>NC_133654.1:154536670-154883092 GCF_009905375.1 Apium graveolens | reverse complement strand
CATATTTATAGCTTATTATAACACTTTTTTTATAAACATTTTTGTGTTTGTTGTAACACTCTTGTATTTATTGTAATACTTCTTATTTTGACCAACATAAAAATATCTAATGTTGACACTTTGCAATATTAAAATCTGAAATACTTATTTAACTTAAGAACTGTTAGTCAAAGTTCAAATTTAACAAATACAAATTTCCAACTCAATCAAAATAAACAAAGTTCTAAATTAATCCAAAAGTCAAAACTCTTTCATCACGGTTCTCAATAAACCCATGCTATTCTTTTTATCTTTGGTTTTTCGTTTAGTTCTAAAAAAATCCTTTAATCTTCAGAATATTGGTAGGTTCTCATTTGAATGCAGGTTTTTCTTGAGAAGTAGACTTTAAAGGATGTACTCCTATTTGCAACTTCCACCAGGAAGTTTGGAGGCTTCCAAAGATTAGCTTTCCCCTTCCTTGTGCTAGCACCATCATCTGTTCTTATATAATACATATACACTATACACTTAATATTAAAAAACACCAAAAGAGAAGCATATGCGCTAACAATTTTAGTGCTCGAGAAAATAAAAGTCTTAAGAGTATAAAATCAAGGAAAAGAGGACAAACTTCTAACCTGACTTATGGTGTTAGAAAACTTGGTCAATCGAGATACATAAGTGGTAGATTACTCTCTAAAGCTGACTTTAAATGCTTGAACAGAACCGGTCTTAGACTTCTAAAAATCATGACCTTTCTTTGAACCCTTTCTTCAACCTGCAAAATTAGTAATTCCATTACCTTTTGTGGGAAAGCAGAAGTATGGATAAGTATAGTCTTGTATCCCAAAAATTTTATTAAGCCGAGTGCAATGTGTTGCATGCTTAAAGATTTTTAACCAAGAAAAAATAAATTGATCAACCTGAAGAAGATTTTGATCTAAATTTAAGCAAAATCACAATCATCAGGATAACCATAATAAACTAAATCAATCATGAAAGTCTAAATTTTTTTAACCAAGTTACCACCCTACCTCCCGGCTAAACTTTGGCAATGATTGGAGACTGCATTTCAAACTGTGAGTTCTAATCCAACTAAAATACAAGAAAAGAAAAACTAAAATGCTAAGCAATCTGTATACCGGGATGTTGTTGAAAGAGCTACAAATTTAATACACCTACTTTTGATGAACAGCCCCTCACATTACTTAAATGAGTTTTCCAGACAGAAGATTCCAATATACTATCATAATAGATGTCAACGTTCTGCGCCTGTATAAATTCAGAAAAAGTGTCATGAGTTAGCCTTGATAATGTATTAGGTAGCTAGTAATTTCGAATCTTGATTTTACAGATTATATCACTCTAAAAGAATTACATGCGGAAATTCGGATTATTTTAATAAAATTATATAGTTTACTAGTATAGTAAAGCCAAAAAAATGGAAAAGTGGAGCAATCTATTAATTACTAATGCAAAAAAAAACACACAACAAGCATCTAATACAATAGTTTCAATCACCAAGATATGTCTTTCAATTATTTTTTTATTTTAATCATGTCATAATATTTTTATATATTTTATTCAATAAATGAATTAAATGTAATATATTCTATTTTTCTAAAACTTTGAATTACAAAATTAAAATATCAAATTTTTTAAGCATGTATCGGCTTTATACAAGGTAATTAAAATATATTTGATATTACTATTTATCCTTATTCATTCCTAAATAGTATATCAATATTATAATTAATATAATCAAATATAGTATAATCTTAAAATTAAAATAATTTATAGAAAGATTATTTTTATGGGTGAAGGGCCTGTTTACTCATTTTTTAATAGACAGTTATCAAAATACCCACGCGGGGAGAAGGGTGCCCTAATTGCCCACTGGATACGCCTTATGTGACCGCGTATTATTTCTATATATTTAAGTATCATATCATATTAATCGCATACCAAATAAGCAAAACCATTTAAACAATTATAAAGTTGATGAATCAAGAACAGCTCACCGAAGTCCCCGGTGAATGTTATGCCCTATTTCGACTTCACCTCTGCAATCTATAACAAGATAATATACAGTTTATATATATATATTTAAGCTGAAATTCATATAGATCAAGTACCTAATAAACATCTACTATTATAATAATTATAAAGATGGAGAAGCAAGGAACGGTAGATAGTCCGTTGAGACGCCTGAAGTTGCAGAGCCCAAGATGACGGGGAAGTCGAAATAGGGCATAGCATTCACCAGAGACTCCGGTGAACTGTTCTTGATTCATCAACTTTATAATTGTTTAAATGGTTTTGCTTATTTGGTATGCGATTAATATGATAGGATACTTAAATATATAGAAATAACTGTTATGTCATGCCAACTAATGTTGCGTGAACAACTGCACACCTGGGTTCCATACTCAGATACGCCCAAGGCTTGTAGAAGGAAACTGAATACACCTAATGCACCGTAGTATCAAACAAATGCGCCGGTCTGATGCACAAAGTAGGCATTGATAATATTTGATCGTGACAATGGCGTATTCAAGTTATACGACTACACCCAAGATGTAATTGGCTGGATACGCCGTGGGAGGGGACGTCTGAACGTAATACGCTCCCTTTTGTGAACCAGCTGGAATATTGTGGGTTATACGCACGGACCATGGGCGTATGAAGCTTATACGCTCACCTCTGTTTGTGTTGTTTTATTGACATCAAATGTCAAGGTCAAAACGTCGTCGTAACAAATGGATACGACGTCGGAGGAGGAGTATTCAGCTGCATACGATGTACCAATGGTAGTGGCAACTGGATTCTCTGTTTTCCCGGTAAATGCTTGCAAAGTTTGATACGCTGAAGAACAGATACGTCGTGGGAAGTGACGTCTGAACGTAAGACGCTCCAGATTGTGATCCAGGTGAATAGATACGCTCGGACCATGGGCATATGAAGCCTATACGCTCACATCTGTTTGTGTTGTTTAATTGACAAAGTCAAATGAAGTGCCCAAACGTTGTCGTAACAACTGGATACGACGTTAGAGGAGGAGTATTCAGGTGAATACGCTGTACCAGTAGCAATGTAAACTGGATTCTCTGTTTTCCTGGTAAATGCTTGCTGAGTTTTAATACACCCGAATAAGAGGAATATCATCTTCATACGCCGACCGTTGTTCCGAATTCAGGATTGATACGCCTTCTCCTTTGTCGAATAACCTGTAATACGCTATTTACTCAGGCGTATATTTGTGAGATATAATCTCCTTTTGCCGATAAGGTAATAGTCTTCGGCCTTCTATAGTTTTGGGGAGCCTCTGCTCTACAAAATTATATGTTTAACATGCTTCTTCTACCCCCACACCAGGTAATCTATATTGTGTGCTATAGTACCAATTTCTGCCAATTTCTGTCTGGTTTAACTAATATTTATATATGTTTAAAGATCTACACAACCCTAAAGAGGGAAGGCGAGGGTAGGTTTCATATTAATTAATATGGTTATTTTTTGCATGTAATCAGCAATAGACAAAAACAAATTCATTATTTTAAATGAAATTATCTCTATAACCTCATACTAATTATACATCATAATCTTAGAAAACATTATTTTATAATGTTATCACATACAATCAGATTTGAATCAGAATTTTTACCTCTTACAATAGCTTTCTGGTCACCGGAAGTCTCAACTCACCCTTGCCCTGTTATCCACAACGCTCTCCAAGCTCCTTTGGATATTCTTTGGCTGGATGCAGGAGTCCTCACACGGTCTCTTCCATATCGCTATTCGTCAAGATATTATTTTTCTGAACCAATTCTGATTGTATACAATACATTATAAAATAATCTGTTTCTATTATTATGATATATTCCTAGCAGAGTTTATAGAGATTGAAGAAGTTTTAGCCAGACATATTGAGAGAGAGAGAATTGAACTTCAGAAATTTTCAGATATCTTTTCCATTTCATGTATAGACTTATTTATAGTAGTCTTTCTATATGGTTACAAATTACCGGGATAACCGGTTTCTTTTACATAATTACTAATAATTCAGGAATCTTTTCTTTTCTTTGTCTGCCATTTCTTCTTTTGTCATCTCTTCATATTTTCTTCATCTTTATCTTTTGTGTCTGCCATGATATCTTGCAGGATTTGTCGTCTTTTTCCAGGGAATCTGCTTTTTCTTTTCTTCTTTCTTCATCTTTGTCTGCCATGATATTTTTGGAATCTCCTGGTAATATAACTTTTTTGGTTTTCACCATTCAATTTGCAATATTCTGGTGTATTACACCATTTTTGTATTATGCAAAGGGATCAGAATTCATCCCTTTGTCATCATTTCTTAGACTGATAATAGGTCTTTTTCGAGGACCTGTTATCCTTTGATAATATTCAGTAGTATGTTTTGCATGATTATATTTCAGGTTTTCTATTTTATCAAGCATCATTTCTAATGCATTAGTACCTGAATTTTGTATAATATTATCATAATATAAAGTTATTATACTTTCGGTGAAACCTCCACCATGGCTTTCAGAAATGATTATAGCTTTCCGAGCTCGTAGTATATCTTGTATTTTGGACCTGAGGGTAGCTAGTCCAATAGCTCGTTTTTCACATAACCATTCCTGAAATTTGTTGATATCACAAGGATTTGGTAATTTCAAGCTTTTGGTTTCTCCCACAATATCTGTCATATTCCTTCCCAGTTTAAATAGTTGACATATTATTATGGGTTTTCCAACTAGATCGGTTGATGCATCAAAAACTTGTATTCCGTATGAGCCTGTTCCCATTTCCCGTATCATAGCTTCCACGGATTTGACAATTGTACTTGGTAGCTTTGATATACAATACATGGTTTCATTTGTTAAGATCTTGTCAACAAAACCATGTATAAACAGGTTATATACTATGTCAGGTTTTGCATTTTCACAACAAATGTATCTGGGATATTTTGTAGATTTTGTCAGTCTGCAAATATCAGGGTTAGATTTATAATCATAATATTTCATCATTTGCTCGTATGTTTTCACTGTCTCAGGTGAGTATTTCAGCTTATCACTCATTGATAAATTTGACAGAGTAGTTGATATGCTGGTTGAAGGTGATGGCATGGTTACAAGCTTTGATGAAAATGTCATAGGTTTTATTGTAGGGATTGCAACTGAAGCTTGTAGAGTTGTTTTGTCTTTTACAGCTTCCATAATTTGTTTCAGAAAATGTTGGTTCTCCTGAACCAGGGTTTCTATCTCCTTTTGGAGTTTGGTGATTTTTTCATTATTGGTTGATATATGGGATGTAACATCAGTGATATATTTCTCAAAATTTTCCATCTTTTGTTATCCTGCTAAGAACAACAAACAATTAAATTTTCCCTTTACAAAAACAAAATGCATGACATTCAATGGTATTTAATTTTCTGATAATTGATATTAATAATTCATCAATATTCCTTCTGTTAGGAGCGAAATAATAACCAATGTGTTTTTCTATTTCTAGAAATCCTTTATATGCTTCTTCTAGTTTTTCTGTGTTATTTTCATCTAATCCTTCGAGAGCAAAATTTTTTATAAATTCTACAGCTTCTGAAGTAGTAGTCCATATTATTAAAGATCCTGATTTGATTTTCCATGGTTGAGCTTGTCTTCTTGTATATTCTATTTTCATTGTTTATTTTCTCTGCTAAGATAGTCAGCTAACACATTTTTTGTTCCTGATATATTTTTTATTACAAAATTATAACAACAGAAAAAAGATTGCCATTTTCTTCTTTTATTTAATTCTGGTAATAATTCTATTTTATTAGTAATAAAAGCTTTCACTTGAGTATTATCTGTTCTTACTACAAATTTAACAGGTAACAAATGATAATGAAACTTTTTAATCCCATATTTTACAGCTAATAGTTCTTTTTCATTTATGTGGTAGTTTGATTCATTAGGTTTCCAAGTTCCTCCTGCATATCCACATATATGTGTATTTTCTTTATCTATGTCATCCTTCTCATATGCTATTAGGACTGCTCCCCATCCTATATCACTAGCATCAGTATATAATTCTAAATGATCTGTTTCTATGGGTATTCTATGTTTTGGTAAATCTTTTACCTTTTCCTTAAGAATTTTTATACAGTTTTCATGTTCTTTTGTCCATCCAAAAGGTTTATTTTTTGTTAGTTCCTGTAATGGTTTTCTTAATTTAGGTAAGTCTTTAATATGATCTGAGGCATAATTTATTATTCCTAAAAATTGTTGTACCTCTTTTTTATTTTCTAATTTGTCCTTAAAATTTACAATCTTTGTTACTATATGGTCTTGTAATTGTATACCTTCTTTATCTATTTTGTATCCTAAATATTCTATCTTATTCTTAAATATTTCAGATTTCTTTTCAGAAAGTAATATTCCATGCTGGTCTATTGTTTTTATAAATTGCTCTAAATGTTTTATATGCTCTTCTAAAGTTTCACTATATATTAATATATCGTCTACATATGCTATACAGAAATCTTTTAATTTTCTAAAGATTTGGTCCATTCTTCGTTGAAATATTTGTGGCGCATTTTTTAATCCAAAGGGTAATACTATCCATTCATAATGTCCTTGCGGAGCACTAAAGGCTGTTAAAGACCTTGATTCTTTGGTTAATTTTATTTGCCAAAATCCACTTTTACAATCGAATTTACTAAACCATTTCTTATTTCCTAGTCTATTTATAAGATTTCTTTTGTATGGTAAGAAATATCCATCAAATATAGTTTTCTTATTTAATTCTCTATAGTCTATTACCATACGGGCTTTTCCCCTTTTTTGTTCATTATGTTTTCTTACAAGGAAAGCCGGGCTACTATGTGGACTTTTACTTTCTTGTATTAATTTTAGTTTTAATAATTCATTGATTTGATTATCAAATTCTTTTTGGTCTGAAGGGCTATACCTTATAGGTTTAGATCTTATTATATCATTAGGGTTTAATAATTTTATTTCAGCATATATTTTTTCCTTATCCCATAAACTCATAGGATTTTCTCCGAAGTTAGATTTTAATAAATTATTATATTTTTTGGTTAATTCTTGTAGATTATTATTTCTTTCTATTCTTAAATTGTTTATAGTATTTATAGTACTTATTGGCATAATTCTTTTTAATACTATCCACTTATTACACGGAGTTTGTAATGATAGGGAATTTGAAGTTACTATATGTGTTTTAAAATAATCTAAAAAGTTATTTCCTAATAATATAGATTGCTTCATCTTATTCTGATATACAATAGGTAAACTGAATAATGTTTTATTTAGCTTTATTCTCATGTTTTTTGCTATTACATCTAATTCCTTCTTTTGTTCATTAAATCCTGATACCCTAGTTCTATGTGTATTAGATTTTTCCCATCTATACGAAGCTAAAACTTCCTTTTTTACTAGACATAGATCTGCTCCACTATCTATAAATATTTTTTGTTTTAGGAATTTATATTTTTTATATTCTACATCTGCTTCTATGTATATTGCTACCATTCCTCCCAATTGCTTTCACTAGATGATTCATAATTTATAAAGTTTATTTCATTATCAGTTTCACTAATATAAAACTCTTCATATTCATACCATCTATTGTCATCTTCTTTAATTTGTTCTATTTCCATTATGAATTGTGATGTATTTATATATTTTACTTTCTTTTCTTTCAGTTTAGGACATTTATTAGCATAATGTCCTTTTTCATTACAATTCCAACATTTACATTCACTTATATCTTTCTTTTTAAAAGGTTTTCTTCTAAACTTTCTCTTATTTTTATATCTTCTCCTATTTTCTGGTGTATTTCTAAATTTCCTAAATCTTTTTCTCTTATATTTGTTGTATTTATAAGGATAATTATTTCTATTTTGTTTGCTCCTGTACTTATCATATGATTTTTTCTTATTATACCTCTTCTTATAGTTCCTATAGGGTTTTTTATCTTCACATCCAAATACTAATCTTCTTTCAGTGAATCCACATATTTCTCTTAATCCTAGTTTTTTATCCTTTTTAACCTTCTGTTGTACCCTATATTCTTCACATTTTCTCATTAGATATCCTCTTAGTACTCTTATTCTTTCACCGAGAGTATTCTCACGAGGTTCTAACTTATTATATTCCTTGGTTATTTCAGTATTATAAGGTTCTGGTAAATGATCATAATATAATTGTTGGTATATATGTCCTTCTTCGGGTAAGAATCTAGCTTCATAAAAGAATTTAGTGAAACTTATAGTATATTCTGGTAACCTATTAATTTTACAGCATTTCATATTATTTAGATTCATTATTATTTCTATTTTTCTTTCTATTAGAACTTGGTCTCTAGCTACTATCCAAGGTTCTCCTAAAAATTCTCTTTTTAATATCATATCAAATATTTGTAACATTGATTTCCAATCCGTTGCATACCTTAGTACTTCAGTTTTTAACTGATATTCTATAGATTCTATCCAATATGCTACCTTTCCAATTAACGTTTTTGAGATCAAGTTATAAGTATATTCTAACTCATCTGTATGAGTGGAGTTCATTAATGCTATATACATTCCTAAATTCCAATCAGTTATTCTCCTACTAATTTCTTGTTCTTCATATACATTATCTAAGTCTAAAAAGTATCCATTTAAGTTTACGCCTTGTGACATTGATCCTATAAATTCTTTAAATTCATTATGTTGTCCTATTGGTATGTGTTTTGGTATCGTGTTCCTATATCTTGTTATAACTTCCATATTATGGTCGGTTACTTCTTCTTCTGGGTAGTTATCCATCTCCTCATTTTTTATTTCTTCAGTTTCTATATCAGTATAATTTTCTTTATCTTCTTGGTCACTATTTGATTCTTGTTTTATTACTGCATTTACATTTTTCATTCTTTCTAAAGCTTCTATTATATTTTTATTTTCTATTTCTATTTCAGAATTTTCTTCATAATTACTGTTATATTCTTCTATTATATTCACTGTTTTTCCTAAATTATCTTGTTCTGATTCACTAGTACTTGTTTTATTATTTGTAGACACAGTACTAGAAACTTCACTTGTATTCTTTTTCCCTTTTAACTTATTTAATTGTTTTTTCAATATTTCTATTTCTTTTTTATTTTCTTCTGTTTTTTCATTTAATTCCCTTTTTGTTTGTTTTAAATCTCTTTTTACATCTTTTAGTTCCTTTTTAGTTTCTTTATATTTATTTTATATTTTTTATATTTTTCTAACCATTCTTCATTAGTATTTAATCGTAATTTTTTATTCTCCGTTCTTATTTCTTCTACTTCTTCCTTTTGTTGTTCTAATTTTGACTTTAAATATTCTATCACAGTTGTATCAATCTTAAACTCAGTTTTGCTTTCACAATTTGTTTCCTTTTTTAATGGTTCATACTTATATTTTTCTCTTTCTAAAATTTCTTTTCCATGATTCTTTAAAAATGTTATCACGTTATATTCTTTTTGTTCTTTAGTTTCCATTAGAACTTTCCTTTTTTACTAAGTTGTCCCAAATTGTCTAATACCTTTCCTATTGGTTCAGATATATTAGGTTTCATTCTACTTATATCTATCATCATTGGCTCATTAACTCTTCTCCATGCATTTATGGCTTTTAATTCTGGCTTATTTGTAATTTCTTTTTCTGGTATAATTTTTTGTTTTCCTTCTTCTAATTTTATTAACTTGTCTAGTATCATTTTTAAAGTAGGTATTTCAGAATTATTCCATAAGCTTGTTAACTCTTCTCTTATTATTTGTCTCAAATTTTCTTGATTATCTTGTTTTTCTACCAATCTCATTATTGCATTTAGTTTTTCCTTAACTATTATTTCTTCTAGAAAAATTACTAGAAAGAAAAAATAAAATAATATGGACAAGAGAGAATAACGAAGAAATTATGAGAATTTACCAACAACTTGGAAATATGATAATAACATTTCGAAATGATAAACTAAGAATACAAGGACTTAAAAGAATAATTTTAACAAATAATATAACTGGATAAAATATAGATGGATAAAATGTCATTAGAAGAAATAAGTGAAAAACAAGATATGTATTATCAAATGGATGAATACGAAGGAGGAACATCACAAACTCTAAGTTTTAAACCAGATATATATAATCAAATTCAAAGTGAAACAGAAGAGTTAACAATAAAAAAGATATTCAAGACATCATATTTTGAAAGAAATAAGGAAGTTAGGTATATAGCCCAAAAACATGAGAATATAATAGATATAGATACAATAAATGGAAAAACAAGAATAAATTTAATAACGGATGGATTAATAAAAAGAGAATTATCCAAATTAAAACAAAAGGAAGCAAATAAACTAAAAAATATATATTTTGGAGCAATAGAATTTACAATAAAAGCATATTTTCAGAAAAATATCGATACCCCTATACAGATATATGTATTGGATGATAGAATAATAGGAAATATACAAGATTCATTAATAGCAGTAATAAAAGGAAACTTGATATATCAGAAATTAAAATTTATAATACAGCCCGATTTCAGTATATCCCTAAGGGATGAAAATAAAGAAAGATCTTTAACATTATACTATAAGTTAGATGGAATAAAAATGCAAAAAGGAAGTAAAGTTATTAGTATAGAAACCAAAATGGTTTATGCTATGACTGGAAACCATCATGTAAAGAAACAAACGGAATTAGGAATAATAGTACCAAAGTTATATAATGATATATTAGAAAAAATTGAGCATAAAGAAGAATCTCAAATAACAATCCCAGAAGAAATTACAATAGATTTTAGTAATAGACAAATGATTCCAAGACAGAGAATTAAACCAATATTAGAAGGATCTAGATTAAGTTTTAGAAAAGAACAAAATCCTATAAGATTAATTAGATCAATGAGTATGGCGAGTAGAAAGATAGATTTAATAAAAATAGATACTGATAGTTTGAAAATAAAATTAATAATATTTGACGAAACAATAACAAGAGACTGTATAGCAGAAATTAATACAGGAGCTACCAAAAGTTTTATTCATATAAGCAAGGTAAATGAAGAAAATTGTAAGTGGATAGAACCTCAGACTTACAGATATGCAGAAAATGATAGAGAAATATTTATTACTAAATGTACTAATTTAAAATTTAAGATATTAGACTTGGAATATAATATAAATATAGGAGTAATAGAATATGATAGTTCGAGTGAATTATTATTAGGAAGCGACTTCTTAAAAATGATAAATTATAAAATTAATAATAATGGAATAAAAATAGTAGATCAAGGAAAAGAAAGATTTATAGAAAAACTATGAATATACAAGAAAAATTAAGGAATAAGAAAGGAAAGTTAAAAAAGATACAGAGTATGTTAGAAAGCGAAATAGATTCACAAATAAAATATTTAGAATATAAGGAAAGACAAACAAAGTTAGAAAATGATATTAAGAAATTAGAAGAACAGAGTAAAAATACTAGTAAATATTGGATAGATGTTGGAAATGGTTGGAAGAAGCGAATCAACAAATAATAAAATGTCAGACTCAGAATTTATAAAAAATTTATGGGAAGAAATAATAGTTAAGGAAAAACTAAATGCAATAATGAGATTGGTAGAAAAACAAGATAATCAAGAAAATTTGAGACAAATAATAAGAGAAGAGTTAACAAGCTTATGGAATAATTCTGAAATACCTACTTTAAAAATGATACTAGACAAGTTAATAAATTTAGAAGAAGGAAAACAAAAAATTATACCAGAAAAAGAAATTACAAATAAGCCAGAATTAAAAGCCATAAATGCATGGAGAAGAGTTAATGAGCCAATGATGATAGATATAAGTAGAATGAAACCTAATATATCTGAACCAATAGGAAAGGTATTAGACAATTTGGGACAACTTAGTAAAAAAGGAAAGTTCTAATGGAAACTAAAGAACAAAAAGAATATAACGTGATAACATTTTTAAAGAATCATGGAAAAGAAATTTTAGAAAGAGAAAAATATAAGTATGAACCATTAAAAAAGGAAACAAATTGTGAAAGCAAAACTGAGTTTAAGATTGATACAACTGTGATAGAATATTTAAAGTCAAAATTAGAACAACAAAAGGAAGAAGTAGAAGAAATAAGAACGGAGAATAAAAAATTACGATTAAATACTAATGAAGAATGGTTAGAAAAATATAAAAAATATAAAAATAAATATAAAGAAACTAAAAAGGAACTAAAAGATGTAAAAAGAGATTTAAGACAAACAAAAAGGGAATTAAATGAAAAAACAGAAGAAAATAAAAAAGAAATAGAAATATTGAAAAAACAATTAAATAAGTTAAAAGGGAAAAAGAATACAAGTGAAGTTTCTAGTACTGTGTCTACAAATAATAAAACAAGTACTAGTGAATCAGAACAAGATAATTTAGGAAAAACAGTGAATATAATAGAAGAATATAACAGTAATTATGAAGAAAATTCTGAAATAGAAATAGAAAATAAAAATATAATAGAAGCTTTAGAAAGAATGAAAAATGTAAATGCAGTAATAAAACAAGAATCAAATAGTGACCAAGAAGATAAAGAAAATTATACTGATATAGAAACTGAAGAAATAAAAAATGAGGAGATGGATAACTACCCAGAAGAAGAAGTAACCGACCATAATATGGAAGTTATAACAAGATATAGGAACACGATACCAAAACACATACCAATAGGACAACATAATGAATTTAAAGAATTTATAGGATCAATGTCACAAGGCGTAAACTTAAATGGATACTTTTTAGACTTAGATAATGTATATGAAGAACAAGAAATTAGTAGGAGAATAACTGATTGGAATTTAGGAATGTATATAGCATTAATGAACTCCACTCATACAGATGAGTTAGAATATACTTATAACTTGATCTCAAAAACGTTAATTGGAAAGGTAGCATATTGGATAGAATCTATAGAATATCAGTTAAAAACTGAAGTACTAAGGTATGCAACGGATTGGAAATCAATGTTACAAATATTTGATATGATATTAAAAAGAGAATTTTTAGGAGAACCTTGGATAGTAGCTAGAGACCAAGTTCTAATAGAAAGAAAAATAGAAATAATAATGAATCTAAATAATATGAAATGCTGTAAAATTAATAGGTTACCAGAATATACTATAAGTTTCACTAAATTCTTTTATGAAGCTAGATTCTTACCCGAAGAAGGACATATATACCAACAATTATATTATGATCATTTACCAGAACCTTATAATACTGAAATAACCAAGGAATATAATAAGTTAGAACCTCGTGAGAATACTCTCGGTGAAAGAATAAGAGTACTAAGAGGATATCTAATGAGAAAATGTGAAGAATATAGGGTACAACAGAAGGTTAAAAAGGATAAAAAACTAGGATTAAGAGAAATATGTGGATTCACTGAAAGAAGATTAGTATTTGGATGTGAAGATAAAAAACCCTATAGGAACTATAAGAAGAGGTATAATAAGAAAAAATCATATGATAAGTACAGGAGCAAACAAAATAGAAATAATTATCCTTATAAATACAACAAATATAAGAGAAAAAGATTTAGGAAATTTAGAAATACACCAGAAAATAGGAGAAGATATAAAAATAAGAGAAAGTTTAGAAGAAAACCTTTTAAAAAGAAAGATATAAGTGAATGTAAATGTTGGAATTGTAATGAAAAAGGACATTATGCTAATAAATGTCCTAAACTGAAAGAAAAGAAAGTAAAATATATAAATACATCACAATTCATAATGGAAATAGAACAAATTAAAGAAGATGACAATAGATGGTATGAATATGAAGAGTTTTATATTAGTGAAACTGATAATGAAATAAACTTTATAAATTATGAATCATCTAGTGAAAGCAATTGGGAGGAATGGTAGCAATATACATAGAAGCAGATGTAGAATATAAAAAATATAAATTCCTAAAACAAAAAATATTTATAGATAGTGGAGCAGATCTATGTCTAGTAAAAAAGGAAGTTTTAGCTTCGTATAGATGGGAAAAATCTAATACACATAGAACTAGGGTATCAGGATTTAATGAACAAAAGAAGGAATTAGATGTAATAGCAAAAAACATGAGAATAAAGCTAAATAAAACATTATTCAGTTTACCTATTGTATATCAGAATAAGATGAAGCAATCTATATTATTAGGAAATAACTTTTTAGATTATTTTAAAACACATATAGTAACTTCAAATTCCCTATCATTACAAACTCCGTGTAATAAGTGGATAGTATTAAAAAGAATTATGCCAATAAGTACTATAAATACTATAAACAATTTAAGAATAGAAAGAAATAATAATCTACAAGAATTAACCAAAAAATATAATAATTTATTAAAATCTAACTTCGGAGAAAATCCTATGAGTTTATGGGATAAGGAAAAAATATATGCTGAAATAAAATTATTAAACCCTAATGATATAATAAGATCTAAACCTATAAGGTATAGCCCTTCAGACCAAAAAGAATTTGATAATCAAATCAATGAATTATTAAAACTAAAATTAATACAAGAAAGTAAAAGTCCACATAGTAGCCCGGCTTTCCTTGTAAGAAAACATAATGAACAAAAAAGGGGAAAAGCCCGTATGGTAATAGACTATAGAGAATTAAATAAGAAAACTATATTTGATGGATATTTCTTACCATACAAAAGAAATCTTATAAATAGACTAGGAAATAAGAAATGGTTTAGTAAATTCGATTGTAAAAGTGGATTTTGGCAAATAAAATTAACCAAAGAATCAAGGTCTTTAACAGCCTTTAGTGCTCCGCAAGGACATTATGAATGGATAGTATTACCCTTTGGATTAAAAAATGCGCCACAAATATTTCAACGAAGAATGGACCAAATCTTTAGAAAATTAAAAGATTTCTGTATAGTATATGTAGACGATATATTAATATATAGTGAAACTTTAGAAGAGCATATAAAACATTTAGAGCAATTTATAAAAACAATAGACCAGCATGGAATATTACTTTCTGAAAAGAAATCTGAAATATTTAAGAATAAGATAGAATATTTAGGATACAAAATAGATAAAGAAGGTATACAATTACAAGACCATATAGTAACAAAGATTGTAAATTTTAAGGACAAATTAGAAAATAAAAAAGAGGTACAACAATTTTTAGGAATAATAAATTATGCCTCAGATCATATTAAAGACTTACCTAAATTAAGAAAACCATTACAGGAACTAACAAAAAATAAACCTTTTGGATGGACAAAAGAACATGAAAACTGTATAAAAATTCTTAAGGAAAAGGTAAAAGATTTACCAAAACATAGAATACCCATAGAAACAGATCATTTAGAATTATATACTGATGCTAGTGATATAGGATGGGGAGCAGTCCTAATAGCATATGAGAAGGATGACATAGATAAAGAAAATACACATATATGTGGATATGCAGGAGGAACTTGGAAACCTAATGAATCAAACTACCACATAAATGAAAAAGAACTATTAGCTGTAAAATATGGGATTAAAAAGTTTCATTATCATTTGTTACCTGTTAAATTTGTAGTAAGAACAGATAATACTCAAGTGAAAGCTTTTATTACTAATAAAATAGAATTATTACCAGAATTAAATAAAAGAAGAAAATGGCAATCTTTTTTCTGTTGTTATGATTTTGTAATAAAAAATATATCAGGAACAAAAAATGTGTTAGCTGACTATCTTAGCAGAGAAAATAAACAATGAAAATAGAATATACAAGAAGACAAGCTCAACCATGGAAAATCAAATCAGGATCTTTAATAATATGGACTACTACTTCAGAAGCTGTAGAATTTATAAAAAATTTTGCTCTCGAAGGATTAGATGAAAATAACACAGAAAAACTAGAAGAAGCATATAAAGGATTTCTAGAAATAGAAAAACACATTGGTTATTATTTCGCTCCTAACAGAAGGAATATTGATGAATTATTAATATCAATTATCAGAAAATTAAATACCATTGAATGTCATGCATTTTGTTTTTGTAAAGGGAAAATTTAATTGTTTGTTGTTCTTAGCAGGATAACAAAAGATGGAAAATTTTGAGAAATATATCACTGATGTTACATCCCATATATCAACCAATAATGAAAAAATCACCAAACTCCAAAAGGAGATAGAAACCCTGGTTCAGGTGAACCAACATTTTCTGAAACAAATTATGGAAGCTGTAAAAGACAAAACAACTCTACAAGCTGCAGTTGCAATCCCTACAATAAAACCTATGACATTTTCATCAAAGCTTGTAACCATGCCATCACCTTCAACCAGCATATCAACTACTCTGTCAAATTTATCAATGAGTGATAAGCTGAAATACTCACCTGAGACAGTGAAAACATACGAGCAAATGATGAAATATTATGATTATAAATCTAACCCTGATATTTGCAGACTGACAAAATCTACAAAATATCCCAGATACATTTGTTGTGAAAATGCAAAACCTGACATAGTATATAACCTGTTTATACATGGTTTTGTTGACAAGATCTTAACAAATGAAACCATGTATTGTATATCAAAGCTACCAAGTACAATTGTCAAATCCGTGGAAGCTATGATACGGGAAATGGGAACAGGCTCATACGGAATACAAGTTTTTGATGCATCAACCGATCTAGTTGGAAAACCCATAATAATATGTCAACTATTTAAACTGGGAAGGAATATGACAGATATTGTGGGAGAAACCAAAAGCTTGAAATTACCAAATCCTTGTGATATCAACAAATTTCAGGAATGGTTATGTGAAAAACGAGCTATTGGACTAGCTACCCTCAGGTCCAAAATACAAGATATACTTCGAGCTCGGAAAGCTATAATCATTTCTGAAAGCCATGGTGGAGGTTTCACCGAAAGTATAATAACTTTATATTATGATAATATTATACAAAATTCAGGTACTAATGCATTAGAAATGATGCTTGATAAAATAGAAAACCTGAAATATAATCATGCAAAACATACTACTGAATATTATCAAAGGATAACAGGTCCTCGAAAAAGACCTATTATCAGTCTAAGAAATGATGACAAAGGGATGAATTCTGATCCCTTTGCATAATACAAAAATGGTGTAATACACCAGAATATTGCAAATTGAATGGTGAAAACCAAAAAGTTATATTACCAGGAGATTCCAAAAATATCATGGCAGACAAAGATGAAGAAAGAAGAAAAGAAAAAGCAGATTCCCTGGAAAAAGACGACAAATCCTGCAAGATATCATGGCAGACACAAAAGATAAAGATGAAGAAAATATGAAGAGATGACAAAAGAAGAAATGGCAGACAAAGAAAAGAAAAGATTCCTGAATTATTAGTAATTATGTAAAAGAAACCGGTTATCCCGGTAATTTGTAACCATATAGAAAGACTACTATAAATAAGTCTATACATGAAATGGAAAAGATATCTGAAAATTTCTGAAGTTCAATTCTCTCTCTCTCAATATGTCTGGCTAAAACTTCTTCAATCTCTATAAACTCTGCTAGGAATATATCATAATAATAGAAACAGATTATTTTATAATGTATTGTATACAATCAGAATTGGTTCAGAAAAATAATATCTTGACGAATAGCGATATGGAAGAGACCGTGTGAGGACTCCTGCATCCAGCCAAAGAATATCCAAAGGAGCTTGGAGAGCGTTGTGGATAACAGGGCAAGGGTGAGTTGAGACTTCCGGTGACCAGAAAGCTATTGTAAGAGGTAAAAATTCTGATTCAAATCTGATTGTATGTGATAACATTATAAAATAATGTTTTCTAAGATTATGATGTATAATTAGTATGAGGTTATAGAGATAATTTCATTTAAAATAATGAATTTGTTTTTGTCTATTGCTGATTACATGCAAAAAATAACCATATTAATTAATATGAAACCTACCCTCGCCTTCCCTCTTTAGGGTTGTGTAGATCTTTAAACATATATAAATATTAGTTAAACCAGACAGAAATTGGCAGAAATTGGTCCAATTTCTGTCTGGTTTAACTAATATTTATATATGTTTAAAGATCTACACAACCCTAAAGAGGGAAGGCGAGGGTAGGTTTCATATTAATTAATATGGTTATTTTTTGCATGTAATCAGCAATAGACAAAAACAAATTCATTATTTTAAATGAAATTATCTCTATAACCTCATACTAATTATACATCATAATCTTAGAAAACATTATTTTATAATGTTATCACATACAATCAGATTTGAATCAGAATTTTTACCTCTTACAATAGCTTTCTGGTCACCGGAAGTCTCAACTCACCCTTGCCCTGTTATCCACAACGCTCTCCAAGCTCCTTTGGATATTCTTTGGCTGGATGCAGGAGTCCTCACACGGTCTCTTCCATATCGCTATTCGTCAAGATATTATTTTTCTGAACCAATTCTGATTGTATACAATACATTATAAAATAATCTGTTTCTATTATTATGATATATTCCTAGCAGAGTTTATAGAGATTGAAGAAGTTTTAGCCAGACATATTGAGAGAGAGAGAATTGAACTTCAGAAATTTTCAGATATCTTTTCCATTTCATGTATAGACTTATTTATAGTAGTCTTTCTATATGGTTACAAATTACCGGGATAACCGGTTTCTTTTACATAATTACTAATAATTCAGGAATCTTTTCTTTTCTTTGTCTGCCATTTCTTCTTTTGTCATCTCTTCATATTTTCTTCATCTTTATCTTTTGTGTCTGCCATGATATCTTGCAGGATTTGTCGTCTTTTTCCAGGGAATCTGCTTTTTCTTTTCTTCTTTCTTCATCTTTGTCTGCCATGATATTTTTGGAATCTCCTGGTAATATAACTTTTTTGGTTTTCACCATTCAATTTGCAATATTCTGGTGTATTACACCATTTTTGTATTATGCAAAGGGATCAGAATTCATCCCTTTGTCATCATTTCTTAGACTGATAATAGGTCTTTTTCGAGGACCTGTTATCCTTTGATAATATTCAGTAGTATGTTTTGCATGATTATATTTCAGGTTTTCTATTTTATCAAGCATCATTTCTAATGCATTAGTACCTGAATTTTGTATAATATTATCATAATATAAAGTTATTATACTTTCGGTGAAACCTCCACCATGGCTTTCAGAAATGATTATAGCTTTCCGAGCTCGTAGTATATCTTGTATTTTGGACCTGAGGGTAGCTAGTCCAATAGCTCGTTTTTCACATAACCATTCCTGAAATTTGTTGATATCACAAGGATTTGGTAATTTCAAGCTTTTGGTTTCTCCCACAATATCTGTCATATTCCTTCCCAGTTTAAATAGTTGACATATTATTATGGGTTTTCCAACTAGATCGGTTGATGCATCAAAAACTTGTATTCCGTATGAGCCTGTTCCCATTTCCCGTATCATAGCTTCCACGGATTTGACAATTGTACTTGGTAGTTTTGATATACAATACATGGTTTCATTTGTTAAGATCTTGTCAACAAAACCATGTATAAACAGGTTATATACTATGTCAGGTTTTGCATTTTCACAACAAATGTATCTGGGATATTTTGTAGATTTTGTCAGTCTGCAAATATCAGGGTTAGATTTATAATCATAATATTTCATCATTTGCTCGTATGTTTTCACTGTCTCAGGTGAGTATTTCAGCTTATCACTCATTGATAAATTTGACAGAGTAGTTGATATGCTGGTTGAAGGTGATGGCATGGTTACAAGCTTTGATGAAAATGTCATAGGTTTTATTGTAGGGATTGCAACTGAAGCTTGTAGAGTTGTTTTGTCTTTTACAGCTTCCATAATTTGTTTCAGAAAATGTTGGTTCACCTGAACCAGGGTTTCTATCTCCTTTTGGAGTTTGGTGATTTTTTCATTATTGGTTGATATATGGGATGTAACATCAGTGATATATTTCTCAAAATTTTCCATCTTTTGTTATCCTGCTAAGAACAACAAACAATTAAATTTTCCCTTTACAAAAACAAAATGCATGACATTCAATGGTATTTAATTTTCTGATAATTGATATTAATAATTCATCAATATTCCTTCTGTTAGGAGCGAAATAATAACCAATGTGTTTTTCTATTTCTAGAAATCCTTTATATGCTTCTTCTAGTTTTTCTGTGTTATTTTCATCTAATCCTTCGAGAGCAAAATTTTTTATAAATTCTACAGCTTCTGAAGTAGTAGTCCATATTATTAAAGATCCTGATTTGATTTTCCATGGTTGAGCTTGTCTTCTTGTATATTCTATTTTCATTGTTTATTTTCTCTGCTAAGATAGTCAGCTAACACATTTTTTGTTCCTGATATATTTTTTATTACAAAATCATAACAACAGAAAAAAGATTGCCATTTTCTTCTTTTATTTAATTCTGGTAATAATTCTATTTTATTAGTAATAAAAGCTTTCACTTGAGTATTATCTGTTCTTACTACAAATTTAACAGGTAACAAATGATAATGAAACTTTTTAATCCCATATTTTACAGCTAGTAGTTCTTTTTCATTTATGTGGTAGTTTGATTCATTAGGTTTCCAAGTTCCTCCTGCATATCCACATATATGTGTATTTTCTTTATCTATGTCATCCTTCTCATATGCTATTAGGACTGCTCCCCATCCTATATCACTAGCATCAGTATATAATTCTAAATGATCTGTTTCTATGGGTATTCTATGTTTTGGTAAATCTTTTACCTTTTCCTTAAGAATTTTTATACAGTTTTCATGTTCTTTTGTCCATCCAAAAGGTTTATTTTTTGTTAGTTCCTGTAATGATTTTCTTAATTTAGGTAAGTCTTTAATATGATCTGAGGCATAATTTATTATTCCTAAAAATTGTTGTACCTCTTTTTTATTTTCTAATTTGTCCTTAAAATTTACAATCTTTGTTACTATATGGTCTTGTAATTGTATACCTTCTTTATCTATTTTGTATCCTAAATATTCTATCTTATTCTTAAATATTTCAGATTTCTTTTCAGAAAGTAATATTCCATGCTGGTCTATTGTTTTTATAAATTGCTCTAAATGTTTTATATGCTCTTCTAAAGTTTCACTATATATTAATATATCGTCTACATATACTATACAGAAATCTTTTAATTTTCTAAAGATTTGGTCCATTCTTCGTTGAAATATTTGTGGCGCATTTTTTAATCCAAAGGGTAATACTATCCATTCATAATGTCCTTGCGGAGCACTAAAGGCTGTTAAAGACCTTGATTCTTTGGTTAATTTTATTTGCCAAAATCCACTTTTACAATCGAATTTACTAAACCATTTCTTATTTCCTAGTCTATTTATAAGATTTCTTTTGTATGGTAAGAAATATCCATCAAATATAGTTTTCTTATTTAATTCTCTATAGTCTATTACCATACGGGCTTTTCCCCTTTTTTGTTCATTATGTTTTCTTACAAGGAAAGCCGGGCTACTATGTGGACTTTTACTTTCTTGTATTAATTTTAGTTTTAATAATTCATTGATTTGATTATCAAATTATTTTTGGTCTGAAGGGCTATACCTTATAGGTTTAGATCTTATTATATCATTAGGGTTTAATAATTTTATTTCAGCATATATTTTTTCCTTATCCCATAAACTCATAGGATTTTCTCCGAAGTTAGATTTTAATAAATTATTATATTTTTTGGTTAATTCTTGTAGATTATTATTTCTTTCTATTCTTAAATTGTTTATAGTATTTATAGTACTTATTGGCATAATTCTTTTTAATACTATCCACTTATTACACGGAGTTTGTAATGATAGGGAATTTGAAGTTACTATATGTGTTTTAAAATAATCTAAAAAGTTATTTCCTAATAATATAGATTGCTTCATCTTATTCTGATATACAATAGGTAAACTGAATAATGTTTTATTTAGCTTTATTCTCATGTTTTTTGCTATTACATCTAATTCCTTCTTTTGTTCATTAAATCCTGATACCCTAGTTCTATGTGTATTAGATTTTTCCCATCTATACGAAGCTAAAACTTCCTTTTTTACTAGACATAGATCTGCTCCACTATCTATAAATATTTTTTGTTTTAGGAATTTATATTTTTTATATTCTACATCTGCTTCTATGTATATTGCTACCATTCCTCCCAATTGCTTTCACTAGATGATTCATAATTTATAAAGTTTATTTCATTATCAGTTTCACTAATATAAAACTCTTCATATTCATACCATCTATTGTCATCTTCTTTAATTTGTTCTATTTCCATTATGAATTGTGATGTATTTATATATTTTACTTTCTTTTCTTTCAGTTTAGGACATTTATTAGCATAATGTCCTTTTTCATTACAATTCCAACATTTACATTCACTTATATCTTTCTTTTTAAAAGGTTTTCTTCTAAACTTTCTCTTATTTTTATATCTTCTCCTATTTTCTGGTGTATTTCTAAATTTCCTAAATCTTTTTCTCTTATATTTGTTGTATTTATAAGGATAATTATTTCTATTTTGTTTGCTCCTGTACTTATCATATGATTTTTTCTTATTATACCTCTTCTTATAGTTCCTATAGGGTTTTTTATCTTCACATCCAAATACTAATCTTCTTTCAGTGAATCCACATATTTCTCTTAATCCTAGTTTTTTATCCTTTTTAACCTTCTGTTGTACCCTATATTCTTCACATTTTCTCATTAGATATCCTCTTAGTACTCTTATTCTTTCACCGAGAGTATTCTCACGAGGTTCTAACTTATTATATTCCTTGGTTATTTCAGTATTATAAGGTTCTGGTAAATGATCATAATATAATTGTTGGTATATATGTCCTTCTTCGGGTAAGAATCTAGCTTCATAAAAGAATTTAGTGAAACTTATAGTATATTCTGGTAACCTATTAATTTTACAGCATTTCATATTATTTAGATTCATTATTATTTCTATTTTTCTTTCTATTAGAACTTGGTCTCTAGCTACTATCCAAGGTTCTCCTAAAAATTCTCTTTTTAATATCATATCAAATATTTGTAACATTGATTTCCAATCCGTTGCATACCTTAGTACTTCAGTTTTTAACTGATATTCTATAGATTCTATCCAATATGCTACCTTTCCAATTAACGTTTTTGAGATCAAGTTATAAGTATATTCTAACTCATCTGTATGAGTGGAGTTCATTAATGCTATATACATTCCTAAATTCCAATCAGTTATTCTCCTACTAATTTCTTGTTCTTCATATACATTATCTAAGTCTAAAAAGTATCCATTTAAGTTTACGCCTTGTGACATTGATCCTATAAATTCTTTAAATTCATTATGTTGTCCTATTGGTATGTGTTTTGGTATCGTGTTCCTATATCTTGTTATAACTTCCATATTATGGTCGGTTACTTCTTCTTCTGGGTAGTTATCCATCTCCTCATTTTTTATTTCTTCAGTTTCTATATCAGTATAATTTTCTTTATCTTCTTGGTCACTATTTGATTCTTGTTTTATTACTGCATTTACATTTTTCATTCTTTCTAAAGCTTCTATTATATTTTTATTTTCTATTTCTATTTCAGAATTTTCTTCATAATTACTGTTATATTCTTCTATTATATTCACTGTTTTTCCTAAATTATCTTGTTCTGATTCACTAGTACTTGTTTTATTATTTGTAGACACAGTACTAGAAACTTCACTTGTATTCTTTTTCCCTTTTAACTTATTTAATTGTTTTTTCAATATTTCTATTTCTTTTTTATTTTCTTCTGTTTTTTCATTTAATTCCCTTTTTGTTTGTCTTAAATCTCTTTTTACATCTTTTAGTTCCTTTTTAGTTTCTTTATATTTATTTTTATATTTTTTATATTTTTCTAACCATTCTTCATTAGTATTTAATCGTAATTTTTTATTCTCCGTTCTTATTTCTTCTACTTCTTCCTTTTGTTGTTCTAATTTTGACTTTAAATATTCTATCACAGTTGTATCAATCTTAAACTCAGTTTTGCTTTCACAATTTGTTTCCTTTTTTAATGGTTCATACTTATATTTTTCTCTTTCTAAAATTTCTTTTCCATGATTCTTTAAAAATGTTATCACGTTATATTCTTTTTGTTCTTTAGTTTCCATTAGAACTTTCCTTTTTTACTAAGTTGTCCCAAATTGTCTAATACCTTTCCTATTGGTTCAGATATATTAGGTTTCATTCTACTTATATCTATCATCATTGGCTCATTAACTCTTCTCCATGCATTTATGGCTTTTAATTCTGGCTTATTTGTAATTTCTTTTTCTGGTATAATTTTTTGTTTTCCTTCTTCTAATTTTATTAACTTGTCTAGTATCATTTTTAAAGTAGGTATTTCAGAATTATTCCATAAGCTTGTTAACTCTTCTCTTATTATTAATTTTATAATTTATCATTTTTAAGAAGTCGCTTCCTAATAATAATTCACTCGAACTATCATATTCTATTACTCCTATATTTATATTATATTCCAAGTCTAATATCTTAAATTTTAAATTAGTACATTTAGTAATAAATATTTCTCTATCATTTTCTGCATATCTGTAAGTCTGAGGTTCTATCCACTTACAATTTTCTTCATTTACCTTGCTTATATGAATAAAACTTTTGGTAGCTCCTGTATTAATTTCTGCTATACAGTCTCTTGTTATTGTTTCGTCAAATATTATTAATTTTATTTTCAAACTATCAGTATCTATTTTTATTAAATCTATCTTTCTACTCGCCATACTCATTGATCTAATTAATCTTATAGGATTTTGTTCTTTTCTAAAACTTAATCTAGATCCTTCTAATATTGGTTTAATTCTCTGTCTTGGAATCATTTGTCTATTACTAAAATCTATTGTAATTTCTTCTGGGATTGTTATTTGAGATTCTTCTTTATGCTCAATTTTTTCTAATATATCATTATATAACTTTGGTACTATTATTCCTAATTCCGTTTGTTTCTTTACATGATGGTTTCCAGTCATAGCATAAACCATTTTGGTTTCTATACTAATAACTTTACTTCCTTTTTGCATTTTTATTCCATCTAACTTATAGTATAATGTTAAAGATCTTTCTTTATTTTCATCCCTTAGGGATATACTGAAATCGGGCTGTATTATAAATTTTAATTTCTGATATATCAAGTTTCCTTTTATTACTGCTATTAATGAATCTTGTATATTTCCTATTATTCTATCATCCAATACATATATCTGTATAGGGGTATCGATATTTTTCTGAAAATATGCTTTTATTGTAAATTCTATTGCTCCAAAATATATATTTTTTAGTTTATTTGCTTCCTTTTGTTTTAATTTGGATAATTCTCTTTTTATTAATCCATCCGTTATTAAATTGGTTATTTTTTGCATGTAATCAGCAATAGACAAAAACAAATTCATTATTTTAAATGAAATTATCTCTATAACCTCATACTAATTATACATCATAATCTTAGAAAACATTATTTTATAATGTTATCACATACAATCAGATTTGAATCAGAATTTTTACCTCTTACAATAGCTTTCTGGTCACCGGAAGTCTCAACTCACCCTTGCCCTGTTATCCACAACGCTCTCCAAGCTCCTTTGGATATTCTTTGGCTGGATGCAGGAGTCCTCACACGGTCTCTTCCATATCGCTATTCGTCAAGATATTATTTTTCTGAACCAATTCTGATTGTATACAATACATTATAAAATAATCTGTTTCTATTATTATGATATATTCCTAGCAGAGTTTATAGAGATTGAAGAAGTTTTAGCCAGACATATTGAGAGAGAGAGAATTGAACTTCAGAAATTTTCAGATATCTTTTCCATTTCATGTATAGACTTATTTATAGTAGTCTTTCTATATGGTTACAAATTACCGGGATAACCGGTTTCTTTTACATAATTACTAATAATTCAGGAATCTTTTCTTTTCTTTGTCTGCCATTTCTTCTTTTGTCATCTCTTCATATTTTCTTCATCTTTATCTTTTGTGTCTGCCATGATATCTTGCAGGATTTGTCGTCTTTTTCCAGAGAATCTGCTTTTTCTTTTCTTCTTTCTTCATCTTTGTCTGCCATGATATTTTTGGAATCTCCTGGTAATATAACTTTTTTGGTTTTCACCATTCAATTTGCAATATTCTGGTGTATTACACCATTTTTGTATTATGCAAAGGGATCAGAATTCATCCCTTTGTCATCATTTCTTAGACTGATAATAGGTCTTTTTCGAGGACCTGTTATCCTTTGATAATATTCAGTAGTATGTTTTGCATGATTATATTTCAGGTTTTCTATTTTATCAAGCATCATTTCTAATGCATTAGTACCTGAATTTTGTATAATATTATCATAATATAAAGTTATTATACTTTCGGTGAAACCTCCACCATGGCTTTCAGAAATGATTATAGCTTTCCGAGCTCGTAGTATATCTTGTATTTTGGACCTGAGGGTAGCTAGTCCAATAGCTCGTTTTTCACATAACCATTCCTGAAATTTGTTGATATCACAAGGATTTGGTAATTTCAAGCTTTTGGTTTCTCCCACAATATCTGTCATATTCCTTCCCAGTTTAAATAGTTGACATATTATTATGGGTTTTCCAACTAGATCGGTTGATGCATCAAAAACTTGTATTCCGTATGAGCCTGTTCCCATTTCCCGTATCATAGCTTCCACGGATTTGACAATTGTACTTGGTAGCTTTGATATACAATACATGGTTTCATTTGTTAAGATCTTGTCAACAAAACCATGTATAAACAGGTTATATACTATGTCAGGTTTTGCATTTTCACAACAAATGTATCTGGGATATTTTGTAGATTTTGTCAGTCTGCAAATATCAGGGTTAGATTTATAATCATAATATTTCATCATTTGCTCGTATGTTTTCACTGTCTCAGGTGAGTATTTCAGCTTATCACTCATTGATAAATTTGACAGAGTAGTTGATATGCTGGTTGAAGGTGATGGCATGGTTACAAGCTTTGATGAAAATGTCATAGGTTTTATTGTAGGGATTGCAACTGAAGCTTGTAGAGTTGTTTTGTCTTTTACAGCTTCCATAATTTGTTTCAGAAAATGTTGGTTCTCCTGAACCAGGGTTTCTATCTCCTTTTGGAGTTTGGTGATTTTTTCATTATTGGTTGATATATGGGATGTAACATCAGTGATATATTTCTCAAAATTTTCCATCTTTTGTTATCCTGCTAAGAACAACAAACAATTAAATTTTCCCTTTACAAAAACAAAATGCATGACATTCAATGGTATTTAATTTTCTGATAATTGATATTAATAATTCATCAATATTCCTTCTGTTAGGAGCGAAATAATAACCAATGTGTTTTTCTATTTCTAGAAATCCTTTATATGCTTCTTCTAGTTTTTCTGTGTTATTTTCATCTAATCCTTCGAGAGCAAAATTTTTTATAAATTCTACAGCTTCTGAAGTAGTAGTCCATATTATTAAAGATCCTGATTTGATTTTCCATGGTTGAGCTTGTCTTCTTGTATATTCTATTTTCATTGTTTATTTTCTCTGCTAAGATAGTCAGCTAACACATTTTTTGTTCCTGATATATTTTTTATTACAAAATCATAACAACAGAAAAAAGATTGCCATTTTCTTCTTTTATTTAATTCTGGTAATAATTCTATTTTATTAGTAATAAAAGCTTTCACTTGAGTATTATCTGTTCTTACTACAAATTTAACAGGTAACAAATGATAATGAAACTTTTTAATCCCATATTTTACAGCTAATAGTTCTTTTTCATTTATGTGGTAGTTTGATTCATTAGGTTTCCAAGTTCCTCCTGCATATCCACATATATGTGTATTTTCTTTATCTATGTCATCCTTCTCATATGCTATTAGGACTGTTCCCCATCCTATATCACTAGCATCAGTATATAATTCTAAATGATCTGTTTCTATGGGTATTCTATGTTTTGGTAAATCTTTTACCTTTTCCTTAAGAATTTTTATACAGTTTTCATGTTCTTTTGTCCATCCAAAAGGTTTATTTTTTGTTAGTTCCTGTAATGGTTTTCTTAATTTAGGTAAGTCTTTAATATGATCTGAGGCATAATTTATTATTCCTAAAAATTGTTGTACCTCTTTTTTATTTTCTAATTTGTCCTTAAAATTTACAATCTTTGTTACTATATGGTCTTGTAATTGTATACCTTCTTTATCTATTTTGTATCCTAAATATTCTATCTTATTCTTAAATATTTCAGATTTCTTTTCAGAAAGTAATATTCCATGCTGGTCTATTGTTTTTATAAATTGCTCTAAATGTTTTATATGCTCTTCTAAAGTTTCACTATATATTAATATATCGTCTACATATACTATACAGAAATCTTTTAATTTTCTAAAGATTTGGTCCATTCTTCGTTGAAATATTTGTGGCGCATTTTTTAATCCAAAGGGTAATACTATCCATTCATAATGTCCTTGCGGAGCACTAAAGGCTGTTAAAGACCTTGATTCTTTGGTTAATTTTATTTGCCAAAATCCACTTTTACAATCGAATTTACTAAACCATTTCTTATTTCCTAGTCTATTTATAAGATTTCTTTTGTATGGTAAGAAATATCCATCAAATATAGTTTTCTTATTTAATTCTCTATAGTCTATTACCATACGGGCTTTTCCCCTTTTTTGTTCATTATGTTTTCTTACAAGGAAAGCCGGGCTACTATGTGGACTTTTACTTTCTTGTATTAATTTTAGTTTTAATAATTCATTGATTTGATTATCAAATTCTTTTTGGTCTGAAGGGCTATACCTTATAGGTTTAGATCTTATTATATCATTAGGGTTTAATAATTTTATTTCAGCATATATTTTTTCCTTATCCCATAAACTCATAGGATTTTCTCCGAAGTTAGATTTTAATAAATTATTATATTTTTTGGTTAATTCTTGTAGATTATTATTTCTTTCTATTCTTAAATTGTTTATAGTATTTATAGTACTTATTGGCATAATTCTTTTTAATACTATCCACTTATTACACGGAGTTTGTAATGATAGGGAATTTGAAGTTACTATATGTGTTTTAAAATAATCTAAAAAGTTATTTCCTAATAATATAGATTGCTTCATCTTATTCTGATATACAATAGGTAAACTGAATAATGTTTTATTTAGCTTTATTCTCATGTTTTTTGCTATTACATCTAATTCCTTCTTTTGTTCATTAAATCCTGATACCCTAGTTCTATGTGTATTAGATTTTTCCCATCTATACGAAGCTAAAACTTCCTTTTTTACTAGACATAGATCTGCTCCACTATCTATAAATATTTTTTGTTTTAGGAATTTATATTTTTTATATTCTACATCTGCTTCTATGTATATTGCTACCATTCCTCCCAATTGCTTTCACTAGATGATT
Source organism: Apium graveolens (assembly GCF_009905375.1). Taxonomy (NCBI): domain Eukaryota; kingdom Viridiplantae; phylum Streptophyta; class Magnoliopsida; order Apiales; family Apiaceae; genus Apium; species Apium graveolens. The sequence goes on along the minus strand of NC_133654.1, from coordinate 154,853,647 downwards.
CATAATTTATAAAGTTTATTTCATTATCAGTTTCACTAATATAAAACTCTTCATATTCATACCATCTATTGTCATCTTCTTTAATTTGTTCTATTTCCATTATGAATTGTGATGTATTTATATATTTTACTTTCTTTTCTTTCAGTTTAGGACATTTATTAGCATAATGTCCTTTTTCATTACAATTCCAACATTTACATTCACTTATATCTTTCTTTTTAAAAGGTTTTCTTCTAAACTTTCTCTTATTTTTATATCTTCTCCTATTTTCTGGTGTATTTCTAAATTTCCTAAATCTTTTTCTCTTATATTTGTTGTATTTATAAGGATAATTATTTCTATTTTGTTTGCTCCTGTACTTATCATATGATTTTTTCTTATTATACCTCTTCTTATAGTTCCTATAGGGTTTTTTATCTTCACATCCAAATACTAATCTTCTTTCAGTGAATCCACATATTTCTCTTAATCCTAGTTTTTTATCCTTTTTAACCTTCTGTTGTACCCTATATTCTTCACATTTTCTCATTAGATATCCTCTTAGTACTCTTATTCTTTCACCGAGAGTATTCTCACGAGGTTCTAACTTATTATATTCCTTGGTTATTTCAGTATTATAAGGTTCTGGTAAATGATCATAATATAATTGTTGGTATATATGTCCTTCTTCGGGTAAGAATCTAGCTTCATAAAAGAATTTAGTGAAACTTATAGTATATTCTGGTAACCTATTAATTTTACAGCATTTCATATTATTTAGATTCATTATTATTTCTATTTTTCTTTCTATTAGAACTTGGTCTCTAGCTACTATCCAAGGTTCTCCTAAAAATTCTCTTTTTAATATCATATCAAATATTTGTAACATTGATTTCCAATCCGTTGCATACCTTAGTACTTCAGTTTTTAACTGATATTCTATAGATTCTATCCAATATGCTACCTTTCCAATTAACGTTTTTGAGATCAAGTTATAAGTATATTCTAACTCATCTGTATGAGTGGAGTTCATTAATGCTATATACATTCCTAAATTCCAATCAGTTATTCTCCTACTAATTTCTTGTTCTTCATATACATTATCTAAGTCTAAAAAGTATCCATTTAAGTTTACGCCTTGTGACATTGATCCTATAAATTCTTTAAATTCATTATGTTGTCCTATTGGTATGTGTTTTGGTATCGTGTTCCTATATCTTGTTATAACTTCCATATTATGGTCGGTTACTTCTTCTTCTGGGTAGTTATCCATCTCCTCATTTTTTATTTCTTCAGTTTCTATATCAGTATAATTTTCTTTATCTTCTTGGTCACTATTTGATTCTTGTTTTATTACTGCATTTACATTTTTCATTCTTTCTAAAGCTTCTATTATATTTTTATTTTCTATTTCTATTTCAGAATTTTCTTCATAATTACTGTTATATTCTTCTATTATATTCACTGTTTTTCCTAAATTATCTTGTTCTGATTCACTAGTACTTGTTTTATTATTTGTAGACACAGTACTAGAAACTTCACTTGTATTCTTTTTCCCTTTTAACTTATTTAATTGTTTTTTCAATATTTCTATTTCTTTTTTATTTTCTTCTGTTTTTTCATTTAATTCCCTTTTTGTTTGTCTTAAATCTCTTTTTACATCTTTTAGTTCCTTTTTAGTTTCTTTATATTTATTTTTATATTTTTTATATTTTTCTAACCATTCTTCATTAGTATTTAATCGTAATTTTTTATTCTCCGTTCTTATTTCTTCTACTTCTTCCTTTTGTTGTTCTAATTTTGACTTTAAATATTCTATCACAGTTGTATCAATCTTAAACTCAGTTTTGCTTTCACAATTTGTTTCCTTTTTTAATGGTTCATACTTATATTTTTCTCTTTCTAAAATTTCTTTTCCATGATTCTTTAAAAATGTTATCACGTTATATTCTTTTTGTTCTTTAGTTTCCATTAGAACTTTCCTTTTTTACTAAGTTGTCCCAAATTGTCTAATACCTTTCCTATTGGTTCAGATATATTAGGTTTCATTCTACTTATATCTATCATCATTGGCTCATTAACTCTTCTCCATGCATTTATGGCTTTTAATTCTGGCTTATTTGTAATTTCTTTTTCTGGTATAATTTTTTGTTTTCCTTCTTCTAATTTTATTAACTTGTCTAGTATCATTTTTAAAGTAGGTATTTCAGAATTATTCCATAAGCTTGTTAACTCTTCTCTTATTATTTGTCTCAAATTTTCTTGATTATCTTGTTTTTCTACCAATCTCATTATTGCATTTAGTTTTTCCTTAACTATTATTTCTTCCCATAAATTTTTTATAAATTCTGAGTCTGACATTTTATTATTTGTTGATTCGCTTCTTCCAACCATTTCCAACATCTATCCAATATTTACTAGTATTTTTACTCTGTTCTTCTAATTTCTTAATATCATTTTCTAACTTTGTTTGTCTTTCCTTATATTCTAAATATTTTATTTGTGAATCTATTTCGCTTTCTAACATACTCTGTATCTTTTTTAACTTTCCTTTCTTATTCCTTAATTTTTCTTGTATATTCATAGTTTTTCTATAAATCTTTCTTTTCCTTGATCTACTATTTTTATTCCATTATTATTAATTTTATAATTTATCATTTTTAAGAAGTCGCTTCCTAATAATAATTCACTCGAACTATCATATTCTATTACTCCTATATTTATATTATATTCCAAGTCTAATATCTTAAATTTTAAATTAGTACATTTAGTAATAAATATTTCTCTATCATTTTCTGCATATCTGTAAGTCTGAGGTTCTATCCACTTACAATTTTCTTCATTTACCTTGCTTATATGAATAAAACTTTTGGTAGCTCCTGTATTAATTTCTGCTATACAGTCTCTTGTTATTGTTTCGTCAAATATTATTAATTTTATTTTCAAACTATCAGTATCTATTTTTATTAAATCTATCTTTCTACTCGCCATACTCATTGATCTAATTAATCTTATAGGATTTTGTTCTTTTCTAAAACTTAATCTAGATCCTTCTAATATTGGTTTAATTCTCTGTCTTGGAATCATTTGTCTATTACTAAAATCTATTGTAATTTCTTCTGGGATTGTTATTTGAGATTCTTCTTTATGCTCAATTTTTTCTAATATATCATTATATAACTTTGGTACTATTATTCCTAATTCCGTTTGTTTCTTTACATGATGGTTTCCAGTCATAGCATAAACCATTTTGGTTTCTATACTAATAACTTTACTTCCTTTTTGCATTTTTATTCCATCTAACTTATAGTATAATGTTAAAGATCTTTCTTTATTTTCATCCCTTAGGGATATACTGAAATCGGGCTGTATTATAAATTTTAATTTCTGATATATCAAGTTTCCTTTTATTACTGCTATTAATGAATCTTGTATATTTCCTATTATTCTATCATCCAATACATATATCTGTATAGGGGTATCGATATTTTTCTGAAAATATGCTTTTATTGTAAATTCTATTGCTCCAAAATATATATTTTTTAGTTTATTTGCTTCCTTTTGTTTTAATTTGGATAATTCTCTTTTTATTAATCCATCCGTTATTAAATTTATTCTTGTTTTTCCATTTATTGTATCTATATCTATTATATTCTCATGTTTTTGGGCTATATACCTAACTTCCTTATTTCTTTCAAAATATGATGTCTTGAATATCTTTTTTATTGAAATTTGTTGATATCACAAGGATTTGGTAATTTCAAGCTTTTGGTTTCTCCCACAATATCTGTCATATTCCTTCCCAGTTTAAATAGTTGACATATTATTATGGGTTTTCCAACTAGATCGGTTGATGCATCAAAAACTTGTATTCCGTATGAGCCTGTTCCCATTTCCCGTATCATAGCTTCCACGGATTTGACAATTGTACTTGGTAGCTTTGATATACAATACATGGTTTCATTTGTTAAGATCTTGTCAACAAAACCATGTATAAACAGGTTATATACTATGTCAGGTTTTGCATTTTCACAACAAATGTATCTGGGATATTTTGTAGATTTTGTCAGTCTGCAAATATCAGGGTTAGATTTATAATCATAATATTTCATCATTTGCTCGTATGTTTTCACTGTCTCAGGTGAGTATTTCAGCTTATCACTCATTGATAAATTTGACAGAGTAGTTGATATGCTGGTTGAAGGTGATGGCATGGTTACAAGCTTTGATGAAAATGTCATAGGTTTTATTGTAGGGATTGCAACTGAAGCTTGTAGAGTTGTTTTGTCTTTTACAGCTTCCATAATTTGTTTCAGAAAATGTTGGTTCTCCTGAACCAGGGTTTCTATCTCCTTTTGGAGTTTGGTGATTTTTTCATTATTGGTTGATATATGGGATGTAACATCAGTGATATATTTCTCAAAATTTTCCATCTTTTGTTATCCTGCTAAGAACAACAAACAATTAAATTTTCCCTTTACAAAAACAAAATGCATGACATTCAATGGTATTTAATTTTCTGATAATTGATATTAATAATTCATCAATATTCCTTCTGTTAGGAGCGAAATAATAACCAATGTGTTTTTCTATTTCTAGAAATCCTTTATATGCTTCTTCTAGTTTTTCTGTGTTATTTTCATCTAATCCTTCGAGAGCAAAATTTTTTATAAATTCTACAGCTTCTGAAGTAGTAGTCCATATTATTAAAGATCCTGATTTGATTTTCCATGGTTGAGCTTGTCTTCTTGTATATTCTATTTTCATTGTTTATTTTCTCTGCTAAGATAGTCAGCTAACACATTTTTTGTTCCTGATATATTTTTTATTACAAAATCATAACAACAGAAAAAAGATTGCCATTTTCTTCTTTTATTTAATTCTGGTAATAATTCTATTTTATTAGTAATAAAAGCTTTCACTTGAGTATTATCTGTTCTTACTACAAATTTAACAGGTAACAAATGATAATGAAACTTTTTAATCCCATATTTTACAGCTAATAGTTCTTTTTCATTTATGTGGTAGTTTGATTCATTAGGTTTCCAAGTTCCTCCTGCATATCCACATATATGTGTATTTTCTTTATCTATGTCATCCTTCTCATATGCTATTAGGACTGCTCCCCATCCTATATCACTAGCATCAGTATATAATTCTAAATGATCTGTTTCTATGGGTATTCTATGTTTTGGTAAATCTTTTACCTTTTCCTTAAGAATTTTTATACAGTTTTCATGTTCTTTTGTCCATCCAAAAGGTTTATTTTTTGTTAGTTCCTGTAATGGTTTTCTTAATTTAGGTAAGTCTTTAATATGATCTGAGGCATAATTTATTATTCCTAAAAATTGTTGTACCTCTTTTTTATTTTCTAATTTGTCCTTAAAATTTACAATCTTTGTTACTATATGGTCTTGTAATTGTATACCTTCTTTATCTATTTTGTATCCTAAATATTCTATCTTATTCTTAAATATTTCAGATTTCTTTTCAGAAAGTAATATTCCATGCTGGTCTATTGTTTTTATAAATTGCTCTAAATGTTTTATATGCTCTTCTAAAGTTTCACTATATATTAATATATCGTCTACATATACTATACAGAAATCTTTTAATTTTCTAAAGATTTGGTCCATTCTTCGTTGAAATATTTGTGGCGCATTTTTTAATCCAAAGGGTAATACTATCCATTCATAATGTCCTTGCGGAGCACTAAAGGCTGTTAAAGACCTTGATTCTTTGGTTAATTTTATTTGCCAAAATCCACTTTTACAATCGAATTTACTAAACCATTTCTTATTTCCTAGTCTATTTATAAGATTTCTTTTGTATGGTAAGAAATATCCATCAAATATAGTTTTCTTATTTAATTCTCTATAGTCTATTACCATACGGGCTTTTCCCCTTTTTTGTTCATTATGTTTTCTTACAAGGAAAGCCGGGCTACTATGTGGACTTTTACTTTCTTGTATTAATTTTAGTTTTAATAATTCATTGATTTGATTATCAAATTCTTTTTGGTCTGAAGGGCTATACCTTATAGGTTTAGATCTTATTATATCATTAGGGTTTAATAATTTTATTTCAGCATATATTTTTTCCTTATCCCATAAACTCATAGGATTTTCTCCGAAGTTAGATTTTAATAAATTATTATATTTTTTGGTTAATTCTTGTAGATTATTATTTCTTTCTATTCTTAAATTGTTTATAGTATTTATAGTACTTATTGGCATAATTCTTTTTAATACTATCCACTTATTACACGGAGTTTGTAATGATAGGGAATTTGAAGTTACTATATGTGTTTTAAAATAATCTAAAAAGTTATTTCCTAATAATATAGATTGCTTCATCTTATTCTGATATACAATAGGTAAACTGAATAATGTTTTATTTAGCTTTATTCTCATGTTTTTTGCTATTACATCTAATTCCTTCTTTTGTTCATTAAATCCTGATACCCTAGTTCTATGTGTATTAGATTTTTCCCATCTATACGAAGCTAAAACTTCCTTTTTTACTAGACATAGATCTGCTCCACTATCTATAAATATTTTTTGTTTTAGGAATTTATATTTTTTATATTCTACATCTGCTTCTATGTATATTGCTACCATTCCTCCCAATTGCTTTCACTAGATGATTCATAATTTATAAAGTTTATTTCATTATCAGTTTCACTAATATAAAACTCTTCATATTCATACCATCTATTGTCATCTTCTTTAATTTGTTCTATTTCCATTATGAATTGTGATGTATTTATATATTTTACTTTCTTTTCTTTCAGTTTAGGACATTTATTAGCATAATGTCCTTTTTCATTACAATTCCAACATTTACATTCACTTATATCTTTCTTTTTAAAAGGTTTTCTTCTAAACTTTCTCTTATTTTTATATCTTCTCCTATTTTCTGGTGTATTTCTAAATTTCCTAAATCTTTTTCTCTTATATTTGTTGTATTTATAAGGATAATTATTTCTATTTTGTTTGCTCATGTACTTATCATATGATTTTTTCTTATTATACCTCTTCTTATAGTTCCTATAGGGTTTTTTATCTTCACATCCAAATACTAATCTTCTTTCAGTGAATCCACATATTTCTCTTAATCCTAGTTTTTTATCCTTTTTAACCTTCTGTTGTACCCTATATTCTTCACATTTTCTCATTAGATATCCTCTTAGTACTCTTATTCTTTCACCGAGAGTATTCTCACGAGGTTCTAACTTATTATATTCCTTGGTTATTTCAGTATTATAAGGTTCTGGTAAATGATCATAATATAATTGTTGGTATATATGTCCTTCTTCGGGTAAGAATCTAGCTTCATAAAAGAATTTAGTGAAACTTATAGTATATTCTGGTAACCTATTAATTTTACAGCATTTCATATTATTTAGATTCATTATTATTTCTATTTTTCTTTCTATTAGAACTTGGTCTCTAGCTACTATCCAAGGTTCTCCTAAAAATTCTCTTTTTAATATCATATCAAATATTTGTAACATTGATTTCCAATCCGTTGCATACCTTAGTACTTCAGTTTTTAACTGATATTCTATAGATTCTATCCAATATGCTACCTTTCCAATTAACGTTTTTGAGATCAAGTTATAAGTATATTCTAACTCATCTGTATGAGTGGAGTTCATTAATGCTATATACATTCCTAAATTCCAATCAGTTATTCTCCTACTAATTTCTTGTTCTTCATATACATTATCTAAGTCTAAAAAGTATCCATTTAAGTTTACGCCTTGTGACATTGATCCTATAAATTCTTTAAATTCATTATGTTGTCCTATTGGTATGTGTTTTGGTATCGTGTTCCTATATCTTGTTATAACTTCCATATTATGGTCGGTTACTTCTTCTTCTGGGTAGTTATCCATCTCCTCATTTTTTATTTCTTCAGTTTCTATATCAGTATAATTTTCTTTATCTTCTTGGTCACTATTTGATTCTTGTTTTATTACTGCATTTACATTTTTCATTCTTTCTAAAGCTTCTATTATATTTTTATTTTCTATTTCTATTTCAGAATTTTCTTCATAATTACTGTTATATTCTTCTATTATATTCACTGTTTTTCCTAAATTATCTTGTTCTGATTCACTAGTACTTGTTTTATTATTTGTAGACACAGTACTAGAAACTTCACTTGTATTCTTTTTCCCTTTTAACTTATTTAATTGTTTTTTCAATATTTCTATTTCTTTTTTATTTTCTTCTGTTTTTTCATTTAATTCCCTTTTTGTTTGTCTTAAATCTCTTTTTACATCTTTTAGTTCCTTTTTAGTTTCTTTATATTTATTTTTATATTTTTTATATTTTTCTAACCATTCTTCATTAGTATTTAATCGTAATTTTTTATTCTCCGTTCTTATTTCTTCTACTTCTTCCTTTTGTTGTTCTAATTTTGACTTTAAATATTCTATCACAGTTGTATCAATCTTAAACTCAGTTTTGCTTTCACAATTTGTTTCCTTTTTTAATGGTTCATACTTATATTTTTCTCTTTCTAAAATTTCTTTTCCATGATTCTTTAAAAATGTTATCACGTTATATTCTTTTTGTTCTTTAGTTTCCATTAGAACTTTCCTTTTTTACTAAGTTGTCCCAAATTGTCTAATACCTTTCCTATTGGTTCAGATATATTAGGTTTCATTCTACTTATATCTATCATCATTGGCTCATTAACTCTTCTCCATGCATTTATGGCTTTTAATTCTGGCTTATTTGTAATTTCTTTTTCTGGTATAATTTTTTGTTTTCCTTCTTCTAATTTTATTAACTTGTCTAGTATCATTTTTAAAGTAGGTATTTCAGAATTATTCCATAAGCTTGTTAACTCTTCTCTTATTATTTGTCTCAAATTTTCTTGATTATCTTGTTTTTCTACCAATCTCATTATTGCATTTAGTTTTTCCTTAACTATTATTTCTTCCCATAAATTTTTTATAAATTCTGAGTCTGACATTTTATTATTTGTTGATTCGCTTCTTCCAACCATTTCCAACATCTATCCAATATTTACTAGTATTTTTACTCTGTTCTTCTAATTTCTTAATATCATTTTCTAACTTTGTTTGTCTTTCCTTATATTCTAAATATTTTATTTGTGAATCTATTTCGCTTTCTAACATACTCTGTATCTTTTTTAACTTTCCTTTCTTATTCCTTAATTTTTCTTGTATATTCATAGTTTTTCTATAAATCTTTCTTTTCCTTGATCTACTATTTTTATTCCATTATTATTAATTTTATAATTTATCATTTTTAAGAAGTCGCTTCCTAATAATAATTCACTCGAACTATCATATTCTATTACTCCTATATTTATATTATATTCCAAGTCTAATATCTTAAATTTTAAATTAGTACATTTAGTAATAAATATTTCTCTATCATTTTCTGCCTATCTGTAAGTCTGAGGTTCTATCCACTTACAATTTTCTTCATTTACCTTGCTTATATGAATAAAACTTTTGGTAGCTCCTGTATTAATTTCTGCTATACAGTCTCTTGTTATTGTTTCGTCAAATATTATTAATTTTATTTTCAAACTATCAGTATCTATTTTTATTAAATCTATCTTTCTACTCGCCATACTCATTGATCTAATTAATCTTATAGGATTTTGTTCTTTTCTAAAACTTAATCTAGATCCTTCTAATATTGGTTTAATTCTCTGTCTTGGAATCATTTGTCTATTACTAAAATCTATTGTAATTTCTTCTGGGATTGTTATTTGAGATTCTTCTTTATGCTCAATTTTTTCTAATATATCATTATATAACTTTGGTACTATTATTCCTAATTCCGTTTGTTTCTTTACATGATGGTTTCCAGTCATAGCATAAACCATTTTGGTTTCTATACTAATAACTTTACTTCCTTTTTGCATTTTTATTCCATCTAACTTATAGTATAATGTTAAAGATCTTTCTTTATTTTCATCCCTTAGGGATATACTGAAATCGGGCTGTATTATAAATTTTAATTTCTGATATATCAAGTTTCCTTTTATTACTGCTATTAATGAATCTTGTATATTTCCTATTATTCTATCATCCAATACATATATCTGTATAGGGGTATCGATATTTTTCTGAAAATATGCTTTTATTGTAAATTCTATTGCTCCAAAATATATATTTTTTAGTTTATTTGCTTCCTTTTGTTTTAATTTGGATAATTCTCTCTTGTCCATATTATTTTATTTTTTCTTTCTAGTAATTTTTCTAGATCTTTTTCTAATTTTTCCTGATTTTTTATTAATTGCTTTAGTTTTCTATTATTTCTAGTTATTGCATTTGGATCTATCCAATTCATTTTTTAATTTTTTGTCTTAAATCGTCTATTAATTTATATTGTTCAGTTAATACTTCTTTTAAGTCTTTTATTTCGATTTCTAAATTAGTTTCTTTAATAAATTTTTCTCGCTTTAGTAAAAGTTTTTCTTCCTCTAGTCTCCTAATTTTTTCATCTCTTTCTTCTAACATTGTTTGTATCATAGCTATAATATCTAATTTTTCATTTATTATTTGCATGCTTATCTTACAACTTTCAATATGTTGATTTATTAGCCTGTTATATGTAGGTTCTTTATCAGCTATGTACTGAATTGATTGTATCCTTAAGTCTTCCATAAGTCAGTTTAATTGTCTGTATAAAATTTTCTTACACATCTGTTGTGTTGCTTTGTTTTCTACCATAAATAAAATTAATAGAGTTGCTATTATTTTAGATTTATATCTTTTATTCCTTTCTCTATTTATTCTTGTCAGAGGTCTCATTTAATTATCAAATTTTATTTCCTTTTTACTATTCATTAGTTACTATTCACTGTCGGTTACTATTCACAGTGTACTATTCACAGCTACTTTTTTGCTACAGTGTTTTTACTATTTTGCTACAGTGTTTTTACTGTTTTGCTACAGTGTTTTTACTGTTCATCTCCCGCCTATTACTGGCTCTGATACCAATTTCTGCCAATTTCTGTCTGGTTTAACTAATATTTATATATGTTTAAAGATCTACACAACCCTAAAGAGGGAAGGCGAGGGTAGGTTTCATATTAATTAATATGGTTATTTTTTGCATGTAATCAGCAATAGACAAAAACAAATTCATTATTTTAAATGAAATTATCTCTATAACCTCATACTAATTATACATCATAATCTTAGAAAACATTATTTTATAATGTTATCACATACAATCAGATTTGAATCAGAATTTTTACCTCTTACAATAGCTTTCTGGTCACCGGAAGTCTCAACTCACCCTTGCCCTGTTATCCACAACGCTCTCCAAGCTCCTTTGGATATTCTTTGGCTGGATGCAGGAGTCCTCACACGGTCTCTTCCATATCGCTATTCGTCAAGATATTATTTTTCTGAACCAATTCTGATTGTATACAATACATTATAAAATAATCTGTTTCTATTATTATGATATATTCCTAGCAGAGTTTATAGAGATTGAAGAAGTTTTAGCCAGACATATTACATCCCATATATCAACCAATAATGAAAAAATCACCAAACTCCAAAAGGAGATAGAAACCCTGGTTCAGGAGAACCAACATTTTCTGAAACAAATTATGGAAGCTGTAAAAGACAAAACAACTCTACAAGCTTCAGTTGCAATCCCTACAATAAAACCTATGACATTTTCATCAAAGCTTGTAACCATGCCATCACCTTCAACCAGCATATCAACTACTCTGTCAAATTTATCAATGAGTGATAAGCTGAAATACTCACCTGAGACAGTGAAAACATACGAGCAAATGATGAAATATTATGATTATAAATCTAACCCTGATATTTGCAGACTGACAAAATCTACAAAATATCCCAGATACATTTGTTGTGAAAATGCAAAACCTGACATAGTATATAACCTGTTTATACATGGTTTTGTTGACAAGATCTTAACAAATGAAACCATGTATTGTATATCAAAGCTACCAAGTACAATTGTCAAATCCGTGGAAGCTATGATACGGGAAATGGGAACAGGCTCATACGGAATACAAGTTTTTGATGCATCAACCGATCTAGTTGGAAAACCCATAATAATATGTCAACTATTTAAACTGGGAAGGAATATGACAGATATTGTGGGAGAAACCAAAAGCTTGAAATTACCAAATCCTTGTGATATCAACAAATTTCAGGAATGGTTATGTGAAAAACGAGCTATTGGACTAGCTACCCTCAGGTCCAAAATACAAGATATACTACGAGCTCGGAAAGCTATAATCATTTCTGAAAGCCATGGTGGAGGTTTCACCGAAAGTATAATAACTTTATATTATGATAATATTATACAAAATTCAGGTACTAATGCATTAGAAATGATGCTTGATAAAATAGAAAACCTGAAATATAATCATGCAAAACATACTACTGAATATTATCAAAGGATAACAGGTCCTCGAAAAAGACCTATTATCAGTCTAAGAAATGATGACAAAGGGATGAATTCTGATCCCTTTGCATAATACAAAAATGGTGTAATACACCAGAATATTGCAAATTGAATGGTGAAAACCAAAAAAGTTATATTACCAGGAGATTCCAAAAATATCATGGCAGACAAAGATGAAGAAAGAAGAAAAGAAAAAGCAGATTCCCTGGAAAAAGACGACAAATCCTGCAAGATATCATGGCAGACACAAAAGATAAAGATGAAGAAAATATGAAGAGATGACAAAAGAAGAAATGGCAGACAAAGAAAAGAAAAGATTCCTGAATTATTAGTAATTATGTAAAAGAAACCGGTTATCCCGGTAATTTGTAACCATATAGAAAGACTACTATAAATAAGTCTATACATGAAATGGAAAAGATATCTGAAAATTTCTGAAGTTCAATTCTCTCTCTCTCAATATGTCTGGCTAAAACTTCTTCAATCTCTATAAACTCTGCTAGGAATATATCATAATAATAGAAACAGATTATTTTATAATGTATTGTATACAATCAGAATTGGTTCAGAAAAATAATATCTTGACGAATAGCGATATGGAAGAGACCGTGTGAGGACTCCTGCATCCAGCCAAAGAATATCCAAAGGAGCTTGGAGAGCGTTGTGGATAACAGGGCAAGGGTGAGTTGAGACTTCCGGTGACCAGAAAGCTATTGTAAGAGGTAAAAATTCTGATTCAAATCTGATTGTATGTGATAACATTATAAAATAATGTTTTCTAAGATTATGATGTATAATTAGTATGAGGTTATAGAGATAATTTCATTTAAAATAATGAATTTGTTTTTGTCTATTGCTGATTACATGCAAAAAATAACCATATTAATTAATATGAAACCTACCCTCGCCTTCCCTCTTTAGGGTTGTGTAGATCTTTAAACATATATAAATATTAGTTAAACCAGACAGAAATTGGCAGAAATTGGTATCAGAGCCAGTAATAGGCGGGAGATGAACAGTAAAAACACTGTAGCAAAATAGTAAAAACACTGTAGCAAAAAAGTAGCTGTGAATAGTACACTGTGAATAGTAACCGACAGTGAATAGTAACTAATGAATAGTAAAAAGGAAATAAAATTTGATAATTAAATGAGACCTCTGACAAGAATAAATAGAGAAAGGAATAAAAGATATAAATCTAAAATAATAGCAACTCTATTAATTTTATTTATGGTAGAAAACAAAGCAACACAACAGATGTGTAAGAAAATTTTATACAGACAATTAAACTGACTTATGGAAGACTTAAGGATACAATCAATTCAGTACATAGCTGATAAAGAACCTACATATAACAGGCTAATAAATCAACATATTGAAAGTTGTAAGATAAGCATGCAAATAATAAATGAAAAATTAGATATTATAGCTATGATACAAACAATGTTAGAAGAAAGAGATGAAAAAATTAGGAGACTAGAGGAAGAAAAACTTTTACTAAAGCGAGAAAAATTTATTAAAGAAACTAATTTAGAAATCGAAATAAAAGACTTAAAAGAAGTATTAACTGAACAATATAAATTAATAGACGATTTAAGACAAAAAATTAAAAAATGAATTGGATAGATCCAAATGCAATAACTAGAAATAATAGAAAACTAAAGCAATTAATAAAAAATCAGGAAAAATTAGAAAAAGATCTAGAAAAATTACTAGAAAGAAAAAATAAAATAATATGGACAAGAGAGAATAACGAAGAAATTATGAGAATTTACCAACAACTTGGAAATATGATAATAACATTTCGAAATGATAAACTAAGAATACAAGGACTTAAAAGAATAATTTTAACAAATAATATAACTGGATAAAATATAGATGGATAAAATGTCATTAGAAGAAATAAGTGAAAAACAAGATATGTATTATCAAATGGATGAATACGAAGGAGGAACATCACAAACTCTAAGTTTTAAACCAGATATATATAATCAAATTCAAAGTGAAACAGAAGAGTTAACAATAAAAAAGATATTCAAGACATCATATTTTGAAAGAAATAAGGAAGTTAGGTATATAGCCCAAAAACATGAGAATATAATAGATATAGATACAATAAATGGAAAAACAAGAATAAATTTAATAACGGATGGATTAATAAAAAGAGAATTATCCAAATTAAAACAAAAGGAAGCAAATAAACTAAAAAATATATATTTTGGAGCAATAGAATTTACAATAAAAGCATATTTTCAGAAAAATATCGATACCCCTATACAGATATATGTATTGGATGATAGAATAATAGGAAATATACAAGATTCATTAATAGCAGTAATAAAAGGAAACTTGATATATCAGAAATTAAAATTTATAATACAGCCCGATTTCAGTATATCCCTAAGGGATGAAAATAAAGAAAGATCTTTAACATTATACTATAAGTTAGATGGAATAAAAATGCAAAAAGGAAGTAAAGTTATTAGTATAGAAACCAAAATGGTTTATGCTATGACTGGAAATCATCATGTAAAGAAACAAACGGAATTAGGAATAATAGTACCAAAGTTATATAATGATATATTAGAAAAAATTGAGCATAAAGAAGAATCTCAAATAACAATCCCAGAAGAAATTACAATAGATTTTAGTAATAGACAAATGATTCCAAGACAGAGAATTAAACCAATATTAGAAGGATCTAGATTAAGTTTTAGAAAAGAACAAAATCCTATAAGATTAATTAGATCAATGAGTATGGCGAGTAGAAAGATAGATTTAATAAAAATAGATACTGATAGTTTGAAAATAAAATTAATAATATTTGACGAAACAATAACAAGAGACTGTATAGCAGAAATTAATACAGGAGCTACCAAAAGTTTTATTCATATAAGCAAGGTAAATGAAGAAAATTGTAAGTGGATAGAACCTCAGACTTACAGATATGCAGAAAATGATAGAGAAATATTTATTACTAAATGTACTAATTTAAAATTTAAGATATTAGACTTGGAATATAATATAAATATAGGAGTAATAGAATATGATAGTTCGAGTGAATTATTATTAGGAAGCGACTTCTTAAAAATGATAAATTATAAAATTAATAATAATGGAATAAAAATAGTAGATCAAGGAAAAGAAAGATTTATAGAAAAACTATGAATATACAAGAAAAATTAAGGAATAAGAAAGGAAAGTTAAAAAAGATACAGAGTATGTTAGAAAGCGAAATAGATTCACAAATAAAATATTTAGAATATAAGGAAAGACAAACAAAGTTAGAAAATGATATTAAGAAATTAGAAGAACAGAGTAAAAATACTAGTAAATATTGGATAGATGTTGGAAATGGTTGGAAGAAGCGAATCAACAAATAATAAAATGTCAGACTCAGAATTTATAAAAAATTTATGGGAAGAAATAATAGTTAAGGAAAAACTAAATGCAATAATGAGATTGGTAGAAAAACAAGATAATCAAGAAAATTTGAGACAAATAATAAGAGAAGAGTTAACAAGCTTATGGAATAATTCTGAAATACCTACTTTAAAAATGATACTAGACAATTTAATAAAATTAGAAGAAGGAAAACAAAAAATTATACCAGAAAAAGAAATTACAAATAAGCCAGAATTAAAAGCCATAAATGCATGGAGAAGAGTTAATGAGCCAATGATGATAGATATAAGTAGAATGAAACCTAATATATCTGAACCAATAGGAAAGGTATTAGACAATTTGGGACAACTTAGTAAAAAAGGAAAGTTCTAATGGAAACTAAAGAACAAAAAGAATATAACGTGATAACATTTTTAAAGAATCATGGAAAAGAAATTTTAGAAAGAGAAAAATATAAGTATGAACCATTAAAAAAGGAAACAAATTGTGAAAGCAAAACTGAGTTTAAGATTGATACAACTGTGATAGAATATTTAAACTCAAAATTAGAACAACAAAAGGAAGAAGTAGAAGAAATAAGAACGGAGAATAAAAAATTACGATTAAATACTAATGAAGAATGGTTAGAAAAATATAAAAAATATAAAAATAAATATAAAGAAACTAAAAAGGAACTAAAAGATGTAAAAAGAGATTTAAGACAAACAAAAAGGGAATTAAATGAAAAAACAGAAGAAAATAAAAAAGAAATAGAAATATTGAAAAAACAATTAAATAAGTTAAAAGGGAAAAAGAATACAAGTGAAGTTTCTAGTACTGTGTCTACAAATAATAAAACAAGTACTAGTGAATCAGAACAAGATAATTTAGGAAAAACAGTGAATATAATAGAAGAATATAACAGTAATTATGAAGAAAATTCTGAAATAGAAATAGAAAATAAAAATATAATAGAAGCTTTAGAAAGAATGAAAAATGTAAATGCAGTAATAAAACAAGAATCAAATAGTGACCAAGAAGATAAAGAAAATTATACTGATATAGAAACTGAAGAAATAAAAAATGAGGAGATGGATAACTACCCAGAAGAAGAAGTAACCGACCATAATATGGAAGTTATAACAAGATATAGGAACACGATACCAAAACACATACCAATAGGACAACATAATGAATTTAAAGAATTTATAGGATCAATGTCACAAGGCGTAAACTTAAATGGATACTTTTTA
Source organism: Apium graveolens (assembly GCF_009905375.1). NCBI lineage: Eukaryota > Viridiplantae > Streptophyta > Magnoliopsida > Apiales > Apiaceae > Apium > Apium graveolens. The sequence continues at coordinate 154,836,582 of NC_133654.1, read as the reverse complement.
GACTTAGATAATGTATATGAAGAACAAGAAATTAGTAGGAGAATAACTGATTGGAATTTAGGAATGTATATAGCATTAATGAACTCCACTCATACAGATGAGTTAGAATATACTTATAACTTGATCTCAAAAACGTTAATTGGAAAGGTAGCATATTGGATAGAATCTATAGAATATCAGTTAAAAACTGAAGTACTAAGGTATGCAACGGATTGGAAATCAATGTTACAAATATTTGATATGATATTAAAAAGAGAATTTTTAGGAGAACCTTGGATAGTAGCTAGAGACCAAGTTCTAATAGAAAGAAAAATAGAAATAATAATGAATCTAAATAATATGAAATGCTGTAAAATTAATAGGTTACCAGAATATACTATAAGTTTCACTAAATTCTTTTATGAAGCTAGATTCTTACCCGAAGAAGGACATATATACCAACAATTATATTATGATCATTTACCAGAACCTTATAATACTGAAATAACCAAGGAATATAATAAGTTAGAACCTCGTGAGAATACTCTCGGTGAAAGAATAAGAGTACTAAGAGGATATCTAATGAGAAAATGTGAAGAATATAGGGTACAACAGAAGGTTAAAAAGGATAAAAAACTAGGATTAAGAGAAATATGTGGATTCACTGAAAGAAGATTAGTATTTGGATGTGAAGATAAAAAACCCTATAGGAACTATAAGAAGAGGTATAATAAGAAAAAATCATATGATAAGTACAGGAGCAAACAAAATAGAAATAATTATCCTTATAAATACAACAAATATAAGAGAAAAAGATTTAGGAAATTTAGAAATACACCAGAAAATAGGAGAAGATATAAAAATAAGAGAAAGTTTAGAAGAAAACCTTTTAAAAAGAAAGATATAAGTGAATGTAAATGTTGGAATTGTAATGAAAAAGGACATTATGCTAATAAATGTCCTAAACTGAAAGAAAAGAAAGTAAAATATATAAATACATCACAATTCATAATGGAAATAGAACAAATTAAAGAAGATGACAATAGATGGTATGAATATGAAGAGTTTTATATTAGTGAAACTGATAATGAAATAAACTTTATAAATTATGAATCATCTAGTGAAAGCAATTGGGAGGAATGGTAGCAATATACATAGAAGCAGATGTAGAATATAAAAAATATAAATTCCTAAAACAAAAAATATTTATAGATAGTGGAGCAGATCTATGTCTAGTAAAAAAGGAAGTTTTAGCTTCGTATAGATGGGAAAAATCTAATACACATAGAACTAGGGTATCAGGATTTAATGAACAAAAGAAGGAATTAGATGTAATAGCAAAAAACATGAGAATAAAGCTAAATAAAACATTATTCAGTTTACCTATTGTATATCAGAATAAGATGAAGCAATCTATATTATTAGGAAATAACTTTTTAGATTATTTTAAAACACATATAGTAACTTCAAATTCCCTATCATTACAAACTCCGTGTAATAAGTGGATAGTATTAAAAAGAATTATGCCAATAAGTACTATAAATACTATAAACAATTTAAGAATAGAAAGAAATAATAATCTACAAGAATTAACCAAAAAATATAATAATTTATTAAAATCTAACTTCGGAGAAAATCCTATGAGTTTATGGGATAAGGAAAAAATATATGCTGAAATAAAATTATTAAACCCTAATGATATAATAAGATCTAAACCTATAAGGTATAGCCCTTCAGACCAAAAAGAATTTGATAATCAAATCAATGAATTATTAAAACTAAAATTAATACAAGAAAGTAAAAGTCCACATAGTAGCCCGGCTTTCCTTGTAAGAAAACATAATGAACAAAAAAGGGGAAAAGCCCGTATGGTAATAGACTATAGAGAATTAAATAAGAAAACTATATTTGATGGATATTTCTTACCATACAAAAGAAATCTTATAAATAGACTAGGAAATAAGAAATGGTTTAGTAAATTCGATTGTAAAAGTGGATTTTGGCAAATAAAATTAACCAAAGAATCAAGGTCTTTAACAGCCTTTAGTGCTCCGCAAGGACATTATGAATGGATAGTATTACCCTTTGGATTAAAAAATGCGCCACAAATATTTCAACGAAGAATGGACCAAATCTTTAGAAAATTAAAAGATTTCTGTATAGTATATGTAGACGATATATTAATATATAGTGAAACTTTAGAAGAGCATATAAAACATTTAGAGCAATTTATAAAAACAATAGACCAGCATGGAATATTACTTTCTGAAAAGAAATCTGAAATATTTAAGAATAAGATAGAATATTTAGGATACAAAATAGATAAAGAAGGTATACAATTACAAGACCATATAGTAACAAAGATTGTAAATTTTAAGGACAAATTAGAAAATAAAAAAGAGGTACAACAATTTTTAGGAATAATAAATTATGCCTCAGATCATATTAAAGACTTACCTAAATTAAGAAAACCATTACAGGAACTAACAAAAAATAAACCTTTTGGATGGACAAAAGAACATGAAAACTGTATAAAAATTCTTAAGGAAAAGGTAAAAGATTTACCAAAACATAGAATACCCATAGAAACAGATCATTTAGAATTATATACTGATGCTAGTGATATAGGATGGGGAGCAGTCCTAATAGCATATGAGAAGGATGACATAGATAAAGAAAATACACATATATGTGGATATGCAGGAGGAACTTGGAAACCTAATGAATCAAACTACCACATAAATGAAAAAGAACTATTAGCTGTAAAATATGGGATTAAAAAGTTTCATTATCATTTGTTACCTGTTAAATTTGTAGTAAGAACAGATAATACTCAAGTGAAAGCTTTTATTACTAATAAAATAGAATTATTACCAGAATTAAATAAAAGAAGAAAATGGCAATCTTTTTTCTGTTGTTATGATTTTGTAATAAAAAATATATCAGGAACAAAAAATGTGTTAGCTGACTATCTTAGCAGAGAAAATAAACAATGAAAATAGAATATACAAGAAGACAAGCTCAACCATGGAAAATCAAATCAGGATCTTTAATAATATGGACTACTACTTCAGAAGCTGTAGAATTTATAAAAAATTTTGCTCTCGAAGGATTAGATGAAAATAACACAGAAAAACTAGAAGAAGCATATAAAGGATTTCTAGAAATAGAAAAACACATTGGTTATTATTTCGCTCCTAACAGAAGGAATATTGATGAATTATTAATATCAATTATCAGAAAAGAAAGATTTATAGAAAAACTATGAATATACAAGAAAAATTAAGGAATAAGAAAGGAAAGTTAAAAAAGATACAGAGTATGTTAGAAAGCGAAATAGATTCACAAATAAAATATTTAGAATATAAGGAAAGACAAACAAAGTTAGAAAATGATATTAAGAAATTAGAAGAACAGAGTAAAAATACTAGTAAATATTGGATAGATGTTGGAAATGGTTGGAAGAAGCGAATCAACAAATAATAAAATGTCAGACTCAGAATTTATAAAAAATTTATGGGAAGAAATAATAGTTAAGGAAAAACTAAATGCAATAATGAGATTGGTAGAAAAACAAGATAATCAAGAAAATTTGAGACAAATAATAAGAGAAGAGTTAACAAGCTTATGGAATAATTCTGAAATACCTACTTTAAAAATGATACTAGACAAGTTAATAAAATTAGAAGAAGGAAAACAAAAAATTATACCAGAAAAAGAAATTACAAATAAGCCAGAATTAAAAGCCATAAATGCATGGAGAAGAGTTAATGAGCCAATGATGATAGATATAAGTAGAATGAAACCTAATATATCTGAACCAATAGGAAAGGTATTAGACAATTTGGGACAACTTAGTAAAAAAGGAAAGTTCTAATGGAAACTAAAGAACAAAAAGAATATAACGTGATAACATTTTTAAAGAATCATGGAAAAGAAATTTTAGAAAGAGAAAAATATAAGTATGAACCATTAAAAAAGGAAACAAATTGTGAAAGCAAAACTGAGTTTAAGATTGATACAACTGTGATAGAATATTTAAAGTCAAAATTAGAACAACAAAAGGAAGAAGTAGAAGAAATAAGAACGGAGAATAAAAAATTACGATTAAATACTAATGAAGAATGGTTAGAAAAATATAAAAAATATAAAAATAAATATAAAGAAACTAAAAAGGAACTAAAAGATGTAAAAAGAGATTTAAGACAAACAAAAAGGGAATTAAATGAAAAAACAGAAGAAAATAAAAAAGAAATAGAAATATTGAAAAAACAATTAAATAAGTTAAAAGGGAAAAAGAATACAAGTGAAGTTTCTAGTACTGTGTCTACAAATAATAAAACAAGTACTAGTGAATCAGAACAAGATAATTTAGGAAAAACAGTGAATATAATAGAAGAATATAACAGTAATTATGAAGAAAATTCTGAAATAGAAATAGAAAATAAAAATATAATAGAAGCTTTAGAAAGAATGAAAAATGTAAATGCAGTAATAAAACAAGAATCAAATAGTGACCAAGAAGATAAAGAAAATTATACTGATATAGAAACTGAAGAAATAAAAAATGAGGAGATGGATAACTACCCAGAAGAAGAAGTAACCGACCATAATATGGAAGTTATAACAAGATATAGGAACACGATACCAAAACACATACCAATAGGACAACATAATGAATTTAAAGAATTTATAGGATCAATGTCACAAGGCGTAAACTTAAATGGATACTTTTTAGACTTAGATAATGTATATGAAGAACAAGAAATTAGTAGGAGAATAACTGATTGGAATTTAGGAATGTATATAGCATTAATGAACTCCACTCATACAGATGAGTTAGAATATACTTATAACTTGATCTCAAAAACGTTAATTGGAAAGGTAGCATATTGGATAGAATCTATAGAATATCAGTTAAAAACTGAAGTACTAAGGTATGCAACGGATTGGAAATCAATGTTACAAATATTTGATATGATATTAAAAAGAGAATTTTTAGGAGAACCTTGGATAGTAGCTAGAGACCAAGTTCTAATAGAAAGAAAAATAGAAATAATAATGAATCTAAATAATATGAAATGCTGTAAAATTAATAGGTTACCAGAATATACTATAAGTTTCACTAAATTCTTTTATGAAGCTAGATTCTTACCCGAAGAAGGACATATATACCAACAATTATATTATGATCATTTACCAGAACCTTATAATACTGAAATAACCAAGGAATATAATAAGTTAGAACCTCGTGAGAATACTCTCGGTGAAAGAATAAGAGTACTAAGAGGATATCTAATGAGAAAATGTGAAGAATATAGGGTACAACAGAAGGTTAAAAAGGATAAAAAACTAGGATTAAGAGAAATATGTGGATTCACTGAAAGAAGATTAGTATTTGGATGTGAAGATAAAAAACCCTATAGGAACTATAAGAAGAGGTATAATAAGAAAAAATCATATGATAAGTACAGGAGCAAACAAAATAGAAATAATTATCCTTATAAATACAACAAATATAAGAGAAAAAGATTTAGGAAATTTAGAAATACACCAGAAAATAGGAGAAGATATAAAAATAAGAGAAAGTTTAGAAGAAAACCTTTTAAAAAGAAAGATATAAGTGAATGTAAATGTTGGAATTGTAATGAAAAAGGACATTATGCTAATAAATGTCCTAAACTGAAAGAAAAGAAAGTAAAATATATAAATACATCACAATTCATAATGGAAATAGAACAAATTAAAGAAGATGACAATAGATGGTATGAATATGAAGAGTTTTATATTAGTGAAACTGATAATGAAATAAACTTTATAAATTATGAATCATCTAGTGAAAGCAATTGGGAGGAATGGTAGCAATATACATAGAAGCAGATGTAGAATATAAAAAATATAAATTCCTAAAACAAAAAATATTTATAGATAGTGGAGCAGATCTATGTCTAGTAAAAAAGGAAGTTTTAGCTTCGTATAGATGGGAAAAATCTAATACACATAGAACTAGGGTATCAGGATTTAATGAACAAAAGAAGGAATTAGATGTAATAGCAAAAAACATGAGAATAAAGCTAAATAAAACATTATTCAGTTTACCTATTGTATATCAGAATAAGATGAAGCAATCTATATTATTAGGAAATAACTTTTTAGATTATTTTAAAACACATATAGTAACTTCAAATTCCCTATCATTACAAACTCCGTGTAATAAGTGGATAGTATTAAAAAGAATTATGCCAATAAGTACTATAAATACTATAAACAATTTAAGAATAGAAAGAAATAATAATCTACAAGAATTAACCAAAAAATATAATAATTTATTAAAATCTAACTTCGGAGAAAATCCTATGAGTTTATGGGATAAGGAAAAAATATATGCTGAAATAAAATTATTAAACCCTAATGATATAATAAGATCTAAACCTATAAGGTATAGCCCTTCAGACCAAAAAGAATTTGATAATCAAATCAATGAATTATTAAAACTAAAATTAATACAAGAAAGTAAAAGTCCACATAGTAGCCCGGCTTTCCTTGTAAGAAAACATAATGAACAAAAAAGGGGAAAAGCCCGTATGGTAATAGACTATAGAGAATTAAATAAGAAAACTATATTTGATGGATATTTCTTACCATACAAAAGAAATCTTATAAATAGACTAGGAAATAAGAAATGGTTTAGTAAATTCGATTGTAAAAGTGGATTTTGGCAAATAAAATTAACCAAAGAATCAAGGTCTTTAACAGCCTTTAGTGCTCCGCAAGGACATTATGAATGGATAGTATTACCCTTTGGATTAAAAAATGCGCCACAAATATTTCAACGAAGAATGGACCAAATCTTTAGAAAATTAAAAGATTTCTGTATAGTATATGTAGACGATATATTAATATATAGTGAAACTTTAGAAGAGCATATAAAACATTTAGAGCAATTTATAAAAACAATAGACCAGCATGGAATATTACTTTCTGAAAAGAAATCTGAAATATTTAAGAATAAGATAGAATATTTAGGATACAAAATAGATAAAGAAGGTATACAATTACAAGACCATATAGTAACAAAGATTGTAAATTTTAAGGACAAATTAGAAAATAAAAAAGAGGTACAACAATTTTTAGGAATAATAAATTATGCCTCAGATCATATTAAAGACTTACCTAAATTAAGAAAACCATTACAGGAACTAACAAAAAATAAACCTTTTGGATGGACAAAAGAACATGAAAACTGTATAAAAATTCTTAAGGAAAAGGTAAAAGATTTACCAAAACATAGAATACCCATAGAAACAGATCATTTAGAATTATATACTGATGCTAGTGATATAGGATGGGGAGCAGTCCTAATAGCATATGAGAAGGATGACATAGATAAAGAAAATACACATATATGTGGATATGCAGGAGGAACTTGGAAACCTAATGAATCAAACTACCACATAAATGAAAAAGAACTATTAGCTGTAAAATATGGGATTAAAAAGTTTCATTATCATTTGTTACCTGTTAAATTTGTAGTAAGAACAGATAATACTCAAGTGAAAGCTTTTATTACTAATAAAATAGAATTATTACCAGAATTAAATAAAAGAAGAAAATGGCAATCTTTTTTCTGTTGTTATGATTTTGTAATAAAAAATATATCAGGAACAAAAAATATGTTAGCTGACTATCTTAGCAGAGAAAATAAACAATGAAAATAGAATATACAAGAAGACAAGCTCAACCATGGAAAATCAAATCAGGATCTTTAATAATATGGACTACTACTTCAGAAGCTGTAGAATTTATAAAAAATTTTGCTCTCGAAGGATTAGATGAAAATAACACAGAAAAACTAGAAGAAGCATATAAAGGATTTCTAGAAATAGAAAAACACATTGGTTATTATTTCGCTCCTAACAGAAGGAATATTGATGAATTATTAATATCAATTATCAGAAAATTAAATACCATTGAATGTCATGCATTTTGTTTTTGTAAAGGGAAAATTTAATTGTTTGTTGTTCTTAGCAGGATAACAAAAGATGGAAAATTTTGAGAAATATATCACTGATGTTACATCCCATATATCAACCAATAATGAAAAAATCACCAAACTCCAAAAGGAGATAGAAACCCTGGTTCAGGAGAACCAACATTTTCTGAAACAAATTATGGAAGCTGTAAAAGACAAAACAACTCTACAAGCTTCAGTTGCAATCCCTACAATAAAACCTATGACATTTTCATCAAAGCTTGTAACCATGCCATCACCTTCAACCAGCATATCAACTACTCTGTCAAATTTATCAATGAGTGATAAGCTGAAATACTCACCTGAGACAGTGAAAACATACGAGCAAATGATGAAATATTATGATTATAAATCTAACCCTGATATTTGCAGACTGACAAAATCTACAAAATATCCCAGATACATTTGTTGTGAAAATGCAAAACCTGACATAGTATATAACCTGTTTATACATGGTTTTGTTGACAAGATCTTAACAAATGAAACCATGTATTGTATATCAAAGCTACCAAGTACAATTGTCAAATCCGTGGAAGCTATGATACGGGAAATGGGAACAGGCTCATACGGAATACAAGTTTTTGATGCATCAACCGATCTAGTTGGAAAACCCATAATAATATGTCAACTATTTAAACTAGGAAGGAATATGACAGATATTGTGGGAGAAACCAAAAGCTTGAAATTACCAAATCCTTGTGATATCAACAAATTTCAGGAATGGTTATGTGAAAAACGAGCTATTGGACTAGCTACCCTCAGGTCCAAAATACAAGATATACTACGAGCTCGGAAAGCTATAATCATTTCTGAAAGCCATGGTGGAGGTTTCACCGAAAGTATAATAACTTTATATTATGATAATATTATACAAAATTCAGGTACTAATGCATTAGAAATGATGCTTGATAAAATAGAAAACCTGAAATATAATCATGCAAAACATACTACTGAATATTATCAAAGGATAACAGGTCCTCGAAAAAGACCTATTATCAGTCTAAGAAATGATGACAAAGGGATGAATTCTGATCCCTTTGCATAATACAAAAATGGTGTAATACACCAGAATATTGCAAATTGAATGGTGAAAACCAAAAAAGTTATATTACCAGGAGATTCCAAAAATATCATGGCAGACAAAGATGAAGAAAGAAGAAAAGAAAAAGCAGATTCCCTGGAAAAAGACGACAAATCCTGCAAGATATCATGGCAGACACAAAAGATAAAGATGAAGAAAATATGAAGAGATGACAAAAGAAGAAATGGCAGACAAAGAAAAGAAAAGATTCCTGAATTATTAGTAATTATGTAAAAGAAACCGGTTATCCCGGTAATTTGTAACCATATAGAAAGACTACTATAAATAAGTCTATACATGAAATGGAAAAGATATCTGAAAATTTCTGAAGTTCAATTCTCTCTCTCTCAATATGTCTGGCTAAAACTTCTTCAATCTCTATAAACTCTGCTAGGAATATATCATAATAATAGAAACAGATTATTTTATAATGTATTGTATACAATCAGAATTGGTTCAGAAAAATAATATCTTGACGAATAGCGATATGGAAGAGACCGTGTGAGGACTCCTGCATCCAGCCAAAGAATATCCAAAGGAGCTTGGAGAGCGTTGTGGATAACAGGGCAAGGGTGAGTTGAGACTTCCGGTGACCAGAAAGCTATTGTAAGAGGTAAAAATTCTGATTCAAATCTGATTGTATGTGATAACATTATAAAATAATGTTTTCTAAGATTATGATGTATAATTAGTATGAGGTTATAGAGATAATTTCATTTAAAATAATGAATTTGTTTTTGTCTATTGCTGATTACATGCAAAAAATAACCATATTAATTAATATGAAACCTACCCTCGCCTTCCCTCTTTAGGGTTGTGTAGATCTTTAAACATATATAAATATTAGTTAAACCAGACAGAAATTGGCAGAAATTGGGAATTTACATATTTTTGTTCTGTCGATTTATTTTACAATCAAAATTATATCATTTTTTACTCCCCTAAATTTTTTTCCCTCGTCCGCCACTGCACCCGGAGTATGATTTATAAATGTTTCACCTTGTAGAAAAACACAACTTTTGTTGGCTCAATACACTATTAATAAATAATAGCTAGAGCATAGTATTTTGGAAGGTATGTCTACTATCTTACTGATTCTTGAATCTTGACTACTCATAGTGGCTAAATAAGATGAGAGCTTACTTATATTATCTTTGTACCTCTAGGTGTCTCTGGTGGGTCAGATAGTATGGCTTTATGTGTATTGGCTGCTGATGGGAAAAAAGCAGGCCTTAGTTCTGCTACTAAGAATAGTAAAGAGCTCATAGATGGAATGTTGGCAATAATTGTTGACCATGGACTACGAGCTGAGAGTGAAACTGAGGCAAACCTCGTGCAACGTCGAGTTCTGAACATGGGTATGACCGATTTTTTGTTTAAGTAGTCATTTGTGGAATACTCTTACAAAGCCTAGTCTATTTCGATTTTATATGTTAATGGATGGTTAATTAGGCTCTTTATAGGAATCATGTGTGAAATTGTCCGTGCTGATTGGGAAAATGGAAAGCCCAAACAGGGTCACGTGCAAGAAGCAGCTCGTGCAGTTAGGTGATATTGCGAAGTCTAGGACCCTTCCCGAATTTTTTTTCTTTGGTTCTTAGTTTTCTCCTTTCATTAATTTTTTGTATCAGGTACCAGCAATTTCAAAGAATTTGTAATCAGTACCAAATGAACGTGTTACTACTTGCACATCATGCAGATGATCAGGTCTGATGCCATGATTTTTTTATGCTTTTGGTGTTTATAACTTTTAGTATCCGTGTATATTTTGCGGGGTCCAAAAAATTATTTGACAAAACTGTGTTTAGTGAAATCAGTTAAAAACTTTTTTGCAAATCATATATGTTTCTTTATCAATAAGATGTTTCCATCTGATGTAAAGTATTAATTTTCTAATCACTGTATTTTTAATAGAACTAGACCTGTGTTATGAAGTCAGAGAGTTGAGATGTAATTATGCGAATGTATTAAGTAACATGCATATTGATTAATGATGCAGGCAGAGTTGTTTATTCTTAGGCTATCTCGTAATAGTGGTGTCCTTGGACTTGCTGGAATCGCATTTACGTCCCAAGTGTTCAACACAAATTTGAATTCCAGTATTGGAGGCGCAAATAACATATTACTGGTTAGACCATTTCTGGAGTTTATGAAAGATGACATGTACAAGGTAATCACCTTTCATGGTCCTTAAAACTTTAAATGATCTAAGCTTATGATAGAATAATTGGGTGTACTTACATTTCTTTTAACTAGGAGAAAAAACCGCGCTTTGCGCGGTCCGAATATTCATTTTACATATTTTTGAAAGAATACATACAAAATATGTGACGGCTTGAAAATTATTTTCAGTACAATCATGTTTTAAACTATTTTGTTAAAACAAAATAGTTTCCATTTTTTTATAAAATAAGTCGTATTTCCATTTTTCCATTACTTGTTTTATAATGTTCTTGTAGTTATATATTTCAAACAACAGCTTCCGAAAATTTTATTTTGATAAAAAAAAAAATCAAAACGAATTTCTAGCAAAACAAACAAGATTAATATAGATCATGCAAGTTGGGTTTAAGAAATTCGAATTTAAATACTTTCTATCAAACTAATGCAACTTTGATCGATAATTAATAACTACTATTAATTGAAAAAAATGTCATTGAAATATATATATATATATATATATCTAATTTTTTTCATTTAATTTAAATTCTGAATTAGCGAGTATGTAAATTAATTAATAATAAGTTCTCAGCTGATTTCCGGAAAGAACTTGTAACCTATAATTTTGTATTTTTCAATGAAGTAATCCGATTTTCCCTTTGTTCTTGATTTTTTTTTCTTTTGAGTTTTAAACTTCATAACTAAATGCTCATGCATTGGGACCAGAGTATTAAGTCTCATTTTATAATAAGAATCCTCGGTTGACTTTTACGGTTTTATAATTTGTTGAGGTTCAATTTTAAAATCAACTACATTGTTAACTTAATATTTTACTTAAAAAAACCTTTTTTATGACATAAAATTATTTCCCTGTCATAAGTATAATTTTTTATCTCAAAATTTCAGATGTTTGGAAAAAAAGTTAAAAAAGACGTCAAACAATTTGGAGTACAATTAAACTACAAATTTAAATCAAAATTATTTCTTCTTTCTATTTTTTTGGTTTTGAACACGATCCTGTTTTAGTCTTTTTTCCCATGTTCACCGTTGGATCACTTACAACAATTACAACAAATAAAAACTTAGATGATATTATAAATACACGCCAAAAGAAATAAGTATGCCCAAAATTACACTTAATCTGATAAATCTCTGTACTGTACTAATGATAAACTAATTTATTAATTAGAATTCCCGTAACTTTAAACCAACTCATTCTGGTAAATTTTCAAGTTTCCGTAAATACAAAAAATATTTGATAAATATGTATTATATGATATCAATATAAATCTTTCAAACCTGAAATAAACTTTGTCGCGTGAAGCTTAAATTCTTGTGCCAATAATTCACATAATCTTCAAATTGCAGGTTAGTCGTACCTTCTTACGTCCCTGCCTGCAACTATCATAACCATTGCACATCAGAAATGTGGGTATACATAGAAATGAGCATATACAGGATTGAAGGATGAAAAGTTGCAAACTATACATGCTATAAATTATAAGACATATAAATTAAAATGCTAGATAAGTTTAACAACGTTACGATACATGATCTTTAGATTTAAGATGTCATGTATGAGAAAACTTCATGCTTGGTTAATGCTATCAGACATGAGAAGGGTCTGCCATTCAATTTAAAAAAGAAGCAGAGAGGATTTAAAAAAAAAAGATACGGCTTGATAACATAAAAAGGACCACTTGGTTCTTAGTTTTCTCCTTCCATTAATTTTTTGTATCAGGTACCAGCAATTTCAAAGAATTTGTAATCAGTACCAAATGAACGTGTTACTACTTGCACATCATGCAGATGATCAGGTCTGATACCATGATTTTTTTATGCTTTTGGCGTTTATAAATTTTAGTATCCGTGTATATTTTGCGGGGTCCAAAAAATTATTTGACAGAACTGTGTTTAGTGAAATCAGTTAAAAACTTTTTTGCAAATCATATATGTTTCTTTATCAATAAGATGTTTCCATCTGATGTAAAGTATTAATTTTCTAATCACTGTATTTTTAATAGAACTAGACCTATATTATGAAGTCAGAGAGTTGAGATGTAATTATTCGAATGTATTAAGTAACATGTATATTGATTAATGATGCAGGCAGAGTTGTTTATTCTCAGGCTATCTCGTAATAGTGGTGTCCTTGGACTTGCTGGAATGGCATTTACGTCCCAAGTGTTCAACACAAATTTGAATTCCAGTGTTGGAGGCGCAAATAACATGGTTAGACAATTTCTGGAGTTTACGAAAGATGACATGTACAAGGTAATCACCTTTCATGGTCCTTAAAACTTTAAATGATCTAAGCTTATGATAGAATAATTGGGTGTACTTACATTTCTTTAAATGGTTTATAAAATCAGAAGCTTTCTGGAATTGTGATTTTAGTATTAATAACTAAAATTTTTAATCAATTAAACTATTTATCTTACTGCATTTTTTACATAAAAAATCATAGCTATTTTTTATTATTAATGCGCTAATAATTAAAAAAATGTTAATCAAGCCAAATATATGTTTATATATATGTAATCATAGTTAATCATAAAATTTCTAAAAATTTATTTATATATTTTTTAAAATTTTTAAAAATTATATTGAGTAAAATTTGAAACATTTGACATTAATATTATTTTTATAATTTTAAATTCTAACTTTTATTTATTTTTATAATTTTTAAATTTTTAATATTTAAATGATATGCTGAATTCCAATTTTATCCCTAAAAATGTAAACATTTTTTAACAAAAAATTGTCAAAGAGGTGCATGATATATTTGATATTGAAATTCAAGGGTTGCAAACTGTTATTTACAAAGTAAGTATAGAAATTTGTTTTCGAATGAAAGGTGGAGGTTGCAAAATGCAAGTAACCCAAATTTATTTACCAAGATATTTTTAGAGGGAAACTGTAGTGATGTTGTAATGTTGTCTCGCATTTCTTGGAAGTTATAAAACAGGATTATGCTTATAATGCAGATTTGCCAAGGGGGTAATAAGTAATGGGTAGAAGATCCTACAAATCAAAGTCAAGTGTATGTCCGTAATCGGATCCGAAAGTCATTGACGAACTTTTCATCATGTGAGTTGCATGATAGATCATAAAGCTTAATAAACTGGATTTCAACAAAGTATCATATAGTAGTATTATTTTATGATTTAAATTATTTTAGCTTATCCATATGCTAAACTAGTTTGATATCATGTTAATTTTTGTTGGCATATCATCAATGGGCTAATGGCATAATCTGAACCAGATGTAGGATGCTTTGTAATGGAGAATTTACCTAACTGTGATTTAGTGTAGGGTGAAGGGCCTGTTTACTCATTTTTTAATAGACAGTTATCAAAATACCCACGCGGAGAGAAGGGTGCCCTAATTGTCCATCCTTCCATGTGCAAATTTGGAACACATGTACCGTAATTTGCGGTTTAAGAACTTAACTCAAATCTTATCATAGTGTGAGAGCTTCCAGTTCTCCTGGACATCCAAACTTAAGCACTAAAAAGTTTAGCTAATGAAGCTACAACACATAGAAATGTGAAGTGTAAACATCAAATAGATATTTATAATAACCGCGCAAATGTATACATATAATTTAGCTTCTCTATCTGTTAATATATGACCACATTACATACAATAATTTAACTTATTTTCTCACAGTCATATTACCAAACAGTTGTTGTGCAATATAATCTGCTACAACTATATCACTAAATTATGCAATTTCATTTGATCTACAGTTATCTCTAACACCTAAATCAATGTTTAACAATAATCTTCCAACAAAGAATCAATACAATTAACAATTATTACCCCAAAATAAACAGAGATTACCAAACCCTAAATTATACATTTCTGGAGAAAAACAATGAACAAGGATGAAGATAGATACTCATGAACTTACATCGATTAGTTGGTACATGATAGTTGAATGAAAACCAATAGTAGTAGCAATCACGGTCGCACTAAAGAGAATGAAGCTCGAATGGGTTAACCGAGTGAAAGTAAGTCCCGATAGTTATGTGATTTTTGAGTTTTATTTGATAATTCTAAGGATACGCCACTGTAATTAACTTATCAAATGGGTAAAAAGGGTGGCGTCAATAAAGAATGGGTAAATCAGACAGTCCGCCACAAAATTATGTTTATTTTAGGCAATTTTTCAATTTTTTTGCCGGGTTTACGAAATTATTATTTTACTCATATATTTGGCTAAATTTTTCATTTTTTATAATAAAGGGTTTCGGATGAGTTTATCATTCATGCTCCATTTTGCAATCGAGTTTTTAAGTGCATATGTAAATACTTTTAAATTTTCTCCTCATGTTATTGTAATTTATTTATTATTAACCGGGCTTATAGAATTGGAAAAGAAGATGTATTATATATAAAGTACATTACTTTAAGAATTTTATAATAAAACAACCAAAACATATATTTTTGTCTTTTTGTCTATTGGCAGGTAAGTATATCATGTGACATTGTTTATATAAAGTACTAAAGAATTCTTATTACTAAGAGCATCTCCAACCACGTTAGCTAAAATGATTAGCCAAATTATCATTATCTATAATTTTGTTAAACATGCAAGCATATGTTCTTTAATATTAAAAAATATTATTTTCACCTATTTTTCAGATACTCAAATACATATTTTAAATGATAAAATAAATTTATTTAATACTTAATCTAATAAAAGTGTAAATAAAATATAAATGTAATGAAAAATGTTGAATATAATTATAATTTAATAAATATTAAAACTCAAAATATATAACACGTTTAAATATGAAAAAATAATAATGAATAAAATCTATTATATATTATAAAATGTATAGTTCTATTATATTTTATCATATTGGATTTATTACTATTTTTATAAATATGCAATTGTATGTCAAAATAATTAATAAATTTGGTTAATAAGAAAATAATATTTTTATAATTAATATTATATAAGCTAAAAATATTAAATATAAAATAAGAATTTTTATTCATATATATTAAATGTAATATTAATATAAATATAAATATGTATGTATGTATAGTTATATATTTAAATATGTCAGAAAGCTGACGTGGATGTTATGTGAATATTTTAGCTAATGACTAAAGGATCAACAAATATAGAAGATGTGATAGATGATATCTATAATTATTACTAACAGGTCTCATGGTTGGAGTGATATTATTTTTACCTAATATGTATATTAGGATGACACCTAGACATTTTAGCTAGCAGGTGAACACGGTTGGAGTTGCTCTAACTAAATTAAATATGCATAAATTGCTATACTTCCGGATTATCATATATTTACTATTGTATGTAATCTACATTAGTACTCCCTCCGTCCCACTATGATGTTTACGTTACTTTTCGGCACGCTTTTCAATACTCGTTTAAAGTATAGTTTCATAATTTTTTAAAAAAAAATTTTTGAATAAAAGATTTATGTTTAAACTTTTATTCAAATTTGTTTTTGAAAAAATATTATGAAATTATACTTTATAGAAGTCTCAAAATGCGTGCCGAATAATAACGTTAACCTCACAGTGGGACGGAGGGAGTAGTAAATTTGTTAATATCTCACAAGTTGAATTGAATTATTTATCTACTAAATGTTAAATTGAATCAGGATGGCTATGTAAAATATGTATTGTTATGTTTTTCAAAATAAGTGTGTCAATTTTCTAAATTTCTTTAGTTAATGTAAACTGTTTCTTATATTATTTTTATGGACACACCTATACATGCAATTCATTTGAGAGATGTAGAATGTTCTTGGCTCGGTTCAATTCTTGACAATTGGACATTGATAACTCCCGGTGGCGGGGCGCTCCTTCGACATCGTGCCTGGATCCTTCGCCGCTGTGGGGGTGTAGCTGTGGTGGGGCTCCTACAAAATAACACCGGAAGGGGGGTTTGAGTCTCGCGGCACCTCCGGCGTGAGAGTAAGAACTCGCTTTTGGGAAAGATGAAGATAGATATGAATACAGGGTGGTTGTGTGTGTATATGAGTGTGAGGGAGTGATTAACCCTAAAATCTTACCTTCTTGGGCTATTTATAGCCCAAGGGTAGGGTTTAGGGGTTGGTACCTTTGAATCGTAGCCATCGGTTCTGAGAGCGGAGGACACCCGGTTGGAGCGGATGCTTTACACGTGTCAGCGCGAGACTGGACGAGGAATGTTCTGAGGATCCTCTGACACATGCCCTGATTATTCCCATGATTGATGGGTGATAGTTGTCCCTATCATGTGCTTGGACCAGTGTCTCACGTGCTGGGATTTCTCAAGGTTGTTCTTGCGGGACTGGGTCAGTTAGGACTGGCAGTGTTCGGGAGTGGACTGATTTAGGATACAGGACTAGTCCTTCCAAGAGCTGTATGGAGTTAGGAATCGAGGACTAGTCTTCCCAGGAGCTGCATGGAGTTAGGAGTCCAGGACTAGCCCTTACAGGAGCTGTATGGAGTTAGGAGTCTAAGACTAGTCCTTTCAGGAGCTATATGTACTACCATGTGCCCTTTCTCCCTTATGCAGATTTTCTGGACGGGGGAGTAAATTTTGGCTTGTTTGAAGAACGTGAGCTTTTGATTGTTGTCTTTTAGAAGAATTTGAGCATTTCTTTCCCCTCGGTCTGGATTGCATTGAGTTCAACCAATCCGGACTAAAGTTGGTTGTCTTTAGAAGAATTTGAGCTTTTCTTGCCCCACGGTCCGGATTGCGTTGAGTTCAGACAATCCGGACTAAAGTTGGTTGTCTTTAGAAGAATTTGAGCTTTTCTTGCCGCCCAGTCCGGATTACGTTGAGTTCAGCCAATTCGGACTAAAGTTGGTTGTCTTTTAGAAGAATTTGAGTTTTTCTTGCCCCCGGTTCGGATTGCGTTGAGTTCAACCAATCCGGACTAAAGTTGGTTGTCTTTAGAAGAATTTGAGTTTTTCTTGACCCCCGGTCCGGATTACGTTGAGTTCAGCCAATCCGGACTAAAGTTGGTTGTCTTTAGAAGAATTTGAGCTTTTCTAGCCCATAGTCCGGATTGCGTTGAGTTCAGCCAATCAGGACTAAAGTTGGTTGTCTTTAGAAGAATTTGAGCTTTTCTTTTCCCCCAGTCCGGATGGCGTTGAGTTCAGCCAATCCAGACTAAAATTGGTTGTCTTTAGAAGAATTTGAGCTTTTTTTATCCTCCAGTCCGGATTGCGTTGACTTCAGTTGTCCGGACCTGGAAGTTGAAACGGTTTTTGGGATCCCCCCACAATGATTTGAATTTTAACAGCTGTAAGAATTGTGGATAGACGTGCCTCATCATTATCTGTATTAATTACTTTTTTGATGGACGATCTAGATTTTGCCACGTAGCGTGGGTTGTTGGGATTAACCGTGCCTATAAAAGGCACTCCCCCCCTTCTCTTTCTTTTTTACCTTCTCTTCTTTCTCTTCTGGCTTTTTTCTCCTTATTTCTCTGAAGCTTTTCTGGAGTTTGTCCACGGGAGAACTTGAAGGTTTCTGTCCGTTGCTCGGTCGTCCCGGAATTCTCCATATTCCTTGTCTTTGTAAGTTTCTATTTCTTTCTTTTAGTTTGCTGTCCAATTGGGTTTTGTTTTTTGCTATAGTGCTTGTGTGTTGTTGTATTTGGTTTATGGTTGAATGCTTGTGTATATATCTGGATGTCTATTTGTTTTTGTCATATTTTGGTGTTTGATTTTGGTTAATAGTATTTCTAGAATTAGGGTTTTTGTTTGGGTCCGGACCTAGTTGCTTAGTCTGGACTGATATTTTTTTGTTATTCGGTTTTTCCTGTTTTTGTGTTAATTTGACCTTTGTGTTCGAAGTAATAGGCTAGTTCTAGGGGTTTGTAGTCCGGAGTGGTTACTTTGTTTTTGGTGTTTGTTTTGGATTTTGAGCTTCGGGTCTCCGGACTGTTTGCTTTTAACTTTAAATAAAATTGAAAATAGGATAGTCCGGACCATGTAGCTTTCAAGATAAATAAACTGTAGGGATTTAGACTAACCTTTATCACTTGTTTTAGGTTTATGGTCCGGACTAAAGCTCGCGCAAAGGCCTACATTACTTGTTATCCGGGGCCGTCTAGTTCGGATTTAGAGTCTTCTAGTGATTCTGAGCGGATTGAGATGGGGAAGAAAGCGTCGACCTCTGACTCTGAAGCGATAACTAAGCTGTGTGTGGCTAGGATTTCATCTAGAAAGGTGCCTTGCACTCCGGAGGGCTTATGGGTGGATACACCCAGTAATTTCGTCACCAAGAGTGATGAGATAGAGAATAGTTTTTATTATAGAAGTATTAGGTCCGGGTATGCGAGGTAGCCTCATGCGGGTCCGGGACCTTACAATAAGGAAGAACTCGACAGAAAGTTTGCGGATAGTATAGTGGCCAAGAAACATTATGAGCTGAAGGATGAGTATGCTGTTTTAGATCATGCGGCGTATGACTCGTCAGTCCGGGATGCTTTTCAGTTGGACCGCCGGATTGAGTGGAGGTGGCCGGAGCCCGATGAGCGGATTTATCACAGACCGGACAATGGATTCGTTCCTGTATGGTTGGAGCATCTTCGCTCCGTATGGAATCCATATTGGCATCTCTTTTTGAAGTATCTCTGCAAGTATGAATACAAGTTATCTCCCATGCAGATAACTCTGAATGGGATAAAGTGGATGACCTGGTTTATTACTTCCTGCAACCAGTTCAAAGTGCAGCCCACCTTTAAGTTATGGCATCATATCTTCCACCTGGTCCGGTCCAGCTAGATGCCTCTGTATGAGATTCGGTTCCGGGCTCCGGAGTGTGGTTATGGTGGATCTTATAGGCCCGTGATTTAACAGTCCTCTTTAAAGCACTAGAATGGGGAGTTGATTATGCTGAGGGGTTTAGATTTGCATTACCTTCCCTACATTGCTGCTGAGGGAGTCCGGAGTCGGTCCCGTAAGGATGTTCTCCGGGGAGATGCTATTTGGATGATTTTTGCTTTTTGTGAATGTTTGGGTTTCCAGATGACCCGCGACACTTTCATGATTCACAGGACTATGCATAGGCTAGGCTGTAAGCTATTTGGTTTTGTGTCCGGACTACTCATATGTTTTGTGTCCGGACTGCTTATGTGCTTTCTTTTGTTGTGGTTCTTTGTAGTTTTTTTACTTGTGTTTTTTGCTTGTTTTCTGGCAGGCTTACCACATTATAATCCGGATATGTCTTCTTCCGAATACAGTGAATCACTTAAGGGTTTGGGAAAAGCTTTCAAGCTGCCGAAGAAAGCTGCTGTTGGTGGGTCTGGATCTAATGCTTCTGTGGAGGAGGGGTCCCAGAGCAATGTTGTGTCAAGGCCGGAGGCTGATGTGACTGAGAAGGCTCCGTAGCAGGTTGTTGAGCCAGAAGTTGGTGATGAATTCGAGAATCTCAAGGAACTGGAGCCTCTTGAAGAGGTTCCGGATGTTAAGTCCGGACGGAAAAAGAAGAGGTTCCGGACTCTTGGGACGAAACCTCCCTGGAGTCAGAATTTTGATGATGGTGGCGGGTCTGGGGTGGACATAGGAAAGGGATTGGGATCTGAGAGTCCGAAGGCTCGGAGTCCGGAGCTTGAAGTTAAGATTACCCGTTTCATGGTCGCGATTCCTTCGGAGGCTGATTGGAAGAAAATAAATTTGGCCGGATTCGACGCAACTATGAAGGAATGCTCCCGGCTTTGGGGTCAGGTATATTGTTTTTATGCTCTTATTCTTCTTCCATTCCTTTGCCTTAGAATAATTTTCTAAGTACTTATTTTTCTGCAGCTTGGTGGTTATATGGTCGGATCTGCTTCTCTGGCTTATAATGAGCTTAAAGATGCTCGGACTGCTATTACTGATAAGGATTCCGAGATCAGTGATTTGAGGGATCAAGTTATTTTCAAAGATACTTCCTTGTCCGGACTGAATAAGCATTTTACTGATGTCACGACCCGGGCTGAGAATGCTGAGAAGGAAGTTTCCGATCTGAAATCTGAATTAGCTGAGCTCCGGAGGCAGCTTTCCTTTGTGAGGCCGGAGTCTGAAGTCATTGAAAAGTTTAAGAGGTCCGAGGACTATGATAAGGCCATTGCCAATGTTGGTGCTCCAGAGATTGGTCGATGTTGGGTTATTGCTGAAAGGCATATCAAGACTGATCCGGAGGTGAATTGGGACAGTTTTGTTGAAGAATTCATTAAGGCCGAGCAAAACATTGAGGCTTGACTCGGTGATCCGGAGCCCTTCGATGGTCCTTGCCCTAGCTTCTTTCCTCCCAATGCTCCGGAGTCTTGATTTCTTCTGAATTCTAATTTGATGTTGCTATAATACTTTTGACCATTTGCTGTTGTAATTCTCGTACTTTGCACCGGGCTGACTTTTAGTTTGGTTATGTGTTTAATGTTTGCCTTTATTGCTGTTATTCTGCTTTGTTATTGTAGTTTTTTTTTGCCTTTATTATTGTTTGCTCTAGTCCTGACTCATAGTTGGTCCGGACTAGTGGTTGCTTTTCTTGGGAAATAATTATAAGTAAAAATGGTTGCACTAGTACTGACTAATTGCTTGTCCGGACTAGTGGTTAGCTTTTTTAGTTAGAAAATCAATTCTAAGTAAAAATGGTTGCACTAGTCCTGACTATATGCTTGTCCGGACTAGTGGTTAGCTTCTTTAGTTAGAAAATCAATTCCAAGTAAAAATGGTTGCACTAGTCCTGACTAATTGCTTGTTCGGACTAGTGGTAAGCTTTTTTAGTTAGAAAATCAATTCTAAGTAAAAATGGTTGCACTATTCATGATTAATTGCTTGTTAGCTTTGATAAATGTAAAGAGGAAATGTTTTTTCATTAATCATTCATACAAAATATAAGGAGAAATAAATTGGTTGCTTGCCATATTGGCTACAAGATTTTAGTTGCTTTGTTTATTCTCCTACCGGTAGAATTTTCTTAGCCTTAGTCCAAGCCAAGTATTTGGGACTTCTGAGCATCCATGTTCAGGAGTTTGTAGGTTCCTGGCCTCAGGACTTCTTTGACCTTCAATGGTCCTTCCCATTTGGGCATTAGCTTTCCGGTGTTTGTGGGATCTGATGCTTCTGTGTCTCGAAGGACTAAGTCTCCAACTTGGAAGTTTTTTACTCTGGACTTCTTACTGAAGTGCTCTCTTATTTTTTCCTTGTATTTTTTCATCCTTTCTACAGCTTGGTCCCGGACCTCATAAATTAGCTCCATGTTTGTTCTGAGTCCTTTTCATTTGCTTCTTCTTCAAAATTTATTGCTTTGTGAGAAGAAGATCCCACTTCAATAGGAAGCATTGCTTCTGTGCCATAAGCTAATTTGAATTGAGTTTCTCCGGTGCTTGTCCTGGGGCTTGTCCTGTAGGATCATAGTACGCTTGGTAGTTCTTCTGACCATCTGCTTTTGCTCTCTTTAAGTCTCTTTTCAATGCCCGGGAGCAGGATTCTGTTAGTAAATTCTACTTGGTTGTTTCCTTGGGGATATGCTACTGATGACTTTTTGTGCTTGATCCCGCGCTCCTGAAGGTAGGACTCGAATTCTGATTCGATGAACTGGGGTCCATTGTCTGATACTAGGACTCGTGGTATCCCGAACCTCATCAAGATGTTGTCCATAAACTTTATGCAGTCTTGCTGGTTGATTGTTCTCATTGCTTTCGCTTCGAACCATTTGGTCATGTAATCAATTGAGACTAACAAGTACCTGAGATCTCCTTTGGCCCGGAGAAAGGGTCTCATGATATCAATACCCCAGACAGCAAAGGGGATAGGTGACAGGACTGAGGAGGGTAGGACTGGGCTAATCCAGGACACATTGTTGAAGAGTTGGCATTCCTTGCATTTTTTCACGAACTCTATTGCATCTTGATGAATAGTTGGCCAGTAGTAGCCTTGTCTTATGATCTTATGAGCTAGGGCCTTTGCGGACATGTGATCTCCGTATATCCCTTCATGCACTTCCGCCAAACAGTACTTTTCTTCTTCTGGGCCGACACATTTCAGGATAGGGGATGAGAAAGTCCTGCGGTAGAGTAGTCCTTCTTCGAAGAAGAACTTGGCTGCTTTTGCTTTTAACCTTTGAGCTTTTCCTTTGTCTTCAGGGAGCTGTCCTTTCTTCAAGTAATTAATGAAGGGAGTCATCCAGTTCTGGTTGCTTTCGATCTTTAAGACCTCTCATGATTCAATAGATGGTTTATGGAGTTCTTCAAAGTAAACTGAGCAGTCCAGATCTGAAGAGTTCCGGACTAATTTGGATAGAATATCAGCTTCTTCATTTTCTTCTCGACATATCTGAAGGACTTGATGTGTTGGGATTGAGGCTAAGTAACTTTGAACCAGTGCTTGGTACTTCGCTAGAATAGGGTCTTTTGCTATGTATTCTCTATTTGTTTGCTTGACCACTATCTAGGAGTCGCTGTAGATTTTTAAGTCCTGGACTCTCAGAGTTCTGGAGAGTTTTAGTCCTGCAATCAATGCCTCATATTCCGCTTGATTGTTTGTTGCCGGGAATCCGAAGGATATAGCTGTTTGAATAATGAATCCCTCCGAACTTTTTAGTATGAGTCCGGCTCCCGACCTCTTGCTTATTGAAGATCCATCTACTTTTAAGGTCCAGGCTCCCGGACTTACATCTTTTTTTGTCTCTGGATCCATGTTCATTGGTTCTGGCTCTTCTTCTGGGAAGTTGCATTCGATTATGAAATCTGCAAGTGCTTAAGCTTTAATGGCGGTCCTGGGAATGAAGCTTAAATTGAACTGGCTCAACTCCACAGCCTAATTGACAAGTCTTCCCGAGACATCTGGCTTGTGAATTATCTTCCTTAGGGATGATTTATGACCACTCTGATTTCTCTTTCCTGGAAGTAGTGCCTGAGCTTTCTTGAAGTTGTGACTAAGGCAAAGGCAAACTTCTCCAGTCTGGAGTATCTTGTTTCCGCGTCTTTAAGAACTTGGCTTACGTAGTAGACTGGTTGCTGCCTTCCATTCTCTTTCCTGATTAGGGCATCTCCAACAGCTTGTGGTCCTACTAACAGGTATAAGTAGAGAGGCTCTCCTGGTTGGGATTTAGTTAGGACTGGTGGCTGAGAGAGGTATGACTTGATTTCCTCAAATGCCTTTTGGCACTCCGGACTCCATTTTACCTCTTTCTTATTGGTTGCTCCGTTGAGTAAATCAAAGAATGGTAAGCACCTCTCTGCTAGCTTTGAAACAAACCTCCTGGGGGCTGCTAAGGATCCTGCTAGCTTTTGTACATCTTTTTGGGTCCTGGGTGTAACACCCCCAAATCCGGGATCGGGGATTCGGGTTGTCACGAGTTCCATTTCCCTTAATAACACCCAATCTTAATAAACAATCAACTACTCTGTACTGTGACCCCACAATAAATACACACACCGCAAGTTATAGTCTCAGAGATGAATATCCAAAAATAACATGAGTCATTTTATTCCAAAATTATATGCCATTAAACCTTAAAAGGGTTTCTGAATAAATTTACATTTCTTTGCCAATATTACAATTGATAAAGATACATAAGTCTGGTACATCAAAAGTTGAAAGCCTAGCCTATTGGTAGTTCCTACCTCAGCTACAGCGACATCAACGCCAATAGAAAACTGGAGAACGTTTCCTATTCACTCGCGAATTGGGAGCTTGGTCCTGTTCATCTTCTCTATCTGATGTTGTGTGATGAAAGAAGAAAGCAAGGGTGAGCAACAAGCCCACCGAAATAATATGTATAATAATTAACAATATATGAGCATTCTCATAGTACTCATGAGAGTCTTGGTCAAAAGAAATGAACCAAGCTGATATCATAACGCGACCAAGTCATAAAATATTCAGTATATATGTATATATATACATATATATATATATATATATATATATATATATATACTTTTCACAATCTTTGAAATCCTCTGACATGTATAATATACACAGAGTTCCAGTTTATAATTGTATAAAAAAATATCGTTGCAAGGTGATCTCATATATCTAACCTTGTCTCAATGTTTTTCTGAAAATCTTTGACATGCACAAGATAATCATTTAATAGATATAAGTTTAAAAGATGAAGTTACAACATACTTCAATATACTTATATCTTTTCCGAATACTACTTGAACTACCACCGTTCAATGTATAAATAGTTCATCCCATAGATTAAGCTTCAAGACAAAACTTGTATAGAATCAATCTTTAAAATATCATGAAAATAAAATGAAGTTACGAGATACTTCATTTGATGCAAACATCATTTTGAAAACTGTTCCCTGCCAACACTCAACAATCGCCCAACCGTAGCCTTCCTATCGAAGTGCTTTGGGTAGTGTTGCAAAAATATCCAATTGGATGATGAACTCATTACGGGAGTTTTTTCGCGCCAGGAAGACCACTTACGATGATCAGTCGTAGTAGTACAACCCCACCATTTTCTACATGTAGAGGAGAACCTGTCGGATTTACTTGTCAACCGAACACTGGACTCCTAAGGAATGTACCGTCTTGCGGAACTTCCAGGCCATTTGGGCCAATATAATAAGGCTGGGCCGGCGCCACTCGACCACTTACGCCACTCCTAGTTTAGATGAAATCCATGACTCTGAAACGTAAAGCTCGTCCCCCCTTTCCCCAAGTACAAACTTGTTGATACGGCTCCACCAAGAAGTCATATCTAGTTGGAAAGGAAAATTCACCGATATTTCCCAGGCGATGCCTGTTAATGGATTAACTTGTTCCAAGAATTCTACTTCCCGAGTATTGGGTAAGTAATCAAAACTCTTTTATCAAAATAGCAACCTTGTTGCGAATATAAAACATACCACAGAGTCGGATCCCTCAGGTTTTGAGCGAATATTTAAATCCCCTTTGAAAGGAAGATCTTAAATATAAAAATGAGTTTTGGGATCCGCTCTAACTTTTAAAATCATTTTGAAGACTCGCAAAACATTTTTAAGAATGTTTGGAGTGATGTTGATTTAATAAGATAAAGCAGTCCCAATATATTAGAAAATATCTGAATATTATTATTTAAATAATATTCCCATAAAGAATAATCTTTATAAAAATAATTGAAGTAGAAGTTGTAAAACTTATACTTGCAATGATTATTAAATAACCAAAGATATACTCATACGAAAGTACTATCTTTATTTGAATAATCAAAAGTAAGTTTGATTATCGACACATTATTCTTTAATAAAATTAAGAATAATAATTAGTAAATAATCGGAGTCATAAGTCCTCGAATGAATATTCAAATAATAATATTCATTAATAAAATAAACGGAGTCATAAGCTCTCGAATGAATATTCAAGATAATATTCATTAATAAAATAAAGTTATCGAATAAACCTTATTCGATTCATAGTTTTGAAAACTATTCATATATATATATGTATATATATTATACTCGGGAGCCTCGACTCTCGGTTTTAGAAAAAGTTCACCTTTGGGTCCCCTATACTAAGGGTATATGCAAATTACCGCTTATCTCTAGCATAGGTATTATCAACTGAATCAACAGATATATGTGTCAAGAATACGAAACAGGCATGCATATATACCATATCACATGCTACAATATATCACAAGAATTTGCTAAATAACCATTATGCATCTATCACAAGATAATGCATGTACAAATGTATACATCACAACAACAGTATAACGGATAGAAAACTTGCCTGAGTGCTCCCGGATAGACTTAAGCTTAGAGTGGGTCTGATAACCAATGAACAACAACATAAGTTGGAATTAGACCCCAGTCGCTTAAGAAACTAGACTTTAACCAATTGAACCCTAACGTTTGCTTATGGTCACTCCTACGCTTAACGAATCACCTAAGTCGTTCGAGTACCCTCGGCTCCACCATTTTTAATAAATTAACCATTAAGAGTTTTAAGGCGATTCTTTCACGAGTACCTTACCAACTTCCTAATCCACTTAACATAATTGTTTCATACCCCAGTTAGTCATTTAAAGTCCTTAACCAAGGTTTCAAAGTAAGGCGAGGGGTAATGGTTCGGTCGCGAAACGTCGTTACTTAAAACGGTCGTTTCTCCTAAACCGTACATCGGAATCAAACAAACTACATATCAAAACGAAGATCGTAACATGAACTATCTAATCATGGCAATGGTAAAAACCTAAGAGTGAGATGAAGGGGTCTGATGTTAAGAACAAAAACAGTCTATGATAAATCGGGCATTACGACGGCTATGTTTACGCGATTTCCCAAAATTTTACCAAACCAATTCAACACCAAACCATCACCAATCAATCCCAATACAACCATATGAAAATATCACTCATCAACCACTTTAAACCATTTAAACCAAGCCCAAATCATACCATGAATCATCAAGAACAACTAGTGCTACTCTTAACTTCCAAAATCAACAAAAACACTTAACAACTAAGATCTCAACATGACAAAGCAACTACTACACTTAATCTATCATTCCATCATCATAATCATTTATACCAAACAACTTAATGCTAAGATAATTTAGAGTTATACCTTCCTTGAAGCTTTTAATCAATGAAAGATCCTTGGAATGCCCATGGAAGCCTTGATCAATGCTTAAGCTACCTTGAACTTTCATAAAAATCAAGAAAACCAAAATTATTTCTTGAAGGTTACTATTCACCATCTTCTTCCTTGATTTAATGGAAGAGATTGTGAAGGAATTAGAAGCTTAAACTCATGGGATAGCTATATCTATGTATAAGGAAACTTAGATAATTACCTCATGATTCAACAAAGCTTGGATCTTGGTTTTGGATTTTTCTTTCCTTTGAAAATAAAAAACGCCGAGAGCTTGATGAAGAAATGAGATAGCTTTTTGTTTTTAGTGAAAATGAAATGTTTTGGCTTGGTTGTTTGTTTTTTGATTTGTTTTGTTTTGTTTTCTTACCTTTTACCATGGTAACTTTTGTGTGGTTCTAAATCAACCAACAACACACTAGCTTTGGTCATGCTTATGTCACCATGTGATGTCACCCTCCCACCTTTGTCCTCTTCTCATTGGTTTGATGACATCATCCTCACTAATCTCTTTGATTAGCTTCTAATTACTTGGCTAATGACCGTTGATCTGTTATACGGTTCGCTTAACTTTCGTTTTCGTTTATCGTTTGAGGGATCATACCCGGGATCTTATTACTTGGGTTCCCTTAAACTTTCTCAATACATTATATTCCTTTTATGATCCTCTCTTACAATCCTTGAATTTAAATCCTTTTTATCCTGTTACCTTATACTCAATTCTTTCGATATCTGGTGGATTTTCGGGAAAAATCAAAGTGTTCGAATTTGGATTCTGACGATCTTTACATACACTTATATCCCATATAAAGTACTAATAAGATCTCAGAATAACAATAGAAGAACCCCTACATAGTGTGGCATGAGAAGTTTTCTTATTCAGCAAAATCACTATTCATAAGGGTTTCAAAAATTCCAAAATTTGGGGTTATTACAGTCTCCCCTCCTTAAAAGGATTCCGTCCCGGAATCAGATAGAAAATGAATAGGGATACTCTCTTAACATTGCACTTTCTAACTCTCGAGTAAATTTTTCCACATTGTGGTTCTTCCATCAAACTCTGAATAGTTTGATAACCCTTCTCCTAAGCACTTGTTCCTTTTTCAATCTATAACCCTTCCTGGTTGCTCCATATAGGTTACGTCTGGTTTCATGTCTATACGCTCATATGCCCCTATTTATCTGGCATCCGAATTACTCTTCCTTAACATTGATACGTGGAACACATTATGACTTGCGACATGTTCGGGGGTAGGCCTAGCTCATATGCTTACTTCCCAATACGTCTTAATATATCCAAGGGTCCAACAATTTGTGGACTTAGCTTTCCTTTCTTTCCGAACCTCATCAATCCTTTCCAAGGGATACCTATAACATTACTAGGTCCCCTATTTCATACTCTTTGTCCTTTCGAGTCAAATCAACATACCTCTTATGTCCATCTTGGGTTACTACCAGCCGTCCTCTGATTAGATCTATTATATCCCTGGTCCTTTGGACTACTGCGGGTCCGAGCATCTTGCGCTCTACAACTTCATCCTAACATAAGGGAGATCGACATTGTCTTCCCTCAAGGATCTCATAAGGCGATATCTCAATACTGACATATGATCTATTTTCGTAAGAAAACTCAATCCGTGTTAAGTGATCATTCCAAATTCTTTCAAGTCTATTGCACAGACTCTCATTATAGCTTTTAGCATTAGAGCTTTTGCTTCTTAATACCCATTCTTTTCCAGTTCGTAATCGCTACTACCTTCCGTTCCTAATATTATACTGGTTATACTTTTGCTTGTTAGCGTTCTATAACCTTTTAATAACCACGTCAACCTTAGTATCATGAATGTGTTTCCATTCTGAATACCACCATAACTTTACTACTCCTTTTTCAGCTGTTTCCATTTTCCAAAATTTGATCAATCATATAGAAGTAAAGGAATTTGTTGAGAGATCACTATGATCATGAACACTTGTTACATTGCATAGTTAGTACAGAAGGTGGCCAGCCTCTAGTACTTGACAAGCAATTAAACAACATGTGGTATCCTACTAAGCTTCTATCACACAGATAGATAGTCATTCGGCAATACCTCCCCTTCTGGAAGGGTTGTTCTTCTCAACTTATACAAAATGAAAAGGAGAGAAAAGAATGAATTGAAGAGATTTGTATATATATAAATTATGCTGCCATAAAATATCTGGCTTGGAATTTACCTCTGAACTATAGAGGTTTGTCATAGGAGAACAAAATATATGTGTATATATATCAAGTATTATCGCATCGCATTTTACATGCTTAAATATTTTTGCTATTCCGTCCATCATTCTATGGACCCATGCTCTTCCTCGAGCTTATACTCAATCACCTTTGAAACTCCCTCGACATCGAAAATCGAATCTGGAATCTCATTTTATACATCATCGTTACTAGAATTCTATGCTTGCACCGCAACCTTCCTCGTATAGTAATACGACTCTCTATTGATAAGAAGGAATAAGTATTCAATAGGTAGATAATCTACTTAATTAGTCTATCAATTGATAACTTATACGTCAACACGACACGATTAGTGGTACTCAATCTCAATATCCATTTCAATACAACTCTCACGGTTGTAATCAGCTCATTACTCGCAGAATCATTGCCGCATTACTATGGTCCACCACTGACCTACTGCCGTCATTCACTTTCCATGAAATCTTAATATCTAACCATATGGAGTCCATACATGTAGTATAGAATTCTTCTAAGGAGTTAACATAATCACCATTCGTAATTCATGAAGAACACTCCTGATCCTGACACACATTCATGACATGAAGCATATAAAATTGCAGAAGAGTTTCAATCAAAGCACCGATAGCAGGTTAATACCATTCTTAATCATATACCTTCAATAGATGACTTAACTCGGAGGTTCGTTTAGTCCTTTTTGAAACATGGTCCTGGATTATTCTCAGGATAGTTCCTTCTAAGATAGATAGCCCGCTCATGACGATTTTTACGAATTAAACCTTTACCAAACTACTATTACGGTTGGGTATTGCACAGTCATCAGAAGGAATGTCAATCTTCCAAACCATAATACAACCTTCACAGCTTTTACCATCATCACTGTATTCCTTTGGCACAAGCGCCTATAATTATCCTCTTACCTTTAAAGTGTCGGCCACCTCTTTGGCCTTTTCTGATAGTAAAATTTTCTTACAATCAATGTCATCTTAACCACTTTCACTAAATTTTCTACCTCATTTCCCATCACTGCTTGTGTGAAGATGTTTTCCTTAAAATCTGATGAGTAAAAAAATATCACCATTTTTCCATAAGTTATTGCCTCAGTTTTTAGAGGTTAATCATTATCACGACTGACTCTCGATCATACTTAGGACGTCTCTTATCTTGGGTCCTTGTTTTCACCATTCTTGACCTTCGTTGGGTTCAATCTATACTTTCTCGTGGTTTAACACGTGCCCCACTTGGCATCATTATAATTACGTCATATTTCCTTTATCAACATTTCTATTCTTGAGAATATAGAATATTACCTTTCTCCTTGTAAAACCTCTAAGGTTATCTTTAAATCGTTCCTCATGTATCCCCTAGATACAGGGCATATCAAAATACCATTTACTAATACTAGAACCATTGTCTATGTACTTCTGAAAAAATTTCTTTACTGATCTTTAAAGGTTGTTGTTACCTTGATCCTTTCCAATTCATACTTGTCAAAACTCATGCTGTCCCTATTAAGGGTGGATGCCAACCTTTATGCATTCCCCTAGGATTCATCTCAAGTTATCGAAGTTATAACCTTAATTCCACCTTTAAAAAAAATATTTGCATCCTTTCATGGATAAATCAAGTCATATATCTTTGATAGATTATCTTATTCATCATTCTCACCTCGATAGTCTATACCTAATTTCACAATAACATCTGTATTCAAAATGAGGTCAATCAATATGGCCTCCAAAAGATAATAACGGTTATCCACTTTTCTTGCCTAATTTGGTAACGATAACAAGGATGTCCTTGAAGATATTGGTCGTGTTCAACGTGAACTTCTTCTTAATAATTCCGTATTTACTTTTGTTGTTTATTTCAACATTCATCTCAATGTTGGGATATCTTTCATACCTGGCGTCTCCCTTTCTGGGTATCAAGCCACCGGTCTTACACTTCACATTCTTGAAGGTCACTTCCTTCATCCAATTTTCCTAATTTCTTACTTTCTTGTCTCCTTAGTCTATCCGCATTTTATTATTCATCCTTCGAACTATCTCAAGGTTTCCTCGGATCCTCCCAACTTACCGGGAATAAAATATATGTATCTCTTATGCCTTCAACCATCAATTTTTAACTCATGGTGAATCACCCTCATCCTGACGATTACATACTTTTCTATTTCTATTGTTACGAATCTTTAGGGTTTCCTCATACCCAACTCCCTTATCATTCCTCAAACTCTATTGCCTTTATATTCCTTTCCACTTCAATTCCTTTTTATTTTCCTTTCTCTTATCATTATTTCATGAACCAACACAACATAAGCATTGATTTCAAACATCCCGTCATTCTGGATTCGTGTCCTCAGAACGAACCTTGACAACTTTTACAACTTAGGTTCATAATTCGTCATACTCGTCCGCTTTTGTTCTGGCTCTAAAGCTTTTACACTACCTCCATAACCTTGGGAAGTACTTTCCTGAAAACAATTGTCTGAACTTTAATCAATTTATTATGACCTCTAGCTCCGTGCCTTTCTTGGTCTTTCACCAGTGGGTGGTCTCTCTCTTTGGAGGGTAAGTGACAAAAACAGTCTTTGTGATTCGTCAATCATTTAGAATCTCAAATGATTCCTGTATTTCCTTTAGCCAGGCTCTTGCCTCGACTGGGTCAACCTGTTCCTTGGAACTCTGAGAGCTTAGCGACTTAAAGGTCATGAAAGAATTTCCTACCGCATTGTTTCCTCAAGGTGGTGGTTGGGGATAATAGTCTAAGTTCTTTTTAGACAGGTCCATGAATTGCCGTATAGGAGTACCGTCTCGGGTCTCCTTTCCTTACTCGACTTTCTGTTTCCTTAGTATGAAATGTTTAATCCTTCTCCCATACTTGGGGTTATCTTATACGTTAAAATCCTCATTTTCCACTCCATTATGTTATGGGTTCCTTCTATCTTGATGGCGACCTCCCTGACTATCACGTTCAGGGTTTGCTCTAAATCTTATTTCTCAAACTAGCTTTCATCTAAGATTTCATCTTTAAGCTCTTGAACATTTGGAACCCAAATTCTGTAGGAATACCTCATTATTCCCTTATCATCTTTCTCGGTATTAATCTTTTATCTAATTGTTGGCTCTCTGCCTTCATTCATCACTTTTTTTGGCACAATATGTTCTTTTCCGATAATTCGGACTGTATTGCAATCTCAAACATCTTTTCGGTACCGGCTCCGGTTACCTTCACTTCTATTTCCATTTTCTCAAAATCTCTCATAAACTCTCCCAAAGACATTATCATCTTGAGTTTCTCCTTTTTACTAAGGGCATCAGCCACCACATTGGCTTTCCCCGAATGATAAAGAATCTCCCAATCAATATTCTTGATTAGCTCTAACCGCCTCCTCTGGCATATGTTGAGCTCTTTCTACGTGAAAATGCACTAGAGCACTTATGGCTTAGGTAAATCTCGCACTTCTCTCCATACAAGTAGTGCCTCCAATCTTTAGGTCAAAACTATTGCCACGAGCCCAAGCTCATGGGTGAGGATATCAAATTTTTATATTCCCTTAATTGTCTTGACGCGTACGCGATTACCTTGTTGTGTTGTATAAGAAGCACCCTAATTCCTTATGCGAAGCGTTACTACATATTACAAAATCTCCTTTTCTATCCGGCAATGACATCATAGGGGCCGCCACCAATCTTTGCTTCAGTTCTTAAAAGTTGTTCTCGCATTTTTCTGTCCATTAGAACTTCTCAGTCTTACGAGTAAGCCGCGTTAAAGGGGGTACTATCTTTACAAACTTGAACGAACCTCTGGTAGTGACCGGCCAATCCTACCTCTGGTAGTTGCCCTAACCATGGTCATCAATTCCTCAGTGGTCCTTTATTCATTC
Organism: Apium graveolens; assembly: GCF_009905375.1. Classification (NCBI taxonomy): domain Eukaryota; kingdom Viridiplantae; phylum Streptophyta; class Magnoliopsida; order Apiales; family Apiaceae; genus Apium; species Apium graveolens. The sequence continues at coordinate 154,802,643 of NC_133654.1, read as the reverse complement.
TTATGAGGATCCTTCACAGGATCCTCCTCAGCGATAATCCCTTCTAGGACAACATCCTCAACCGCTATATCCTCAATTTGAACATCATCCGGTCCCGTGTTAGGACGCTCTATCGGATCCACAATCTGATCTCCAATAACTAATAAAACATCATCGCGTTGTTGCTCCTCAACCTCAGGGTTCGGAGTCCCGCTACCATATACGATAACGAACTATACTTCTATCACGATATTTATAAGGGTTCCCATAAGGGTTTTAACTGTTAGTACTACGTTAGGTAGTCCGACTATGAACTTGGCAAGAGTTCTTATTATCTTAGTGAACTTATTATCTTAACGTCACATCATCTCTGAGGTATATAACGCTTGGCTCTGATACCATTTCTGTAACACCCCCAAATCCGGGGTCGGGGATTCGGGTTGTCACGAGTTCCATTTCCCTTAATAACACCCAATATTAATAAATAATCAACTACTCTGTACTGTGACCCCATAATAAACACACACACCGCAAGTTATAGTCTCAGAGATGAATATCCAAAAATAACACGAGTCATTTTATTCCAAAATTATATGCCATTACACCTTAAAAGGGTTTCTGAATAAATTTACATTTATTTGCCAATATTACAATTGATAAAGATACATAAGTCTGGTACATCAAAAGTTGAAAGCCTAACTTATTGGTAGTTCCTACCTCAGCTACAGCGACATCAACGCCTATAGGAAACTGCGGAACGTTTCCTATCCACTCGCGAATTGGGAGCTTGGTCCTGTTCATCTTGTCTATCTTATATTGTGTGATGAAAGAAGAAAGCAAGGGTGAGCAACAAGCCCACCGAAAAAATATGTATAATAATTAACAATATATGAGCATTCTCATAGTACTCATGAGAGTCTTGGTCAAAAGAATTGAACTAAGCTGATATCTTCACGCGACCAAGTCGCAAAATATTCAATATATATACATATATATATATATATATATATACTTTTCACAATCTTTGAAATCCTCTGACATGTATAATATACACAGAGTTCCAGTTTATAACTGTATAAAAAAATATCGTTGCAAGGTGATCTCATATATCTAACCTTGTTTCAACATTTTTCTGAAAATCTTTGACATGCACAAGATAATCATTTACTAGTATAAGTTTAAAAGATGAAGTTACAAGATACTTCAATATACTTATATCTTTTCTGAATACTACTTGAACTACCACCGTTCAATGTATAAATAGTTCATCCCATAGATTAAGCTACAAGACAAAACTTGTATAGAATCAATCTTTAAAATATCATCAAAATAAAATAAAGTTACGAGATACTTCATTTGATGCAAACATCATTTTGAAAACTGTTCCCTGCCAACACTCAACAATCACCCAACCGTAGCCTTCCTATCGAAGTGCTCTGGGTAGTGTTGCAGAAATATCCAATTGGATGATGAACTCATTACGGGAGTTTTGTCACGCCAGGAAGACCACTTACGATGATCAGTCGTAGTAGTATAACCCCACCATTTTCTACATGTAGAGGAGAACCTGTCAGATTTACTTGTCAACCGAACACTAGACTCCTAAAGAATGTACCGTCTTGCGGAACTTATAGGCCATTTGGGCCAATATAATAAGGCTGGGCCGGCGCCACTCGACCACTTACGCCACTCCTAGTTCAGATGAAATCCATGACTCTGAAACGTAAAGCTCGTCCCCCCTTTCCCCAAGTAGAAACTTGTTGATACGGCTCCACCAAGAAGTTGTATCTAGTTAGAAAGGAAAACTCACCGATATTTCCCAGGCGATGCCTGTTAATGGATTAACTTGTTCCAAGAATTCTACTTTCCGAGTATTGGGTAAGTAATCAAAACTCTTTTATCAAAATAGCAACCTTGTTGCGAATATAAAACATACCACAGAGCCGGATCCCTCAGGTTTTGAGCGAATATTTAAATCCCCTTTGAAAGGAAGATCTTAAATATAAAAATGAGTTTTGGGATCCGCTCTAACTTTTAAAATCATTTTGAAGACTCGCAAAACATTTTTAAGAATGTTTGGAGTGATGCTGATTTAATAAGATAAATCAGTCCCAATATATTAGAAAATATCTGAATATTATTATTTAAATAATATTTCCATAAAGAATAATCTTTATAAAAATAATTGAAGTAGAAGTTGTAAAACTTATACTTGCAATGATTATTAAATAACCAAAGATATACTTATACGAAAGTACTATCTTTATTTGAATAATCAAAAGTAAGTTTGATTATCGACACATTATTGTTTAATAAAATTAAGAATAATAATTAGTAAATAATCGGAGTCATAAGTCCTCGAATGAATATTCAAATAATAATATTCATTAATAAAATAAACAGAGTCATAAGCCCTCGAATGAATATTCAAGATAATATTCATAAACCTTATTCGATTCATAGTTTTGAAAACTATTCATATATATATATATATATATGTATATATATTATACTCGGGAGCCCCGACTCCCGGTTTTAGAAAAAGTTCACCTTTGGGTCCCCTATACTAAGGGTATATGCAAATTACCGCTTATCTCTAGCATAGGTATTATCAACTGAAACAACAGATATATGTGTCAAGAATACAAAACAGGCATGCATATATACCATATCACATGCTACAATATATCGCAAGAATTTGCTAAATAATCATTATGCATCTATCACAAGATAATGCATGTACAAATGTATACATCACAACAACAGTATAATGGATAGAAAACTTGCATGAGTGCTCCCGGATAGACTTAAGCTTAGAGTAGGTCCGATAACCTATGAACAACAACATAAGTTGGAATTAGACCCCAGTCGCTTAAGAAACTAGACTTTAACCAATTGAACCCTAACGTTTGCTTATGGTCACTCCTACGCTTAACGAATCACCTAAGTCGTTCGAGTACCCTCGGCTCCACCATTTTTAATAAATTAACCATTAAGAGTTTTAAGGCGATCTTTCGTGAGTACCTTACCAACTTCCTAATACACTTAACATAATTGTTTCATACCCCAATTAGTCATTTAAAGTCCTTAACCAAGGTTTCAAAGTAAATGCGAGGGGTAATGGTTCGGTCGCGAAACGTCGTTACTTAAAACGGTCGTTTCTCCTAAACCGTACATCGGAATCAAACGAACTACATATCAAAACGAAGCTCGTAACATGAACTATCTAATCATGGCAATGGTAAAAACCTAACAGTGAGTTCAAGGGGTCTGATGTTAAGAACAAAAATAGTCTACGGTAAATCGGGCATTACAACGGCTATGTTTACGCGATTTCCCAAAATTTTACCAAACCAATTCAACACCAAACCATCACCAATCAATCCCAATACAACCATATGACAATATCACTCATCAACCACTTTAAACCATTTAAACCAAGCCCAAATCATACCATGAATCATCAAGAACAACTAGTGCTACTCTTAACTTCCAAAATCAACAAAAACACTTAACAACTAAGATCTCAACATGACAAAGCAACTACTACACTTAATCTATCATTCCATCATCATAATCATTTATACCAAACAACTTAATGCTAAGATAATTTAGAGTTATACCTTCCTTGAAGCTTTTAATCAATGAAAGATCCTTGGAATGCGCATGGAAGCCTTGATCAATGCTTAAGCTACCTTGAACTTTCATAAAAATCAAGAAAACCAATGTTATTTCTTGAAGGTTACTATTCACCATCTTCTTCCTTGATTTAATGGAAGAGATTGTGAAGGAATTAGAAGCTTAAACTCATGGGATAGCTATATCTATGTATAAGGAACCTTAGATAATTACCTCATGATTTAACAAAGCTTGGATCTTGGTTTTGGATTTTTCTTTCCTTTGAAAATGAAAAAAGCCGAGAGCTTGATGAAGAAATGAGATAGCTTTTTGTTTTTGGTGAAAATGAAATGTTTTGGCTTGGTTGGTTGTTTTTTGATTTGTTTTGTTTTGTTTTCTTACCTTTTACCATGGTAACTTTTGTGTGGTTCTAAATCAACCAACAACACACTAGCTTTGGTCATGCTTATGTCACCATGTGATGTCACCCTCCCACCTTTGTCCTCTTCTCATTGGTTTGATGACATCATCCCCACTAATCTCTTTGATTAGCTTCTAATTACTTGGCTAATGACCGTTGATCTGTTATACGGTTCGCTTAACTTTCGTTTTCATTTATCGTTTGAGGGATCATACCCGGGATCTTATTACTTGGGTTCCCTTAACCTTTCTCAATACATTATATTCCTTTTATGATCCTCTCTTACAATCCTTGAATTTAAATCCTTTTTATCCTATTACCTTATACTCAATTCTTTCGATATCTGGTGGATTTTCGGGAAAAATCAAAGTGTTCGAATTTGGATTCTGACGATCTTTACATACACTTATATCCCATATAAAGTACTAATAAGATCTCAGAATAACAATAGAAGAACCCCTACATAGTGTGGCATGAGAAGTTTTCTTATTCAGCAAAATCACTATTCATAAGGGTTTCAAAAATTCCAAAATTTGGGGTTATTACACTGGGAGCCCTCATCTCCTGGATAGATTTTATTTTCTACGGATTGGCTTCTATGCCCCTATTGCTGATCATGAATCCTAGGAACTTTCCTGCTCCTACTCCAAAGGTACATTTCTCCGGGTTCAGTTTGAGTTGGTTCTTCCTTAGGTTGTCAAAGCACGCCTTCAGATCTTCTACATGTCCTGGTATAGTTGTTGACTTGGAAATCATATCATCGACATAGCACTCCAAGTTCCTCCCAATATGGGACTTGAATATTTTGTCCATGGCTCTTTGTTAAGTTGATCTTGCGCTTGTAAGTCTGAAGGGCAGCATCACATAGGCATAGACTACTTTGTGAGTTATGAATGTTGTTTTAGGTATGTCCTTCGGGTTCATCTTGATCTGGTTGTATCCGAAGAAGGCATCCATGAAACTTAGCATGATGTGTCCGGAGGTGGAATCTATCAACTGATCAATATTTGGGAGAGGGTATGGGTCCTTCGGGCATGCATCATTCAGATCAATGTAGTCCACACACATTCTCCATTTTCCGTTGGACTTCTTCACCATAACAACATTAGCTAGCCACTCCGGATATTTGATTTCTTTGATGATTCCTGCTTTGAGTCGCTTCTCCACTTCTTCGTCTATGGCCTTTTTCCTCGGCGGGGCAAAAATCCTTCTTTTCTGTTTGACTGGTTTCCTATTGGGGTTGACCTCTAAGCTGTGCATTGCTATGGACTCATATAGTCCGGGCATGTCTCTTAGGTTCCAGCCAAAACATCTTTGTACTCCCGGAGCAAGGACACTAATCTTTCCTTGAAGGACTCCTCGAGTCCTGACCCAATTTTTACCTTTTTGCTAGGACTGCTTTCATCAACCTGGACTTCTTCCGTTTCGACTGCAGCTTCGATTTTTGCTTGTTCTTTGTTTAAAACCATTTGATGAATTCGGGCTTCAGAGTTCTTCTTCAAATAGGAGTTTACTTGTTCAGATTCTTTGGTTTCTTGCATGGTAGGCCTAGCTTTGTCTAGGACCTGATTTGCTTTGTCGACTACCATGACTTGGTTGCTTATCAGTCCTTCCGGATTTGTTATATTTGCTTCTTGTTCTGGACTTGACTCAATGAGTTATACTTCTTTTGTTACTTCTTCCTTTGTTCGGGGTATGTGCTTCTTCATGGTTTATTTCTTGCGAAGGACTGTTGCCTTCCTTTTATTGTCCTGGTGGTTTTCTACCATGACTAACCCCTGGGTGTAGCATGTTTCAGCAACTCCATAATCTCCTTTTATTTCCGCGACTCCTGTCGGAGTTAGGAACTTGATTTTGAGATGAGAGATTAAAGTTATCGCTTGCATCATGGTTAGGGCTGACCTGCCAATGATTCCGTTGTATGACGAAGGAGCATTGATCACATAAAACTTGATGACATGAGTCACTTGTTTAGGAGCAGTTCCAAAAATGACTGGCAGATATAAAGTTCCTTGAATCGGGACTAAGTTGTGGCCGAACCCATATAGTGGGTCATCCCGGCACTCGTTTGAGCGGACGCTCCCTAACTGCATTCGGTCCACTGTGTGCTTGAAGAGAATATTCACTGAGGAGCCATTGTCCATGAACATTCTTTTTACTTCATTATCAAAGATGTCCAAAGTGATAACCAAAGCTGCATTTTGATGAGGGTTGACTCCTTCATAGTCCTTACTGTTGAAGGATATCACCAGGTTTAAGAGTGATTGGATTGAGAGCACTTCTTCGCCGAAGTCCGGCTCCGAGGTGGGGAGTGGGAGCCTCCTAGGACTACATTGACTACATTTTTTCCTCTCTTCTGCGTTTCTCCTCTATTGTTGATGTCCCGGACTAAGTACTTGTTCATATTTCCTTTCTTCACCTGGTCTTCAATGAAATACTTGAGTGACAAGCAGTTCTCAGTCTTGTGGCCATGGGTCTCATGATTAGCGCACTGCCTATTGTAAGGCCTGCTCTCCGGAGGAGTTTGCATTGGCTTCGGAGGATAATAAAAAGGTTTGTCTTTTACCTCCTTCAAGATTTCCTCCCGGGTCATGTTGAGAGGAGTCCAGTTCGGCTCCTACTTCGGCTCCCGGGGTTGCTTCGCGGGTCCTGGATCGCTCTTTGACTCCTGCTTAGGACCAAGTCTCTGAAAAACCAGAGTGGTTTGTCTTTCTTGGCTTTGTTGGTTTTGCTTGAACTTCTTATCCTGATGGTAACCCCCTTTCGGTCGGTCATCAATGTTTTTGCTCCTGGTCCCCCTATTCCGGGTCATCCTCATTTCCTGGAGCACATCTGTTTTCTTTATGAACTTGGCAGCCATGGAGTAAGCTACTGCCAGACTTTGTGGCTCCTTATTGATCAGTTCTACGATATATCTCTCATTGTGCTCTGGGTCCAAGTTTCTCCTGAAAATGCTCAAAACTTCCCTCTCATCCAAGCTCGAGACTTTATTGATTGCTTCTTGGAACCGGCGCATGTACGCAGAGAGAGACTCATTATCATGCTGCCGTATTATCTCCAGGTGACACATGTGCATTTCGTGCATTTTGTTTGCCCGAAATCTTCGGAGGAAAGAAGCGCGAAACTCCTTCCAATTGTGGATGTTGCGGGAGGGGATCCTGCTGAACCATCTCTGGACCCCTCCCTTAAGAGTCGAAGCGAAGAACCTTGATTTCGTCAAGTCATTGTAATAATATATTTGCGCGATCTGCTCAAAGTAGTTCAAGTGCTCCTCCGGGTCTCCCAGGCCATCAAAGGAGTCAAAATTGTAGTGCTTCAAGTCCCGTTGTCGGGGAATAGCCTCCAAGGAGTGGCTGAAAGGAGTTAATATTTCTCTAATTTCTATCCTGGAGACTCTGTCCATCTTTCTTTGCAATTCATAAATCATATCTTTTAGGTCATTCTGCTTCTATTCTTCTTCATCATCAGAAATCAGCTCCAGAGTTGGGTCTCTCCGGGTTCTCTTGGTCCTAGACTTGGCCAGTAGCTTTTCTTCTTCTAACTGCATTCTTTTTTGGATCTTTAGCTCAAGCTTTGCTTCTTCCTCCTTCCTGATTTGCTCCCGCATCTCTTCCAACTTTCTCTGTTTAGCAGCTTCTGCTTCTTTCTTATTACCTTGATCCTTTTTGCTTTTCTTCCCCTTAGTTCCAATTCGGTCAAAGACAGATTTCTTAGATTGCTGGGAGTCCCCGGACTCATCCGGTTCCTCCTCAAGTTCGGCTTCTTCCTGGATCCGGGTTTGCTCCTGCTTGTAGAGCCTGATTGCTTCTGCCAGTTCATCACTTGTAAGGTTAGCCATGTGCTCTTCAGCCACCGGGACATTGGTGTATTTGTATTGGTTTAGCTCAATAAGGCTTCTAGCGTCCCTCGTGTTTACGATTCTCTCCACGACGGGAGTGTGTTACAATGGTTGCTCCTGGAACGCTTCGGCTCCTGGATCTAGGGCCTGGGAGTGGTCCGGCTCCTGGACCTGAGTGCTAGCAGATGGTCTCCCAGAAGTATGCTTTCTTGGTCTTGCCATTTCTCAATAATACCAACAACAACTAACAACAATACGCTACAGAAAATACCAATCTAAGGTTGTTTTTCGAAAATTACAAAAACTACCCAGAACAATAACAAACACTAACAAATGGCTTCCTGGGACTAGTTTAAACAATCTTCTGGGACTACTCAACAATATGGTAGAACAAGTATGGCAGGGTTATATAACACAAAGCAATATTCAAACTAGAGCAAAATTGGGGTTCTAAAACGATCAAAACAAACAATAGCACACACAAACATGGCTTAAATCAATAAAATGGGGCTCACACAAATGTGGCCTAAAATAACGAGCACACACAAACGTGGCTTAAATAAACAACATTCATGTTTATGAGAGAGTTTGGTTGTTTGGGTTCTTACAAGTTAAATAAACGGACTCTTTTAAGAGCTTGTTGATGAAGGTGAATCCAGGGGCACCGAGACCCAAGGATGGAGAGCCCCTCCTTCTAGCGCCAAATGATAACTCCTGGTGGCGGGGCCGCTCCTTCGATGCCGTGCCTGGATCCTTCTCGGCTGTGGGGGTGTAGCTGTGGTGGGGCTCCTACAAAACAACACCGAAGGGGGGTTTGAGTCTTGCGGCGCCTCCGGCGTGAGAGTAAGAACTCGCTTTTGGGGAAGATGAAGATAGATATGAATGCAGGGTGGCTGTGTGTGTATATGAGTGTGAGAGAGTGATTAACCCCAAAACCTTACCTTCTTGGGCTATTTATAGCCCAAGGGTAGGGTTTAGGGGTTGGTACCTTTAAATCGTAGCCATCGGTTCTGGGAGCGGAGGACACCTGGTTGGAGCGGATGCTTTACATGTGTCAGCGCAAGACTGGACGGGGAATGTTCTGAGGATCCTCTGACATGTGCCCTGATTATTCCCATGATTTATGGGTGACAGTTGTCCCTATCATGTGCTTGGGCCAGTGTCCCACGTATTGGGATTTCTCAAGGTTGTTCTTACGGGACTAGGTCAGTCAGGACTGGCAGTGTTCGGGAGTGGACTGATTTAGGATGCAGGACTAGTCCTTCCAGGAGCTGTATAGAGTTGGGAGTCGATGACTAGTCTTCCCAGGAGCTGCATGGACTTAGGAGTCCAGGGCTAGCCCTTCTAGGAGCTGTATGGAGTTAGGAGTCTAAGATTAGTCCTTCCGGGAATTATATGTACTATCAGACATGTTATAGTAATTAAAAATTATGTTATAGTTTATTAAAGAATAAACTCACACTCTTTTTTGAAATATTATTTTTGTTCATAGGGCCATGATATTCTCTTGACTACAATATTTAATCGTGCAACAATTATGGATGATGTGTGTTTCTTCTTACGAGAGTGCCCGTGAAAGTTGATCACAACCTCTTATAATGATATGCCTTGTTTCTTATAGCGGTCAAATAAAGTCATTCTCTGTCTCAAGTTTCTGAGCATTTGGATGCTATCGAAATTATGCACATCTTTACAATATTTCAAAATAAGGTTGATTTGATCCAGAAGAATGTTGCCCTTATGCATGATGTCATTCATTCTTTAGGCTAATTCTGTTAAATCTTTAGATATAGATTGTCCCTTCAGTTCGATAAACTAACCTCCAATTTATAAGATTGTCCCTTCAGTTCGATAAACTAACCTCCAATTTATAATTACATGCAAGAAACCTGTTGCAAAGGTAGAGTCAATTTTTTTTATCGTAGATAACCCGCAGCCGCTACCCTTTGGGTGCGCACTGGGTAAACCCTACGGGTTCACGTAATAGCCTGCAAACCACGTAAAGTCAAAATTTGATACTTGCGATCAGGGAACCTAATTATAATATATATATATATATATATACACACACATATATTATAATTTATTTTTTTATACTATCTATATTATGCTATTATTTCGTTTGATCGGTTAGTTAACATCTTCCTAAAAAATATGATAACATCTTTCAAAATAAAGTTTAAATAAATATAAGTTTAATAAAATAAATAAATGAAGTATCTAATATAATTACAAACTCTATGAATTCTTATCTAACATAATATCTAATTGCACTCAACTTTTTTCTTACCTCTTTTGTAGAAAATCAAACACTTTCAAAATTAATTTTAGTAATTCAAATTATAAATAACAGTAATATAATTAATAAATCAAGAAAAAATATTTTAGAAAAAAATAATATCAACATATCTATATATATTATAATATTATAAGCAAAACATGATTTTGTTTGGTTGATTGATTAACACTTTCCAAAAAAATACCCTAACACTTATCATTTTTCATTAAAAAATAAAAATAAAATTCTACGCTACAGAGTACCCTGGCGAAAATACTTTTTGTTCATCCTGCAGATAAAAATATATATATATATAATTAATTTTAAAAATGCCATATAGACAAGCTATACATCCATTAGTCCCACCAAATTTCCCACACTAAGCACACTTGCACGTCGTTGTCACGGGACTCGCTACTAAAAACCTACTCAATTGGTCATTTATATCAAAAATATATTTGGATTGCAAAATTAATAAATAAATTTGAAAAATAAGATCATATAATTTATATTAAAATTAATATCATAAATTTCAAAAGCTTATATATTTTATTTCATAATTTACCTTTTTTTAATAAAAAGTAAATATAATAATAATATGATAATAAATATTCAAATTAAACAATGAATCACGCATGTTATATGCTATTTTAAGCGTAATAGGTTATGATTGGTTGTTTGTTAAGAATAGTTAACACGACTTTAGAAAACATTATTAATATTAAAAATAAGAAAGCACATGTATCTTTGACTCTTTTAAAATTAATTCAATTATAATTCTCTCCGAGTCGAAGACCAAATAATCCCATAATAAATTAATTTTTAATAGTTAATACACATCACATGAACACAAATCTATACTATATTATAATAGACGAAATATTAAAAGTTTGGTAGTCGGTTCGGTCGGTATTTGTTCAAATTACTTAATTACCCTTACTTAATTATTCTAATTCTAATTATTGGGTCGATCAATTTTAATTCTAATTGATATTGAAGTCAACTTCCTCTATTACTTTACCAATTTCAATTCTATTTTATATTGAACTCTATATCACTATAATTTATATTAAATTCAACTTCTTCTACCAATCTATATTTTAATTCATATCGAGTTCTATATCATTCTAATTTGTTACTTTGGACTAAATTAAATTTAAACAAACTAAATATAATTCTTAAGATTTAGTTGATATATAATGTGAATCGGGTTAAGATAAAATAATAATACTGTCAATCCTCATAAAAAATCAATATATCAATATATATATAATTCCTGAAGTAACCCACCCCTCCAAATTACCAACCATAACCTTAGTTTAGCCTTACCATGGTTAATTTTTATTATGGTAAAGGTCGTTAATGTCATTTCCACATTTATTTTTCCTCTTCATCCCTCCACTTATTCTCTCTCTTCTCCAATTATTATATTACCCTCCACCTATTCTCTCTCTTCTTCATTTTTAATTATCCTCCACTTATTCTCTCTCTTCTTCATCTTTCATTATCCTCCACTTATTCTCTTTCTTCTTCATTTCCTATATCCACTTTATCACTTGTTAATTATTTACATCCATTTATTCTCTCTATCATTCATTTCTTATTTATCCATATACTTACCATTAATGGTATTTTTTAAATCATTTTTCAGTAAATTTTAATTTTCACATTTTTTGAAGTTATAAATTAATATCGGTCTACATTTCTTAATAAACAACTACATACTTTAGTTAAACCTAACTTAAATTAATTACAGTAAAACCTCTTAACATTATAATCATTTGAATGGGAAAAAATTATCATTATGAGTTAATTTTTTAGTAAAGATTAACATATAAATTTATATTTTTAAAATTTAATTAAATCCATATCTAAATCCATATCCAAAAAACCAGGTTTTGTAAATTCAAAATTTTGGGTTTCAAATCGGGTATCTGTCGGGTTAGATTGTGTTGCCATCTTTATCCAACACAATGTTATTCAAAATACCCTTATTTGGTACTATCAAATTTATAATATCCTGTAAATGAATTTATCTCTTACTCAACGGATCAAAGACACGTCGGGACGCCGGGTATAACATGATGATGACTTCCAAAATTTTGGGAGGGCGTCCGTCGGGTTTGATTATTTTGTCATCTTTATCCAACGTACCGTTATTCAACACACTTTTATTTGATACCATAACTTTCTATTATCCTTTAAATTAATTTAACTCTTGCTTAATGGTTTTTCGGGACGCCCGGTATACCATGCTGATTAATTCCAAGAGCTCTTATCAACGGATATAACCGTTAAAAATTTCTCTTAAATAAATATTTTTATTTAATTATTCGAGACTAACATTCTTATTGAAAATTCTAAAATAAAAATATCCTAAACATGTATATATACAAAAATAAGATATGTGTGTGCATGTATTGCATGATTACTTGAATTTTATTCAAATATGATATGTATAAGTATATAATATTAAAATATAAATATTTATTTAAAATTTAAAATTGGTTATATTGTAAAAATCAATCATTAAATAATAATTTTAATAGATATAATTATAGAGTATGTTTAATACGGGCATAATGCTTGTTATACTAATGAACTTAGATAAATAAAATAATATATTTTATTTATGCAGGATAAAAAAATACATTATACAATTGATTCAGACTAACACAAAACTAAAATAAAAATAAAATTCGACCAAAAAAAACATGTATACTAATTATTCAGTCTAAAATAAAATTATCTTATTGATCCGGATTTAAAAAAATTAAAATTAAACTAAAAATAACTAGTTTGATTTGGTCGGTGTATTGGGCATCCGGCTAAAATAAAATAATGTAAATCACTGTCCGAGATAAATCAAATTAATACTTAGACTAAGTATAATTCATATTCTATTCATGTGAAATAAAAAATAAAATTCTATTTATAACATAAATATATTTTTTAAATACACGTAGAATTATAAATAAAACTATATCGTTTAATCAGTAATATTGTCTTTTTCAAATATCTTTTATAGAGTTATAGTTAATCGATTAAGTAATCATCATGCTAAAATAACTATTTTTTTAAGGTCCCAACATAATGCAGACATTATATTTTTACCCTCAATAAAATAATAATTTCATTATAATAATATTTCCCCCTTACCAATGTTATCACTTTAAATAAGTTTAAATGTTCTAAAAAGTTATGAACATATATATTTACTTATATAATTATCATGAAGTCATATCATTTAAAATTTTAAAAGAACAAAATTAAGAATTAAATTCAATTATTTTTTAAAAATTTATGTATTATTAAAAAAGATCTGTGTAGTCCGTGCATCGCACGGATTTTAAGTTAGTACTATATTTAAATATTAAATTGTAAATACATGAAATTGAAACAAAACAAAACTTGTGTTCTCTTACGATCTTACATAGGCCGTAAGAAGAAACACTGATAACTAAACAATGGATATTTTTTAAGTAAAAAGAAAATTTGAATTTAGGGTTTGTACACTAAAATTTTAGTTATAAAATAAAGAATTTATGATGTAAATATTAAAATATGAATAACTATATTAAAATTTTAATATCTTTTTATTTTAATAATATGGTATTGATACGTGATGGTATTATTAAATTTTAAAATATATATGTGAATCGTTATATTAAATATGAACAATATTCAAAATCCGAATTGTTTAAATATCCAAATTTGAATCTGTCAAAAGTATAATATAATAATATATGTATTATTAATTTCAATAATACATAACTATTATATTATATTTAAATATATCTTATAATTATTTTATTCTTACAAAAATTATTATATAAATAAAAATATTATGTTATAATCAGCTAGTGCATCGCACGGGTTATAGGCTAGTTATATTAAAAACGGAACAATGAAAGTTTGGTTGATAGTCGGTCTGGTCACCATAATTTATACTATTTGTATATTATAATAACTGGAATGTGGTATAATTTGTTATATTTTTTTTGTTGTTTTTTTTCATTTAAGACCGTCGGATCTTTTTAATCAAGTGATCTAGACCGTTAGATCCAAATACTAAAAAGATATATACTGCACAAGTTTTTGAGTTCGAATCTCAGCAAGGACAAATATTAATATTATAATTTTACACTACTCAAACTCTCCCCGGTTCGAACTCCGCCAACAAAAAATTATTTACTAAAATAATATACATCACTCAAAGTTTTTAGGTTCGAATTCCGCCAACAACAAATATTTATATTATTATTTATATTATTCAAACTCCCAGATTCGAACCCCCCAACATCAAATATTTAAATTATTATTTAAACATTATCCAAGTTTCAGGTTTGTTATGGATAAAAAACTAAGGTTATTATTTGTTGTATTTATTACTAAGATTCGGGAGCTCAAGGCCTTTAATGGCTGCTCTCGTATTTCGTGGCTCGATCTGCCTTTACGAGATGCCTACGTATCTCTGTGAATTAGAGAATCAAGCCAAAAAATGTAGTTCTGATTTGTGGGGTGAGGCCCCTTATATAGATGTTGGGATTCCTTGAATTGGACTTGGTATAGGAGACCTGGTGGGCAAGTCTCATAATTAGAATAGACTTAGGAGTCCTAGGAAGTAGGAAGCTGATTCCTTATCCTTTTAGGTCCCCTTGAGGCTAATCTATAAGGATTTATATCCTTATCGGGACTCTTCTCAATAGCTGATTTTTCCCTTATTAATTAATTATGAAATTAATTAATAATCAGGGCTTTTGGGCCTTTTTTATTCCACCAGGCCTGATCTGGTCCGTTAGGCTTAACCTTTCTGGTCTGAATATCATACATCTTCTTATTGGGCCTAGCAGCCCATTAATTATAAAATCGGGACTTATTTATCCCTATCATTTGCCCCCCAACTTTTGGGAAACATTGATTAGGTTTCGCAGAAGTTAAATCTATTCGTTCCCTTATAGGGTTTCATTTTTGCATAAAGTGTGGAGCGATCTATACATTTATAATGAATCTTCCTTTTATTCAAGAATCATCTTAATTTCCAGGAATTTTTCCCTAATTTCTGGAATTTTCCTTAATTTTCTGGATTTTTCCCTAATTTACTGGGATTTATCCTTAATTTTCTGGATTTATTCCTTATTTCTGAAAATATTAACATTTTTCAGAGAATATTTAAGGAATTTCCTTATTTTTCTGGATTTTTTCCCTAATTTCTGGGATTTATCCTTTAATTTTCTGGATTTATTCCTTATTTCTGAAAATATTAACATTTTTCAGAAAATATTTAAGGAATTTCCTTATTTTTCTAGATTTTTTCCCTAATTTCTGGGATTTAACCTTTAATTTTATGGATTTATTCCTTATTTCTGAAAATATTAACATTTTTCAGAAAATATTTAAGGAATTTCCTTATTTTCTAATTAAATGATCAGAAAAATAGAACTTTTGCTGCTCAATACATCCTAGGCATTGTTGATCCACGCCTAGGAGACAGTTTCCTAACAACATCTAGGAAACTTGCGTCTTGGGCGTTGTTGGAGGCTGATGCTTCCTGGGCGTTGTTGATCCACGCCTAGGAGACGGTTTCCTAACAACGTCTAGGAAACTTGCGTCATGGGCGTTGTTGGAGGCTGATGCTTCCTGGGCGTTGTTGATCCACGCTTAGGAGACGGTTTCCTAACAACGTCTAGGAAACTTGCGTCCTGGGCGTTGTTGGAGGCTGATGCATTCATAGATCCTAGACGTCATGCACCCACACCTAGGAGACAGTTTTCTAACAACGTCTAGGAAACTTGCGTCCTGGGCGTTGTTGGAGACAGATGCTTCCTGGGCGTTGTTGATCCACGCCTAGGAGCCACACTCCTCACAACGGCTAGGGACAATGCATCCTGGGCGTTGTTGTACCACGCCTAGGAGCCACACTTCTAACAACGGCTAGGGATGATGCATCCTGGGCGTTGTTGAGGACAGATTGCTTCCTGGGCGTTGTTGTACCACGCCTAGGAGCCACACTTCTAACAACGGCTAGGGATGATGCATCCTGGGCGTTGTTGAGGCTGTTCGAGCCTTGATTCATTCAATGAACTTTGATTTTAAATCTTTTCAAAATTCAAATCTTATGGGCTTCCCACCTTTTTCTTAGGCCCAGGCCCGTTTGTGCATCTTTGAGCTCCTCTATATAAGAGGTGGAGTGTGAGTTCATTTCTCACACTTCACTTTCACAAAAATTTCTAAACTTCAACTCTGCAATTAGTCTCTCAAGAATCGCCACCTCCAAGCGATTTCCGGCTTTCTACTCCGCCGCTTTCTGGGCTTATTTTGAAGATTCCGTTTGAATCTTCATCTTCTTTACTTACTTTCAAGAGCTTCCTGAGTTTTTGTCTTCATCCATGGCGGATTCTGATTCATCTCACTCCCATGTCCCCCAAGCTGTTGCCCGTCCCTCTAGGGCCAGCCGAGGTAAAAAATCTCTTGTACATTCCTCAGTTATTTCTCTTAGGGATCTTTTAACCGAATTTGGGCAAGCCTTTCCTAATATGTTACACTTAGATGCATATAATTATCCTTCTAGATTTGGTCCAGATCAAGTAGGTACCATAGCCCGCCTTTTTGGCATTTCTCACCCTTATAGGGCCGAGGCTCCAGGCCCAAATGATAGGGCCTGCTACCCAAAACCTGGGGCCATTCGGGTCTATAAGGAAACCTTCTATGCTGGTTTTCGCCTACCTCCTCATCCTTTTGTTTTTCGCCTTTTGGCTGAGGCCCGAGTCTGTCCGACCCAACTCACACCCAACTCTTGGCGTTTTATTCACTGTTATATGGCCCAATCTCGTAAACACGGTTTTGAGCCAAATGTTTATGTCTTTCGTTATTTATTTAAATTTGTAAATGCTTCTGAGGACCAAGGATGGGTCAAAATAGTTCATAGATCCTTGGCTCGTTCCTGCTTTATTTCTGGCACCAATCCCGACTCGTATCCAACATGGAAGAGTGAGTGGTTTTATGTATTTCTGGATTCCGAGGAGGGTTGGGACCATTTTTTCAGGCCCAACTTCTCAAAAAGTATAGACGGGTCTTTAAGAGACCTAAAATTGGGGATAGATGAGGATGCGGCCATCAAGGCCATTACTGCCGATAACTTGCACCATTGCGCTCTCATCCTTTCAGAGGGTAATTTGCAAGGTTTAGGTCTAAGTGACCTTGGTCCCGAGGGTATTTCTTTCCCCTTTTTGTTCCATTTTCTCCATTCTCTATTTGTCCTTTTTCTTACGTGCTCGTATTTTCCTGCAGCTAGGGCCGCTTTGGACACGATCTTCAAGAAGCGGGAGGCCCGTGCCGCCAAGGGCTCTGCTGTTGAGACCCACCGCGACAAGCGGGTTAGGATTGGTGACGGCCCTTCAGTCACAGTTCAGGAGGCCGTTCCTACCTTTTTATCCCAGAGGCCTCCTAGCCTTGATGAAGATACCTCTCCCTTCACCGTCACTTGGGGCCTTCAGAGGAGGGACACGGTGGTAGGGAGTTCTGAGGCTGCCGCCGTTTGGTCTCAGAGTGTGATCACGCCTCGTGACAGGGCTGAGATCGTAGAGTCTTCTGATGACTTACAGATTGAGCGTCTGGGTGCTCAGGCCGTGGCTTCTGTAAGCCTCTTCCTTTTCTAACTTTTTTTTTTAATTACTTACTGTACTTTGATATGTTCGTGCAAATGAATACCTATCTCCAGGCTGCCCTTCACAATTTGAAGGATGTGAGGACCAGCCTAACTATTGCTGAGAGGGACAAGGATAGGTACCTCAAGGCTTCCGAGGCCAACTTCACTCATTTTCGTGAGGTAGAGAAGGAGCTGGCGGATGAGAAGGAGAAAGTTCGTAAGCTGGAGCTGGATGCTCAAAGGGCCCGAGCTGAGGTGATAGCTGAGTATAAGGCATCTCAGGACTTTCAGGATGTCCTAAATGCTGAGTACGATGCTAACTTCCCGGAGACCTTTTCTAGCTGTTGGGAGCAGATAGTAGAGGAGATTGGGAAGAAGATTCTGGAGGTGACTCTTACTGCCTATCCAGTCCCTGATATTCCTGGGAAAGAGCCTCTTCTTGATGATATCCCTCTTTCTCCTATTCTTGCTTCTTCTCCTGAGGCCGCAGCTGTTTCTCCTCGAGGTGCTGATCCTGTTCCAGTTCCTTCTTCTGCTGCCGATGAAGGAAACATCGATGATGACTTCTTCAAGGATCTTTGAGTATTTTGTTTTTCTTGTTTGGCCCATTGCGGCTTTCTATGTATTGACTTAATCGTATTCAGAGCTTATTACCCTTCGGGGCTTATATTTTATATGTTGCTTTTCTTGCCTCTTTATGTTTTGACTTTACAATCTTAATATGCATTTGAATCTTAAACATCCTTGGATTTCAAACTCTTTAATATGAAGTCTGGTTTTTCAAAACCTTACATAGCATGGGTTCGACCCTAATCAATAATAACTAGACAATGTAAATTCTACTGGAATATAAAATCCTACGCAAGCAAAGCTTCCAGGTGCTTTTAAACCTACTTGTCACAATGACAAGTGAGAATCGTACTTCGCCTATCTTACACGTAGTAAACCTTCAGGTTTTGTGCGTGCCAGGTCCTCGGGACTTCAAAACCATCCATAGTTTCCAGCTTGTAGGTTCCTCTACCCTGTCTTGACTCTGTACGGCCCTTCCCAATTTGGAGCTAGCTTTCCTTTCTGTCCGACACCAGAAGCCTCTATTTTTCTCAAGACTAGATCACCTTGTTTGAAAAACCTCTCTTTAACCCTTAGGTTGTAGTAGAACGAAGCCTTTTTCTGATACTCTACTATCTTTGCATGTGCCTTATCTCACACTTCATCAATTAAGTCCAGCGCCAACCTTTGCCCTTCCTCATTTTCCCCAGCATTGAAAGCTTGAATTCTTGGAGAAGAATGTGATATCTCCACGGGAACCACTGCTTCTGCCCCATATGCCAACATGAAGGGAGTTGCTCCAGTCGTGACTCTACAGGTAGTCCTATAGGCCCATAGTATTGGAAGTATCTCATCCACCCAATTATTTCTTGACTTCTCGATCCTCTTCCGTAGTCCATCCAGGATTATCCGATTTGATACCTCCGATTGCCCATTGGCTTGCGGGTGAGCCACAGAGGTGAACCGTAACTCAATTTCATTTTCTTCACAATACTTCTTGAATTCCTCATTGTTGAATTGTGTTCCATTGTCAGTGACGAGGATACGGGGAATCCCATATCGGCACATAATGTTTTCCCACAGGAATTGTGCAACCTGCTTAGTTGTGATTTTGGCCAAGGGCTTGGCTTCAATCCACTTAGTGAAATAATCAATGACTACAATCAGAAACTTCCTTTGTGATGTGGCCATAGGGAAAGGCCCTAGAATATCCATCCCCCACATAGCAAAGGGGATTGGGGAGTTGATAGAGGTCAGCATCTCGGGGGGTTGTCTAACAACTGGTGCATGCTTCTGACAGTGATCACACTTCTTCACATATTCTTTGGCATCAGCCATCATTTCTGGCCAATAGAAGCCTAAACGGGTTATCTTATGAGCCAAGGCCCTGCCCCCCAGGTGTTGCCCACAAATACCTTCATGTACTTCCTCAAGAGCCAAGCGTGCCTCATCGGACCTGAGACACCTTAAGTAAGGAACCACGAAAGATCTTTTATACAGAATCCCATCTATCAAAGAGTACCTTAGTGCTCGAATAGTTAACTTCCGTGCTTCAGTTGCATCACTTGGCAACCAATCGGTCTGAATGTGAGCCTTGATGGGATCAATCCATGACGTCCCCAGGCCTATGGGAGCCACAAGCTTAACATCTATGCTTCGTGTCTTTAATATACGGAAGTATACACTTCCTGAACTTTCTTCTATCTCAGATGAAGCAAACTTTGATAGTGCATCTGCCTTAGCATTTTCTTCCCTTGGAATGTGTTCAACATGGCATTCATTAAATTGAGTCATCACAGCCCTTACTAGGCGTACATACTTAGCCATCGTATCATCCCTTGCCTCAAATTCTCCCTTTACCTGGGATATGATAAGCTTTGAGTCTCCGCGGACCTTTAAGTTTTTGACTCTAAGTGTCCCAGCTAGACCAAGGCCAGCTATCAGGGCTTCATATTCTGCCTCATTATTTGTGGTTGGGAAGTCTAGCTTCATGGCATACTCAATTAAGAACCCATCAGGGCTTTGCAAAACCAACCCTGCTCCACTGGAGTTTGTTTTTGATGCTCCATCAAAATAGAGAACCCAATACTCTTTATCATCCTTCTCTTTGCTTTCATTATCGACTCCCTTGTCTTGAGGTATGGCATCTTCCTGCCCCCCGACTTCTTGGTTGGGTATGGTACATTCCACCACGAAGTCAGCTAGTACCTGGGCTTTTATGGCCGTACGTGGCTTATACTTGAGATCGAACTCTCCCAACTCTATTGCCCACTTAATCAATCTCCCACTTGCCTTGGGACTGTGAATGATATTTCTCAGTGGCTGATTCGTTAGCACCTCAATCCGATGAGCCTGAAAGTAAGGACGCAGTTTTCTTGAAGCCATTACCAAGGCTAGAGCGAATTTCTCAATAGTTGAATAATTCAACTCAGTGCCATGCAAAATTTTGCTGACATAGTATACGGGTTTCTGGACCTTCAGTTCCTCCTTAACCAACACCGCGCTCAAGGCGCTATCTGAAACAGCCAAGTACAAGAATAAAACTTCATTCAGAACTGGCTTGGCCAACAACAGGGCCTGGCCCATATACTTCTTTAACTCTTCAAATGCCTTCTGATTTTCCTCACTCCATACAAAGCCTTTGATGCTCTTTAGTGACTTGAAAAATGACAAGCACTTATCTCCTGACTTGGAGATGAATCGTCCTAGCGCAGCAACCCTTCTTGTGAGCTTCTGAACATCCTTGATGGTTTTTGGTGGTTCCATGTCCAGGATCACCTTTATTTTATCGGGGTTAGCCTCAATTCCTCTTTTTGAGACCATCAATCCCAAGAATTTTCCAGATCCTACTCCGAAAGCACACTTCGTAGGATTCAACATCATCTTGTGGTACCTCAGGACCTCAAAAGCTTCCCTTAAATGGGCTATATGATCAGTCTTTACTAGACTCTTGACTAACATGTCATCAACATAAACTTCCATAGTCTTACCAATAAGATCCTTAAAAATTTTATTCACCAACCTTTGATAGGTGGCTCCTGCATTCTTGAGACCAAACGACATAACAAGATAACAATAAACACCAAAGTCAGTGATAAATGATACCTTTGGAATGTCATCCTTATGCATTTTGATCTGGTTGTATCCGCTAAATCCATCCATGAAACTCAGCATCTCATGTCCAGCAGTGGCATCAATCAAAGTATCAATTCTAGGCAGCGGAAAACAGTCTTTGGGGCATGCATCATTCAGATCAGTGAAGTCTATACACATCCTCCACTTTCCATTAGCCTTCTTCACCATTACAGGGTTTGCTAACCACTCTGGAAATTGAATCTCCTCAATGAAACCAGCCTCTAAGAGCTTTTCTACTTCCTGTTTTATAGCCTCTTGTCTTTCCGGGGCAAAATTTCTTTTCTTTTGTTTCACTGTCTTCCGGCTTTAATCCACGTTTAGCTTGTGAGTAATTAACTCCGGGTCTATGCCTGGCATATCAGCTGCTGACCATGCAAAGACATCACTATTTTCTTGCAAAAATTCCACCAACTTCCCTCTAAGGGGCTCTTTTAATGTGGCTCCAATGAAAGTCATTCTTTCAGACTTCTCGGGGTCTAAAGGAATAGAAACCAAGTCTTCTGCAAGCTTTCCTCTCTTCTCATCATTTTCTCGTACATCCATATCTTCAATAGGAAGAACCTGCCCCCCGGCTCCATCTGCCCTCAAAAAGGCCACATAACAACTTCTAGCCATTTTTTGATCTCCTTTCTCTTCTCTAATCCCATTTCGGGTGGGAAACTTCATGACTGAATGGTAGGAAGAGGGGACTGCCTTGAAGGCATGTATCCATGTTCTCCTCATGATAGCATTATAAGTTGAACTAGCCTTTACCACCACGAAATCCAGCATCTGCGTTGCTTGCCTTGGTTCCGTACCTATGGTGGTCGGTAATTTGATTATCCCTTCCACAGGACATTCTACTCCAGCAAATCCATATATCGGCATGTCGGTTGGTGTTAACTGGGAGTCGTTATACCCCATCCTTAGAAAGGTGTCGTGGAGCAAGATATCCACAGAAGCACCATTATCCACAAGGACCCTCTTAACCGGGCTATTTCCTATTATTGGTGTTATGACCAGCGGGTCGTCATGGGGAAACTTCACACCCTCTAGGTCGGAATCATCAAAAACCAATGTTACTTCTGTCCTGGCCCTCTTCGGGGCTTCTCCAACAATATGCATAACCTCTCTAGTATATGCCTTTCTGGAATTTTTGGACAATCCAGCAGCAGTTGGACCTCCACAGATCGTGTTTATCACAGGCCCTCGAGGTCTCGGCCCTCCATAAATGGTGTTTATAACTGGTCCTCTAGGCTGGGGGTTTCGCCCCTGATCGTCTTGGTCCCTCCTATGATCCTCAAAGTCCTTCCTTCCATTATTATTCCTATCCCCTCCTTCTCCAGTGTATTTGTTCAATCTTCCTTTTCGAATGAGGAACTCAATTTCATCTTTCAATTGCCTACACTCATCGGTGTCATGGCCAACATCTTTGTGAAACCTGCAATACTTGCTCTTATCTAGCTTGGCGGGATCAGCCTTCAAGGGCTTAGGCCAGCGAACATCTCTATCTTTCTCAATCTCCATCAAAATCTAACTTCTAGGAGCATTCAGCTTAGCGTATTCAGTGAACTTTTGCCCAGGTCCTCCCTTCTTGGGGGTTGAATCAGGGTTTTGTTCGGTTCTAGGATATTTGTCCTTTGCAATATATTCTAAATCAGTTTTCCGCTTCTTGCCTCCAGTGGGCTCATTACTTACTACGGTCTTCCTCATGCTTTCTTCAACTTTGATATACTTCCCTGCCCTCTCCTGGAGCTGCAACATGCTCTCAGGGGGGCGTTTGGCCAAGGACATCTTAAAAAACTCATCCCTAGTGTCTTGTTGCAGTGCTATCATGGCTACCTTATCATCAAGGTCCGGGACTTTTAAAGCCTCCTTTGTGAAACGATTCAGGTAATCTCTCAAGGATTCCTTAGCTCCCTGCACAAGACTCATAAGAGATGCTAAACTTTTTTCATGGACTCTTCCACTGATGAATTGCTTAATAAAAGCCTGACTTAATTCTCTGAACGATCCAATAGAATTTGGGGGCAGACGACTGTACCATCTTTGAGCCATACCCGACAGGGTTTGAGGGAAAGCCCGACACTTTATAGCATCATTCACGGGTTGCAGCAGCAGTGCATTAGAGAATGTCCTAACATGATTAGCGGGGTCTCCCATGCCATCATAGGCTTTGATAGTGGGCATCTTGAATTTCCTTGAGATATGGGCATTCATTATCTCCTCTGTGAAGGGTGGAGTTGGATCATCAGGATCTCCAAGGGGAAGGAGATTGCTTGGATCAGTTCTTGGGACAGCAGCCCTTCTTCGTACCGGACCATCCAGGTCTATGACAGGAGGAGGATTTCTCCCCCTAGGAGGTATCTAGGGTCTGGTGGCCTGGTGAGCCTCCAAATCACGCCTCAGCCTTTGGATTTCAGCCTCATGAGCCCTGATCCTTTCTTGCACTTCTTGGGGATTCGCCCCTGGGGTGCTTTGGGGGCGTTACCTTCCATCGGCCATTGGCTCTTTTCCAGGATGCCTCCTTCTCGGGGCCACTTCATCATCCAAAGATTCGGAGTCTCTCTCAGTGTAAGGACCAGAAAATTCCCGATCCTCAGGGATAGGACCCAAACCTCGTATATAGGGGGCGACTGCCCTCGTGCTTCGCTTCACCCAGCATATCCGCTTCCTCCAACCTCAGGGTGAAGGGGCATCCCATAAGGGGGGTTAGTAGTAACAATAGTTGAATATTCATACCCGACGGGTCGAGAATTCACAGGTATATGTACTTGTTGAACTTGAGGATTCGTACCTTGAATAGTCGGGGGAGTTGTCCCTTGTGGCTGAGGTTGAGTTGCCCCTGTCTGGGCTTCCCCTTGAGCAGATGCATAAGTTGAGTGGGGAGGAATCTTCACGGTTGACGAAATCACCTGAGTTGTCCCTGATGGTGTTCCTTCCTCCAGAGCTCTAATTGTTCTCCGTGTTCTCGCCATGGTTGTTGTTGGCCGTTCCCACAGACGGCGCCAAATGTTATGGATAAAAAACTAAGGTTATTATTTGCTGTATTTATTACTAAGATTCGGGAGCTCAAGGCCTTTAATGGCTGCTCTCGTATTTCGTGGCTCGATCTGCCTTTACGAGATGCCTACGTATCTCTGTGAATTAGAGAATCAAGCCAAAAAACGTAGTTCTGATTTGTGGGGTGAGGCCCCTTATATAGATGTTGGGAGTCCTTGAATTGGACTTGGTATAGGAGACCTGGTGGGCAAGTCTCATAATTAGAATAGACTTAGGAGTCCTAGGAAGTAGGAAGCTGATTCCTTATCCTTTTAGGTCCCCTTGAGGCTAATCTAAAAGGATTTATATCCTTATCGGGACTCTTCTCAATAGCTGATTTTTCCCTTATTAATTAATTACGAAATTAATTAATAATCAGGGCTTTTGGGCCTTTTTTATTCCACCAGGCCTGATCTGGTCCGTCAGGCTTAACCTTTCTGGTCTGAATATCATACATCTTCTTATTGGGCCTAGCAGCCCATTAATTATAAAATCAGGACTTATTTATCCCTATCAAGGTTGGACTCCCGCCAACAACAAATATTATTTATAAACTTACTAATAAGGTTAATATTCAAATCTCATCAATTATATACCATTTAATATTAACAAAAAGAATTTTATTATAATTTTAAATAATATAAAAATATTAGTGAAGACCCGTGCATCGCACGGGGTGTAACGCTAGTTATAGTAATATTTGAAATAAAATACTCTCATAAATAGATTACTATTTCACAATATAATTATATAAATATAAATATAATTGTAATATGTGTAATGGTTTTAATTTAAACTAGCATGAAAACCCGTGCAAGGCACGGGTCATGCTCTAGTATATATATTAAAGTTTCTTGTCAAGCGTGGCTCTGAATTGTATAGTTTTTTTGCATTTTTCTAAATTTGTCAGCCGAAATATGGCCTGTGTTAGGCGGTAGTGGCAGAGTGAAATGACAGAGAGTTAGATGAATTAGTTGATTTATAGCAAGGTGAGTTTTTATTTGATAGCGGTAATCGGTATTTGATTCCTGTACATTGGTCTGTGGGAATGGCCACGTTGTAGCTTTGAACCATGTATGAGTATCTTCCGTCCGAACCAGGTAACAGATAAGCACACGCTCAAGCCCAATGACGAGTAGACACCCAAGCTCAATGACGATACGGGGTTAGTGTACTGTTTCTTCTGCACCACAAACCTTATGTTGGTGGCGTTTGAAGGGGGCGCCTCCAATATGAGGTCATGTGGGGCTCGATTGGTGGGGAAGGCACCAGGGTTGTATGTTGTTAGCTCTGTAGATGGTAGTAGCCAAACTATAGCATTTACAGCTATGTTTGAGGAGGGAGTTTAAGCGGATTGCCTTAGCTTTTTCGGGGTTCATCGGACTGTAGTCTCTGAGTCTCAGCCAGTAATTATGGGATGAACCGGAAAGTATGTTAATGTTAAAGGATTAGCAGTTATTAAGACTCTTCCTATAGTTAATCATCAAACAACTGATGGACTCGAGACATTGGTGGAATTTACTGTCCATAGTTCTTACTGAAACTTTGTTTTTTTCCATTTTATCTGTGCCCTAATTCCTTTAGTATGTTAAGGTATTGATTTGTACAAAACTCTGCATAGTTTATGTCAGGGTACAACTATGGTTTTATTGTAATTCTTATGTCCCTTTTACAGGAAAAGAGTGATTTAAGTTTGGTTGGGAAAAATTTGTTGGAAATTTTGGGCAATTTTGTTACAACATTTTGGTGTTCCGCGGCAAAATTATGAACCTAGTTATTACAGTCGCTTGATTGTATATTGTTGGTGGCGTTTTGGGCCAAAAAATTGAACCGAGTTATTGCAGTCGTTGGATGGTATATAGTTGGTGCCAGTTTCCAAGTAGTGCAACATTTCTTTTAAGTTTTTTGGGTAAAATGACAGGAAGAAATTGCGGCTACCAGGTAATTCCATGCAGATAAGTTGTGTATAGGTAATGCGGAAGCTGATGCTTAGTATTTTGAAGGAATAAACGTGTTATGAAGATAAAATTATCTAAGAAATTGAAGAAGACCAATATTTGAACCGGTATATATGTTTTTAAAGTTTTAGGAGATTCTTACATATTTTTCTTGATAAAGTGTCATTCATTATTTGTATGTTTGTGAAATTTTAGTAGTGTATCTTAATTTTATTTTATGTAGTCTAATAATTAGCCTTAGTTTAGGAGGGTTCGAAAAATATTTTTGGTTTCCTACGGTATATTGATGTAGTAGTTTTGGTTTTATAGAGTTGTAGTATAGTTAGTACATGAAATTTATTTACGTTGAAAACAATTGTATAATACAAAAGGTAATTAACCCACGTTGCCAATAGCGTTGTAAATATATAAAATAATAACAGAAAATGTAAATTTATGGAGCTATTAAAGTTTAATATTTCATAAGTTTGGCATTGCATCAGATAAGGAAACACATTTTAATTAGTTAAGCCGGGCTAAATATCAAAGGTTATTGTGCAGGCTGTTTGGAGATATGAATTAATAATAGTTTTTTCAAATGAAAGTGCGGGCGCCATCTACGCCACATTTTGCTTCTTGGCAGACCTGGTCGATGGGGAAGTTGCAGTGCTCCCTGATGCAGGTGCCATAGATGCTTGAATAATTTCAGATACGCGGGTCACAGTATACTCCTCGCATCCTTGTATTATGTTGTAGGGAGTGATTTTGAGTTGGAATGCACAGTACTTTCCAATGATATTATTAACCACGGGTGGGATAGTTGCCGTGTCCACCGCCTATAGAAAACATCAATATTGTTCATCATATGTGTTATTCACCAAGTGTTGGGTTTTTTTATTGTTTGGAGACCAAAAAATATACCTCTTCAGCTAATATTTTTTGCAGAGGGACACCAGCCACCACCCTAAACCTGAGTTGTAGGAATAATATTTTGTTAGATTGGATAGGTGTGTCATGAAGTTTATTGTAGGGGTAATCTTACCGCTGAGCCAATTGTTCCAGGTCTTCCTCGCAAGTGAGACATACAAATTTTCCATCCAAAGGCTTGATGGCGTGAGCACAAGTTGGGCAACAGTTGTAAAACCAGCTATTTCCATTGAGGATTGCAACTATTTTGGCCCGACAAATACAGCGCACAGCCTGTAGCCAATAGAAGTAAGAGTTAAATAGGGTCAACAACTTATTGTAACATGAATAGATCATGTAATTACGTTGAGACAATTTATTTACCGTCATGCATGAGTATGCATTAGCAAATGGTGGGTACACATGTGTTTATTGAATTAGTGTATGGAACTGAACTACCTGGGTTTCTGGAGGAATCGTTGTGCTGAGGATGGAGCTTATTAATAACTCTGACATGGCCTCTCCAGTTGAGGCAACAAAATCCGCTTTTTTTGGCGGATGTAAAGCTGCATTCTTGCCAGATGCATACAATGCCTTCTTTAGGGAAGACAATGGTTCATAGTCAATATTGACAAAGCAGCGGGTGGCATCTGTGCTCGAGAGGGAAGCCATAGCTGCAGGTTATTTTGGGGTTTAGCAATTTTGGCTAAGTTTTTATAGTTAGGACACATATGACAGGGACGACAGGGCACGTAGTTACCTGAGAATTTTTTTGCTAGCAAGCCAGTGATTACCAAAAACACAGGTTCCTCAACCGTTGCAGGAAGTATGTCTAGGAATTGGCGCGCCTTTTCCTCCCATAGAGTGACCAGCATATATTCTTGCCTGCAGAAACAGTTTTTAAATGTTTTGGGTGTGGGTTTGTATCAGTTAAAAAAATACACACAAGATAGATGAAACAGACAAGATAGCTGAACAATATAGACTGGGCTTTAGCCTTTATATATGCATTAAGAGGTTTAGGGCAATTGTAGGAGGTGCCACATAAATCAAAATAATTATAAAGCAAATTATGTATTATTGGTTGTTAGGAAGGCTTTAAATGTTTAAAAAACAATAATTTAGTCAACAAACAATGCATCAAACTAAATTACTTATAGTTGTACAGGGTTTAAAAATTTATTTTTTTGAAATTTTTTATTTTTTTTTTTTAAAATTGAACATATTAAGTCCATAGGGTTTTTTTTAATTTCCTAATTACAGTCGGCGATTTGTTTTTGCTAATAATCTGTCACTTATTTGTTTGGGTACGAAAATGAATTGCTGATGTGAAAGTAGTATATATTTGAATTTATATATGTTAAAAAAACATCTGGTAATATTTTTAAACAGTTTTGACTAATTAATGTATGGTTATTTGAATAAGAAACGTGAATGTAAAAATCTATTAAAAATGCTGTCATGATTTTTGGACTTAGATCAATATTATTATCAAATGAAGCAGTTTTTATTTCCATTTAAAAGAATCGAGGTGACGCAAGTCGTGGAACAGAATTAAATATAATATTAAACACATGTTCCCTATCTATGTACCCGACACATCTCTTCCACTTATTTACTTGGATCAGACATAAATTTCTATTTACTTATAACATGTAGACCCTTTTTTATTTCAATTCAATCTTAACCGTGCAAGTATGAGAAAGGGAATGTGCAGTGAGAAGTTGCTAAAAACTGAGCATCATGGTACTAAAATCTCAATGCCGTGGTGCTAGAAATAGGATGTAGCCAAACAATTACCTTGCATGCTTAGTATTGTATATAAGGACGCTGAAATATCCTTTTTAAGTTCTCATGAATTATCACAGAATGTTAAGCCAACTTTACTCAATATAGGGGCAGCCTATGTCAGAATCTTAACAGCAAGACGGAAATAGATCCATTGAAGTGAATAAAATAAAGAAGTTTTAAATACCACCATGTTGGTAACGCAATACACCTGTGATCAGTGAGCACCAAGTCAATCTTCTCAGCCCCGTTGTTTCTCTTCTCCATTCTACCGTAGCTCTTGACCAAGCCAATCACATCTACACGTTGGTTTTAAAAATAATAAAAAAGTGTGAGTACGAGATTTCGTAATACTGTTGGTATGATATTTTGTAATATTGTTGAAGTTAAGGGTTGGATATACCTATCAGCATAGTAACATTTCCCACCAAGTTCTCCATATCAGGAAAAGACCTTAGTTCAAATTTGTATTGAGGAATACTGATTGCGGGCTCAACAGTTTTTTCAATTTTAGTCTTGTAGTAAAAGCTGATTGTATAAGCTGCATCCACAGTTTTGTAATTTTTAGGTCCAGGCACCACCTTAAAATCCGAGATGGTGTAAACTTCATTTTCCTTGAGTAATGGTAAGTAGATTTGTTTTTGGTTGTTCCGAACAATTGCCATCATATGGTTACCCTACAAAGCTGAGAGAGTCAGCGAAGATTTTTTTTAATGTGATTGATATTCTTATGTGAGGCACATATGATAGTACAACCGTGAACTCATATTTTTGTTGATGGTCAAACTAACCTGTTGATCAAGCAGGATAATATTCGTATGCAGCAGCGTTCCATTACGCTTGTTAATAGCTTCCCAGATTCTTGTTACTCTAATCAGGACTTTCTCCTTCTCAGAGTTTGGTGTCAAAGAAGCCAAGGTGATAATGTCTGAGGAAGTCATTCTGAGTTTGTCAATTTTTTGTAAAGGGATATGTAAAGAGATGGATGGGTGGGATCGTGGGTTTATGAGTTATTTATATAGTTGTCTATATGCTTCAAGTAGGTGTCTGTTTGTTTATCCTACCTGAACTTGTTTGCTTATCTTACCTGACCTATCGGCTCCAGTAACCTATGTCCAATTTAAGGTAGTATTTATTGCCCTTATTATGAGCATCCAGCACCGGTTTGTGTTTCATATATGTAGAATGAGATGATATGTATAGCAGGGTGATATTTTAATTAATTTTATGGATGTACCGTGAGCTTGATTTCTATAATTTTTTGTTAAGTTTAATTGTGTATTTATATATAGTTCAAACTTTGGAATTTATCGAGAAATACTTAACTCACGTATAGGGAAATAATGAAGACACAACAGGTAAATATTGTTATTCCGATGCTTCCATTTCCCTGGAGACCACGTAGAATTAATTTTGCCCATAAATTAAGTTAAAAAATAAGTACTTGGATATACGGCTGGATGATTTAGTGTTATTATTATTATTATTATTATTATTAATATTATTAATATTATATTAAATAAATTTATTGCATTGGTTATTTTGTTTTAGAATGTGTAAAAATTATGAAAATGAACAAGTTTTTGCGAGGACAGGGTTATTTTGGCTGGTCTTAGAGGAAAATGTGATAATGTAATATAGGTAAGAAATATTTAAAAGTGTTGTAAATGAATGAGACACGAAAAGGCTTAACCTAAGAAATGTATAGGCAAAGGGTCGTATATGTTTTGTATGTGAAATGTCACTATCAGAAAGTGTCAGTTATATAAAGGGGTGCCTCGGGCTTTTGCTGGTTTGTGCAGCCAACAATTTGTAGTGACGAAATTAAGGCACCCGCTGTGCACCCAAAATGAGTAATGTTAGCTTGAATTTCGAAACTCTCCCCATTGATGTCATTGCTCTGCTGATGTATTGTCTTGCGGATGATGGTTTTGAAAGCTGTTTCAATTTGTTTCTAGCTTGGGCAAGGTCGCAGCGACCCTCCATGATACCAATACTCCTGAAAAATCTCCCTGTTCGTTCCATGTACAAGTATTGTGACAAAGGAAGCGATGCAGACAAGGCCTGTTTTGATAGGTTCATGAGTATTGGTGATAGTTTAGGGGTTGCTGATGCTGTTCTGTATCAAAGTTGTCGCGGAATATTATGTGCTGGGGGGAATATTCAGGGCCACCTTGCAGCAATACAAGCACTTGCATCTGGGGGTCATTATGCTTCCATGATTGCTAATTTTATTGTGCGTAGCTTGTACAAGCGTGAGTCAAGCAACAATACAGTGCAAGCTTTAGTTGGGATTTTCAGCCACCCGGAGTATAAGTATGGGATTGGCCCTTTCCTTACAGATCTGAATAGCATCTATGTATCATCTGGTTGTCCACGTTCTAGTTCTGTACCTTATTTGAGTGTCGTCTGTCCTAACCACCTAACAGATCAGCAGACGCCCACATTCAATGATCATACGGGGTCAGTGGACTGTTTCTTCTGCACCACGAACCTCATGTTGAAGGCGTTTGCTGGGGGCGCCTCCATTATGTGACCATGTGGGAGGTGGTTTAGTTGACGGGGTTCTCTAAATAGGTGTTCAAGCAGTGCAGCCAGTCAGACAAATCTATGTCATTTACTAAACATGGAATATGTGTCTATGAATCTTCTCTTACGTAATGTTTAATTTTAAGATTTAGCCACCCTTTGTGAAAGTGTTTGATTTTGAACTCGAAATCTGAATATAAGTGGTGATTCAGTATTGATATCTAAATAATATGTTAGCTGGATATATGTATTCTGAAATAACAAAATTTTGCTTGTGCTAGTCCTCACCTGATCTGAGGAAATGGTGAAGCATTTCCATTGTAAGCAATAGGGAAGTCTCATATTGCCGAGTGCAATCCATCACAGTCACATCATAGCCTGCCAGTATGTTATCAAGGTGGGTTTGCCTACTTCCCTGTCAAAAATTGAACGCCATGAAGGAACCATCAGTGTAGTATTCATGAATGTGAGCTACTATGCTTACCAAGTAATTTTTGTATTCATCAGCATCCATAATATCAGCAGAAATGCAGCAAGAGAAGGCTGCATAGGAAACAGCAGAAATTATAGAAACTCTGTGGTAAACAACCTTTTAGGCATAGTTAATAGACATGCACTGCAAAATGTATTTCTGCATTCCATTTTTTATGCATATTTATAAGTAATCTTTGTTGATGTTTGTCAATAAGATTAGTGACCATTAAGTTTCCCGGACTGTAATGTAAGTGCAAGGAGACTTGCGGACAGGGCAAGCAAAAAAAATACAAACTCCTCCTTGTTATCTCCAAGCTTGCCAATATATCGAGGAGGACCTCAATACAAACTCCCACAAAAATTTAAATAAAAGCACATTCCCAATATTCAAAATGAGGAAAACCTACCTTTTGCCCACACGTTTGATCCTGAACTGCTTGGTACTGGCGTTTACATACAAATGTTATGTTTACCAGTGGTTGTAGGTCCTGCCTGAGGAAAATATTTATCAAACAATCCGCGATCAGGTCATCCATGTATCAATAATAATATGTTTTATCAGCCGCTCAGAACTGCTCCATGTTCTCCGATCATGAATATTAATATAGAGTCATGTACTTAAATCCTTTCTTTAGTTTGTAAATGACAAGTTTTAATTACAAAGCTAATTGATCAAAAAATTGATAACATGCCAAAATAACTAAAAGGAATGAAGTCTACAAAGTGTCATGACCTTTTTTGACTTGTAATACAATTAGAAATCTTATTCATACTTGGATTATAAGCTCAATATCGAGGTAAAATTGAACTTCTTTTAACGCCATGCCTATATATGTATCTAAATTCACACAATACCCACTTGATTCCATTGAAGCATCATTCTTAAGATAAGCTTCACCCAAGCTGTGAAGGTATGCGCAACTGTCTGAAGTTAATTCCTCACTTTAATAGTAGTGGAGGTAAAAAAAACAAAAATGAGGCGCAAGATGGAATACTTCACAACAATCTAAAACACACCGAAGAAAACACCAGGAATCCTCCAAGTTAAGCCCATAAAATGAGGTGCAAAATGTTGTTTAAACCGTGTGCAATTATACAATCCCGGAAAATGCTATAGTATTTCACTAATGTTCATTTTCGTTCAATTGTGTTAGATCAGAAAATGCATACTAATAATAATAAAATTAAGGTTGTAGCTTCCATTTATACCTTTGAGGCTGGTTTTGGCTGTCAACCTACACCAGGTTATCAAATATTTCTCGGTATACAATATTCTTGGTGTAGCCGTTGTGAGTCGAATCATTGTCAACTGTGACTATTTTCAAACCAGCTGGCGAAGTTACTCTTGAGACTGCGACATACATTTGACCATGACCAAATACTGGGTTAGGCAAGTACAAGCCCACATTGTGTACCGTTTGCCCCTGGCTTTTATTCACAGTCATTGCATAGCAAACTGAAATTGGGAATTGCTTCCTTTTTAGCATAAAAGGCAAAGTCTTATCTGGAGGGCACATAGTTATCCTTGGAATGTAAGTGGTTTCACCAATTCTTTTGCCTGTTATAATCACCGCTTCAATAAGAAATGGGTAACACCGAGTGATTATGAGGCGAGTTCCATTGCATAACCCTTTTTTGGCATTTAGGTTACGCAACAACATGATTGGGGCACCGATTTTGACTTTAATTTCATGGTTTGGCATGCCACTAAATTTGAGGGAGTTTAGGTATTCTGGAGGGTACAGCACTTCGTCTACCTCGGAATTGGACGAACCCTTACAGATAGTATCACAGCTTTTGTATTCTTTAAATTCTCCTGGTAGTCTTTGTAAAACTGTCATATTGACATTTTCAACGCTTTCATTAAGTGGTGTCAGTATTGCCCTACTGCGTAGATACTCTAGGTCTCCATGCATGTGATGTAAGTCTTTGTAAATGTCATTGACTATTGTTTCAATGGGATCACCTGTGTACGCAAGGGAAAGCTGCAAAAAATTAAGATCCTGTTAGTTCCCTGAACCAACTTAAAATATATATGTACGTGAAGGTATGGTAGCTTATTTTGGCAGGTGTGAAAACTTGAGTTACGCGTTTTAGTCGAATGAACACACGTTCAAATGGGTGTAAAGTAAAACCTGACAGAAGAATTGGATGTGAGAGAGGTTTTTGGAAGGTGATTGAAGTGTGGGCATAATCATTTTAATTTTCAAAGCAGAATTATATAGTATGTAACTGAATGAGGGTGAATTGTGAAGTTGTAAGGTAGTTGCACTCATATGCGTTAATCTTGGGGAGCATACCTCCTCTGGTAATCTTACCCAAGAAGGGTCCAGGTCATCACCAAGTGCAATGGTTTCTTGCAATCCATCCCCCAGAGCTAAAACCCAGTCTCTAAAATGTAATTTCTTGCCCTGGATTGTAATAGGGGGAACATCTCGCTCAATCCGCATATTCTCATGTAGTTTAAAAATCTTACAGAATTGCCATAGTGGTGATTTGCTAATTGTTGCTGCAACAATCTCCTCACGTCCTTTCTTTGGAATGACTGGTAAAATCTGCCGGAAATCTCCCCCCAAAAGCATGGTAAGGCCGCCAAATGGTCGGATCTGAGCATCTACATGGACTTTAGCGCGTATATCACGGAAAGTGCGGTCGACAGCCTCAAAAACGTACCGGTGGGTCATTGGAGCCTCATCCCAAATGACTAAGCTTGTGTTGTTTATCAGCTCAGCGAGATAGGTGTTTTGTTTGATTTCACAACAGGTAAATTCATTAGGATCGATTGGTATTTTGAAGCGTGAGTGAGCTGTTCGTCCTCCTTCAATTAGAAGTGAAGCTATACCTGATGAGGCTACAGCTAGCACAATTTTTCCCTCGCTCCTGAGTCTTGCTAGAATTGTTGACCATAAAAATGTCTTCCCTGTGCCTCCAGGGCCATACACGAAGTAGAAGCCTCCTGCATTTGTATGCACGGACTCCAGAATTTCATCAAAGATGAGGCGTTGCTTCGAGTTGAAGCAATCAACCCCTTCACTTGCCTTTGATCTAAGCTTTTCGCGGTCATACATCATCTCTTCCAATAATAAATCATTTTTATACCTAGTGGTGGAGACAATATTAAGTTCTGGCAGGCCAGGAAAATCCTCAAGTTTCTTCCCATACTGCTTTAATAAATGAGACATTGCTTCGAGGGCCAACATCTGCTTGTCAGCATCACTGATTTTAAGATTCGGGAATTGGGTCATTTTCCTTTTCGTATACTGAATGTCATCCGCTAAGTTGGCCCAGTGTTTGTCCCAGAGTTCCGATGGGTTGCTTATTTCGCAGAAGACTAACAAAGTGACAAACAGATCACGTAATTGAGGGGAAGTTGCACAAAGTGCTGCATCGTCTAGTGCAAGATGCCATTCCTTGTCAGAGTCCAACAATCCTCTCCGGAAGCATGCCTCTTTATGGGTAGGGTAAACAATGCCTCCCACAGTTCTGATCTCCTCAAATGTTTTAGCGCCTACAACAATATTTAACAATAAACGCATGTAGAATCGTTCACCTGAAGCCGGGTGTGCATAGACCATGCGGCCAACAACGTTGACATTTTGTTTTCGGCGAAACCATCGCTTGGCGGATGAATCCCAACGAAACTTTGTAGGGTATTTTGTGAAGGTTAAATTATGCCCAAGGTTGTCAAAACGATTGTTAAGCATCCACTGAATGAACATTGTGCCATCAGGATCAACCCTACGAACAACCTCAGGCAAGGTCTCGTTGTCACGAAATCTAACCTCCTGCTCATTTTCCAAATGAAAGTATAAACGCTGAACAAATGGCTCCCTATAATGTATGGTAAACTCAAACAGGCGCCAACTGGCCTCAGCCGCTGATACATATCGATATGAGAGATAGTTGCTGACCTCATCACAATTGTTTCTCCTGACCGAAGAGGATGCATCTTCACTTCCATGCTGGTGCTGCCTACCCTGTTCCAATCGAATTATTGCCGTATCCGGCCCCTTGCCGATATATTTAAATAAATATTTAATTGAGAGAGACCGATTGCAGTACTCAACATTTATATGCCCCTGGTATTTGACAAGCAACCCACGGTGGTAGGGTACAACATGCCTAAAAAAAGAAGCAATAATAAAGATGTAAGCTCGTATGCAGTTGCACATGACTGAGAAAGATATGGAAACAGATTTTTAATAACCACCATTACACAGAAATGTAATTCATATTATTGCTGACACTATGCTAGGTTTACAGTAATAATGTAAATGCATATAAACATAGTTGTACACGATCGAGGATTGTTTGTACGGCCTTCCTACTGAATTTGGTTGGACTTTAAATTCCCACTATTCGGCACAAATTGCTAAATAATCACGTAATTGAACACTATGTAATAAGGCGGGTAAGTCATACACAGTTCAATTAAGGTATGTATGGAAGAGTTAAATACTGCCATGTTTATTTTTAACTAACACCACAATAGTGTACCAATAGTTGGACTGAATAATCCATGTCATTAATTTAATGTGACATTTGTTCCAGCTAATATGAGTTAACATAATGTTTAATTTAAGGTTCCAATTAACCAAGGGACCAGTTCACGAAACTTTACATATACTTTTTATGATAGGAATAAGATGATTATAGCTAGACCCTATTAAGATTAATAAACAGGCAACCAACCTGTTATCTAGATGTATTCCATTACACTCCACCGTAATTTTCAGATCCCTCCTTCTATAAACAGCGTAGCCGTCATCATCCAAAGTTGTGGCATCCCTGAAGGTTTTTGGATAATGTTTTGTGCACTGGCCATTGGACATGCATGGACATTTAGGGTTCGCTGCGCCGCATGGCCCATGCATCATAAACTGAGAGACAGCTTGGTAACCTACTGGATCGGCATCTTTATCTGGAATCTCTGCACTTATTACACTATCAATATCATCCATAGTGACTAACTTGTCAGCAGTTGCCAACCAGATTACAATATGAGCGTGGGGTAAACCACGTTTTTGAAACTCGACTGTGTATACCACTACAATCAAACACATAATTGAGTGTAAGTGGAAACCAAAAATATTTGTTGATAATGATGGTGTACATCGAACACCAAGTTCAAAATGTGGTTAGGTGCATAAATAGTAGAATTTACTTGCACAGATTCAAAGTGTTTTGTGAACAATTTTCCTACCCTAAGCAACGATATAAATACATAAATTGCTCCTTTTTAAACTAAATAAAATACTGTGTAGAGGGATGTGGTGCTTGTGATTGAATTGGCGCTCTTGGAGTAACAAAATCAGTGATAATTTGCAGAATTATTTAAAAGGTGCTAAGGGTACATTGTTAAGCGAGGACAAGGATTACCTCCAATGAGACGACCTAGAACATGTTTTTTGGTGAGGTCATTTATCATGGTGTCTAGTTTCATCTTAAAAACGCGTGCCACGATATCTGGATGCACAGAAGCATCATGTGAGCCTGATGCATGAACTGCATGCTGGATTTCAGCCCATTTTGGATTACAGGTAAAAGTGATGAACAAATCTGGGTGGCCAAATTCCTTGCATAGAGCCAAAGAATCTTGAAAATTCTGCTGCATATATCTATACCCACCAGTGAAACTTGATGGCAGGACCACTCGTTTTCCCACATCTGTGGCATCTACATCACCCCGTCTCATACTGTCTACAATGTTATTGTAAAGTTCCGATCTTATTAGAGATTGGTGTCTTCGTACCCACATTAAGCGACCGTGTTCCACCGAGCACCAGGCGTCAACTATGAATTGCAAGAATAGGCGGCCTCCGAGAATTATTGTATGTCCTTCACCTCTGCGATATTGTGCCCGAAACACATAATATTCTCGCATGCTGACCTTGTTATTTTTTTTACACTCAGAATTGTCAGCATTACGGTGCTTAATATTGGTTCGGTAGCCGTCCTCCCCATATGGGAACAGTAGAGGGTATTGTAATGACATGTAAGAAGGATGGAGGTCACTGATATGTTGCAGGCCCATTTTTTTATGCTCAGCCACAACATCACGGCGATTTGCAAAGTCATTATCCACCACAAGGCCAGCAAATTCGTAATCATTTTCAGTTGGGATGTTTTCAAGACGGCCATCAGATGTTCTTCTTGCCAACAACCTCAAGGTAACTGTTTCAGCTTGAGAACCCGTGATGCGGTCCCGCAATTGCTTAAACATACCCACCAATACATTTTCACGTTCCAACATTCCCTGTAACATGGTCACAATCGCTGGATCCACTTCCCCCATCCTGCTCGAGAAATCCATTC
This sequence comes from Apium graveolens, assembly GCF_009905375.1. Classification (NCBI taxonomy): domain Eukaryota; kingdom Viridiplantae; phylum Streptophyta; class Magnoliopsida; order Apiales; family Apiaceae; genus Apium; species Apium graveolens. The sequence continues at coordinate 154,764,207 of NC_133654.1, read as the reverse complement.
GGTGGGCGACAGCTTCTTGACCATCATACATGTATAATTGGGCAAACTTAGGAGTCAGGCCATCAGGGGGTACCAAAGAACCAAGACTATGGTATGTAAGGCCACTTATGCGAAAAACGAATGGTCCTTTTCCTTTATTTACTGAATGGTCAACATTACCCCCAAAGGAGCAGAAAGCAAAAATGTTGTTGTAAACTCTGCTCTTACTGAAATACTTATTTGATGTCAACCCATCTGGAGTTATCAATCCCTTCAACTCTGGAGGCGGTTCGCGTAGCAGAGGAAGCTGAACCTTTCCCTTGCCACAACAAATGGAATACCCTTTTGCCCCGGAACCCACATGCCTCCCTGTATACTCCGCACTCCATACCATTGCAGTGCAGTATCCGCAAGTCTCCTCTTGCCTTCCAAGGTTAAGGATCATATTACTTTCCACTATGTCAGTAAAGCAACATTTAGAGGTGGATTAAGGTGCATTAGCTTAAATAGAACGAAGTAAGCTTTTATTAATTTCACTTGGGGACTAAAAAAATGCCTTACTGAATTCCTTTTTCTTCCGATCTATGGATTTGCGTATTTGCGGTGTTTCTGCAAATGACAGGGACCGGCAGTGTTAGTATGCATTGGCCGTTATAAATGTAAAACTACTGCATGAAGGCACAGTGTGGTAGGAGTGGCAATTTGTGCAGGCATTTTGCCTCCGGGGATCTTGAGGAATGGTATATGTTGCATCATGATGAATGGCCTTATAAAGAACAGATGGAGGAAAGTTTTCTTGACAAAGTAAAGAGAAAGTACCTAAACGTTCTGCCAAGGGTAGATTGCTGCCTATCGCCGCACCTGTTTGTAAGATCAGAAAGATGCATGCCAAAAAATATTTTAACAAAATGAAAAAATCAAATCAAATATAGGATAATTGTTCTTGGCACATAATTTATAATATTTTAATGCCATAATTCTGAATCTTAATGCAGGTCCGATAATATATCATACTATATAATTTTCCTGTATGATTATTGCATGAGATTAAAAAAAATATGCATTCTAAAGGATTATGCTCCAAACATCCAGCTCAGCTTTATGCCCCAAAGATAAAAAATTAAATAAAAATAATTCAAGATATGATACAAATGCTACAACTCGTCTTGAGATAAAGCATAGATATTAGTGATATACACCGCAATGTATCAAGTAGTTACCAATTTATGCGGAACCTCGGCCCAGGTGCAAAGACATCACCATGCTCATTAACCAAACAGTTAATTTGATGCTGAAACACCCCAGTATTTTAAAAAACATGAAAGCCATTTTCTTATATTTTTAGAAAGAACCCGTGTTAAAACATGAAATTAAGCTTTGATAATTTTCAAAGCATTAACTTAACTAACAATGGACATAGATATAGTTGCCTCCAATAACATTTTTGTCAGAGGTGACATACATTTTAATTTTAAATTGGTTATTATAATTTGGCAGCCTACGCGGGATCAACATGCACCTATCTTTCCTTTTATATTGAGATTGATTGGGAAATTTTAAAATAAAATTTTCTACCAATTTTCTCCAATAATGTAAGCACATGTCCTACATATATATTGGATGTAAAGCCACATAATTCGAGTAGTGTAACCACTAGTTGGCCCTATACACAGCAAAACCTACTAATTTTTAGGTTGTTCAAAATACGGGAACGGGAGTTACCTTCTCGCAATTCTACAGCCGAACTCCAGTCACTTGGGGCAGCTGCGGAGGAGCCTGATGCTTCACCTGCTGAAAAATTTGAAGATGTTGATAAGAATGATATTTAGATGATAATATTATATGACTTCTTGGGAAATTTAGAGCTCTGTGACATTTTGATAAACACTTTTTTGGTTGTTCTTACCATTGTTATCTTGGTGATGAATCATGGGGCCTGATAAAGTACAACAGAGCCGAGTGTTATCCGATATGATAGGTCTAGGGCTTCCTCTCTTCCTTAAAGGGTCCCCTCCTATTTTAAAAGAAAAGCACATTAAAACACGGTATGTGGAAGAGGTTCATAGTGGGCGGTGGGAGATAATAACTGCAAATAACTTTCGCGGGATGGGATTCATGTGCCTCTCATACTGAGGAACATGTAACTAAGAGAAGGTTTTCAGAGGCCAATAGGTTGTCAAACACATGCTTAGCTTACCTTTTGGTCGGGAGAAAGTGATCCTCTTTCTTGATAATCTTCGTCTTTCCAACACCTCTGGAGTGACAAGATTCGGAGGACGTCCTCTACGTTTTGGTTGTTTATTACTATCTATCAAATTAAGTAATGAAGCATTTATAAGGGCCCGTGTATTTAAAAATGTAAAATGCAAATGTTTTGCAAGATTATCGCCGCTGGGAAATAAGGAATATTGCCAAACAAAGAAACATGTGCGACTATGCATGATAGTGTCTTTTTTAAATATAAAGCCCAAGATTCTAGTGCAAGCACAACATATGGGTTCCCTATGTCCCTAAATGTGTATAAAAGTACTGCATTTATTGCGCGCCACAAACAAAGAGATGGCAAACTGTCTTTGAGCAACAAACTCTACCTATTGGAGACTCTGTTGATGGCGCATGGAATGACGCAGAAATAGATGTGGGAGACAGACCTGCGTGGCGAGAAAATTTTAATGGCAACCCAAATAGTGTTGTGAGTCGGGGATAAAGCAGTTTACTATTACGCAGAATTACTATGCACAAACTATTTTAAAATGGAGCAACAAAGATCACCTTGGGATGGGGATATAACTGAATTGAGCCGACATTCATGAGGCGCCTGACAGGCTGGGGCATCATCACCTGATCAAACAAACATCAACGATAAGGCGCATAAGATACTGGTAATAATAATTTGCACAGAGAGGGCTAATATGATTAAATATGCTTAAGGGTGGGTCACGTTGATCACACGATCGTTGAATTTCACAGGTTCCTAAGCCGTGGGTATGTGCAATAAGCTCTGTCACACCACGCCTAGGCCTACCCCTCCTCCTTAAAGGACCTTCCCCTGCTTTATGGACGTAACCATTTATTAGGGGAAACACATAACCACTATGAGATTTAAAGAACTAATTCAAATGTAAGCAACGCAAGCATGCCCGAACCACCACCAGGCAGGATGATTCGGCCACCACCCCCGCAAAGCAACCTTTAGAGGTAAGAATTTATTCCATACAAAATAGACGGTTAAGCATGAAAAGTATATAATTTATGATCAAACGCGAATTAAGGCGTTTGGCAATATGTGGCATCACTATGCACAAACATTTTTAAAATGGAGCAAAAAAGATTACCTTGGGCTAAGGTTATAACTGAGCTGAACCGACACTCATGATCTGCATCACAGGATGGTGCAGCATGACCTGATCCAGAAAACAACAACGATCAGGCGGATAAGATATTAGGAATAAACAGTTACCCGGAGAGGGCTAATATGATTAAGTATGGAGAAGCGTGGCTCACATCGTTGATACGATCCTTCAATTTCAGAGCTTTCTAAACCATGGGTGTGTTCAATAGGCCCTGTCACATCACGCCTAGGCCTCCCCCTCTTCCTTGCAGGTCCTTCCTCTAGTTCGAAACATAGAAATAACCATTTGATTAACAGCAACAGATAACCAACATGAAAGGAGAAACATTAATTTAAATGCATGTCAAACTGGCACGTCAGCACCCTCACGAGACAGCATAATGTGCTCCACCTCCATAAAAAAATATGGGTAAGCATGAGAAATGTATAAGTAATGACCAAATGTGAGGTCGGAGGGCATTATTGCATGACAGTGTCAATACACATGAACATTAGGATCACAACTCACTCTTTGCCCGAGCAGCATTTACTCTCTGTTTTGATAATCTCCTGCGCTCTAACACTTCCTCAGTCACAACTATTGGAGGCCGGCCCCGCTTCCGTGAAGCCACAGACCCAATATTGGCTGCCACGAGTTGAATTAACAATCATAAATAATTTGCACACCTAGTGACCAACCGTAAATATTACAGCAGTGTTAGAACATGTCATGCAAAATATAGTCATGGAGCAGTTGTGGTTATTGTGCATGGTACATTTACAATATTAAGTTTGAAAACCACAACACTTCATTTGTTCTGGTCTACATGTACATGTAATGGCAAAGTTATTTTAAACAGCTACAGACATGGTAATCATTTATCAAGCAACATAGAGTAATTTCTTCAACAATGTCGCAGTAAAGATCACCTTTTGCTGATGACGCATCCGAATTAAGGGGAGATGTTTGAGTTGATGTTGCAGCACCATCTAGATAAATGATTGATTAGAGAAAAGTGCACGCTAAATCGTAGGGAACAATTCAACTTTATAAGTATATCAGAATGGGTAAGTTTCCTGCAGGACTCACATTGGTGGCCTGCAGTATTAATCCGCGTACTTGGTAAATCCTCCTCGCCTTGGACGGTTCCTGCCACGCCATGCTTCGGCCGCCCTCTTTTCCTGGAAGGCCCTTCCCCTGATTTAAAATGACGGCATTACTGAATGTTAATTAAAGGGAAATAACACAAGAGACAGCCAGCAAAAGCATACTAAATAGACTAAATATACATGAGTATACTGATACTGGATATCACGATTCTCTTTTTGGTTTCAACTATCACCTCTATATTTGTATTTTGTCCAACATTTTTTTAACGTTCAATGTAACAGCTTAATCACTTAATCACTGGAATTGCATATATCAGGAAGGTTTTGGGCTTCCAAACATAGACTCTGTTTGGCTGTGTAGTAGTGAAGCGGCTATTTCATGTATAATAGTATAATACCATATCACCCTTCAATGTAATAACAAAAGAGTCGGATCACAAAACATTGTAATTCCATTATTATAATCACATAGTCGCTTCTGGCCTTACACAAACAAATCATAATAAGTGGAATTAAGTTGTTGGGATTGTATTACAATTTGAACTTACGTTTCGGGCGGGCAGCATTAGCCTGCTGTTTTGAGAGCCTTCTGCGTTCTAGCACCTCTTCGGTCACGGGTATTGGAGGACGGCCCCTGCCCCGTGGGGGCACATCACCTTCATTGACTGTCATGCATAGATTTGGTTATGAGTACATTTTAAAGTTGTATCCTCTAATTGCGTAATGAACAGAAAAGTACCCTTTTACACTCAAGTACTATGCATTTGAAGGCAACAATCTTTCAAACCTCCCCCACCTAGGTTTTGGAGCAATCAAGACTATCGAGGAAGAGCCTCCCCGTAAAAAGTGAGTTATCACAAAAAAGTTGTGTTGTATATTATCATTGACCATACCCAGTTTTCAGGTTACTGGTATTGACCCCTTTAATCCTCATATTTAATATGCATGTGTGCATTTCTCATGCTTAATATTTTATTTAAAAAGGGAGGCCACTAATCCCTCATAACCTTATGAGTTTAATTTAAAATTATATAAAATTTAATATGGGTAGTTATACACATGTTTTTGTGTTCAGGGCAGGTGGTTTTACCACAAATTTGAGATGGAATGAGCACCTTTTTTAGTCTTGAATGTTATAATTATTATAGCTCCTATTACATTTATATAAACATGCGGAAAATTAAAATATCTTAATAAGGATATAAGTTGATATACGATTTTAGTTATAATGATCACTAAACCCTTTAATCCTCATATTTAATATGCATGTGCGCATTTCTCATGCTTAATATTTTATTTAAAAAGGGAGGCCACTAATCCCTCATAACCTTATGAGTTTAATTTAAATTTATATAATATTTAATATGGGTAGTTCTACACATGTTTTTGTGTTCAGGGGAAGGAGACTTCAAGAAAGAAGGGTAAACCCAGGAAGTTCATCAATCAGGGCAGGTGGTTTTACCACAAATTTGAGATGGAATGAGCACCCTTTTTAGTCTTGAACGTTATAATTATTATAGCTCCTATTACATTTATATAAACATGCGGAAAATTAAAATATCTTAATAAGGATATAAGTTGATATAAGATTTTAGTTATAATAATCACTAAAACTATAGACATATATACATTTCATAATTTTAGTGTTTATGTAATTGTTACTTCCATTACGTAATTTAGCCAAAGAAAATTTTATTAGGATCACAGTTTTGAATTTCAAAATATATAAATTAAAAAATAAATAAAAATAGGCAACATATAACACAATCAAATTTCTAAATCATTAGCTTGAGTTTTTTGTTATACAAAATAGTAAGTACATTGATATTTTATTAGTCTAACAATTATTTCTAAACATCATAATTGTACAACCATAAAATTCAAATGTATGACAATTAAACTAACAACGCCTTAAATCATGTCTACACAAAATTAATGATTGTTAGAAATATAATTTTACAAAATGTTAATTATTTAGATTAATATCTCTTTGTAAAGAACAATTATTTTTGCTTGAGATTTTCATAATTTCCATATGACCTATACATTAAAAATTTAATTAATTAATAATTATTGAATCTTGATATTTTAGTATTTTAATTTTTGATTTCTTTATGTATGAGTAATGAAGTTCTTGTCCATAATTTCCAAACTATGTTTTTTATACACATCACTCATATTCCATAATGTGTCATCAATCTAGTTGCAAGCTCAATGTAGTCTCCAATTCTCTAAGATGTGGAATTTAACTGGCTATTGTAAATCAAATGAGATAGCAGGAGGCTCAGATGTATTTTCTGCACCAGATTGCTATCCACTACTATCCAACGGCCACAACTCTGGGCAAGGCACCAACTGCTTGTCTACTTTTCTAGACACTCTATTTAGCATACTAAGCATAACTTCTGTGTATATCTGTGTCGGTCAGCTGGCTGAATCCCTAGAATCAAAGATTGGCAAAGTTCAAAATGATAACCAGCCACACAAGGTGTCAAGGATAACAAAGCTTTTCCTACTATTTGTGCAGGTGGGGAGGAACAAATGGAGGTTTTCTTGTATGTGCACCCTTTTGATCTAATTTAATGAACATTTTTCTGGCCAATATTATTACTTACATTTAGATACGTGGATTGTTGATATGCAGGCAACTCTACATTAGTATTGTTACTTCTGATTATTACTTGAAATGATTTTTAGACAGTTATTCCATCACAAACTTCTTCTCTAAGGTTTTTTTACTTATTACCTATATATATTAAGTTATTATATGTATATTGGGGGTTTTAAATTCTCTAAAATTGTATAAACAAAAGCTATGTTTTGAGTATTAAAAAAATTGTTGCAACTTCATACAACACAACAGAACGACATGAACAATTACAATGAATTGTTTTGTACCAGAACACAATTGCATACACACGCAAACCCAAACACATACTAACGATCGACAAATAATTTTGGTTCTATTCTTACCGATTGTCTCGCCTCCAATATGGTCATCCATCAACGCCCCTAGATTATCCGGCCACACTCCAATCTCCAGAGCAAAACTGTTTAATTATCTAACTCCAGACTACAATTGTCGGTACCTCACAAGGTACCCCAAATGGACGTATCTGCAAAAGAGCCAAGATTCATTGCAAGTAGATAAAAAGCTAGTTTATGGAGTTATGATGTGCAATGATGGAGGTTTGAGGAAACAGAGCTACTGGAACTGCCAGGCAAATGATCACTGAATTTGTTTTCAGCCTTTTTTGCAGCGCCTGAAAATTTTTCCCACTGCCAAGTACTATGCGTAAACGTTTTATGGAACCCAAGAAATTATATTGAATAAATTCCGGGAAAAATTTTATGCAGGAACCCCTCTCAAAAGCATGGAGTGATATATGGATTATGTACCCAAATTTAGTTTTTGATGATGAATTTTTCTCCCGACTTGTTTCAAAAAAGTTTCCTACGGAAGATAAACAAGTTCAACTATCTGAAGTTTCAAAAACCATAAGTAATATATTTTTACTTCACAGCGGCCCCATTTTGACATTTATTCTTAATGTTCCTCTGCATCTGCCTCTTCACCAAAGTATGAATGTTTGGATCAAATAGATACCAAATAATGGTGGTTGACTACAAAATGCCCTCATCTTTCTTTTCAATTGGATAGAATTCTACCCTTAAAATTGTGCCTAAAAGTGAAGCTGGGTATATTAGCAGAAGGAGAAAACTAAGGCAAAAAGCAAACCTTGAGGATTAAGCGGATGGTTTTTTCTTCAAATCCAAAGAACTGGGAGACGTTCCGACATCAGCAGAAAAACCTTGGAAAGCAAATGTTAATGAAAGTGTTAGGAGAGTTCACACAATTGGATATAATTCTACCCTTAAAACACAAAGGCTCAAATTAAACAATCAAAATTGATGGAATCTCATGACTGAGGTCACACCGACAGCACAGCCCCAGAACCGACCCTCCAAATTAAGGGAAAAACCCCACCGACGGCCTGGCTGGCACAACAGCAAAGAGGGAGAATACAGATGCCTCAGGGTCCGGACAAGGGAATGTAAAAGATAACGGGCTCCGCCGGTGCGCCAATTTTGCTTATAATGGCTCAAGACTTTTAAGACTATAGATTGCCCCTTGTTGGGCTATTAATTTAATAATTTAATAATAATTAATAATTTAATAATAAAATTACTCACCATTTTTGAAGACATTAAAATGGCTCAAGACTTTTAAGACTATAGATTGCCCCTTGTTGGGCTATTAATAATAAGATAGATAAAATAGTATATAATATTAAATCAAATTATACTATCGATCCAATTCTAAATAAAAAATAAATTACATAAAATTAGTTGGATTTGTAATCTCGGATTAAAATAAAATAACAAAGACTGATAAAAATTTGAAAGCAAATTCGTTTGGTCGATATAATGTCATCGGGCTAAAACAAAAAATAAACGAGTTAAAATAAAATAAATTGAAAGCAAATTTGTTTGGCAAATATAATGTCATATTAGAAAAAAAAATTATACAAATTATCAACTCGGTCTAAAACATAATAATATTCATTCCAAGCTAAAATGAAATTAAACAAAAAAATAAATATATATAGTCGGATTTGGTTGAGATAACGGGTCTGAGATTAAAACCAAGATTTGCTGGCTCAGGATAAAACAATATAACAAATACTACCGATCTAACTAAAAAATGTTTTATCAGACCGGGATACAACATAATGCGTTGGTCGATATAATGTCATCAGAATAAAATAAAAGATGTTATTTATTCGGCTTAAAATAAAATAATATGTAACCAGAGCTAAAATATAATTAAAAATAAACTAAATGTAATTAGATGATTGATATAACGAGCCTAAGTCTAAAACAAAATAATGTATATTATTGATCTACGCTAAAACTAAAATTAAATTCAAACTAAAGGTAATTCTTACAGTACTGATCCGTGTTAAAATAAAATTAAAGTCTACCTAATTCGTTACTAGGTATAATTTAGGCTTAAGATTGTGGGATAACCGGTCTCCGGCCCTAATAGCCGAAATATTATAAGTTTGATTGCAGATCTGTGTGTAAAATGTTTGGATTTATATAATTAAGGATTTTTTTCAATTTCTGTACTATCGAAAATTATTAATAAATAAAAATAGAGATGATTCCCTAGTCAGTATAATTGTGTCGGACTAAAATAAATCAATATATGTTATTCATCCGGGCTAAAAAAATTATAAAATTGATTCATGATAAATTAAAATTAAAATAAAAAAATAACTATGTTATATATTGTTAGATATATTTGATAATGTCATGTCTAATATGATTCATGTTTAGTTTTCAGATCTTACTTAAACTGGACAAATCAGTACTTAACTGAAATCAGCACTTATACTGAAGTCATAACTTAAGTGATCAGTACTTAAGGTTCAGGAGATATTTATCAGGAGATAATATCAGGACTTAAAGAAAACTTTCAGATAAGGAAGGCGGCTGATTGAAAGGAAAGAAGATCAAGACAAACGTAAGAAGAGATATGCATGAAGAAGGAATTCTGTGAAGAATGGAATACTTGGAAGAAAGGATAACTGATTGATATATTTTAGGAAGCAGAATTATATTCCATATCAATTAGCGATTATCTTGTAACTGTGTGATATATAAACACAGACATAGGGTTTACACTATAAGTGTTATCATTATTGAGAATATTATTCATTGTAACCCTAGCAGCTCTCGTGATATTTGTTCATCACTGAGAGAGGACAGTTCCATATTGTAACAGAGTTTATTGCATTGAATAAAGTCTATTTTCTGTTACTTGTGTTATTTGAATTCGATTTGATTATGTTATACACTGTATTCAACCCCCTTCTACAGTATGTGTGACCTAACAAGTGGTATCAGAGCCTATCTGTTAACACATAAACAATTTAAGATCCAAAAACAATCATGTCTGAAGCAGAAACTCCAACCAAGCCCACCAAAACTAAAGAACCACCAAAGACTCAAATCCATAGTCGATATGAGGCTATTAGAGTTCCCATACTGAAGCCATCTGAATATCCTATATGGAAGGTGAGGATGACTATGTTTCTGGAAGCTACTGATCCAGAATATCTTGAAAGAATCCATGAAGGGCCTCACAAGCCAACAAAACTCGGCGTTGTAGTTGCAGGTGAAGCAGCAAAGTCTGTACCAAAGGAGAAGAATGATTACACTGCTGAAGATATCGCATCAATTGCTAAGGATGCTAAGGTACGACACTTGCTGCATAGTGCCATTGATAATGTAATATCAAACAGGGTAATTAACTGCAAGACTGTAAAGGAGATATGGGATGCCTTGGAGACAAGGTGGCAGGGAACTGATTCGATTAAGAAGAACAGGAAGACAATACTCACTCAAGAGTATGAACACTTTGACTCAAAGCCTAATGAGTCATTGACTGATTTATATGACAGATTTGTCAAACTCTTGAATGATTTGTCACTAATTGATAAGGAGTATGATCTTGAAGATTCAAATCTTAAATTCCTGTTAGCTCTTCCTGAAGGTTGGGATTTGAAGGCTACAATTATAAGAGACAACTATAATCTTGAAGAAACAACTCTTGATGAAATTTATGGGATGCTCAAGACTCATGAACTTGAGATGGAACAAAGAAGCAAGAGGAAAGGAGGAAAGTCAAGGACAGTTGCTCTTAAGGCTGAAGAAGAATCCCCCAAAGCAGCTACCTCAAGGAAAGGCAAAGGAAAAACGTTCTTCACAAAGTCTGATACTGAGTCATCAAGTTCTAATAGTGATGATGATTCAGAAACTGAAAGCTTACCTGAGATAGATGCTGATGAAGAGATGATGAAGCTGTGTGCTCTTATGGAGAAAGGAATCACAAGGATTGCATACAGAAAGTTCAGGAAGGGAAAGAGGTTTTCCAGGAAAGGTGCAAGTTCTGATAAAAAGAATTTCAGAAAATATGAAGGCAAAGGAGGGAAGTCTGACAGAGGAGATTACACAAATGTCAAATGCTACAGCTGTGGTGAGAAATGCCACATATCTCCTGATTGCAAGAAAGTGAAGAGTGATAAAGGCAAGGCTCTTGTCACAAAGAAGAAAAGCTGGACAGACACTTCAGATTCTGAAAGTGAGGAGAACTATGCGTTGGTGGCAAATGCTGATATGGCAAATGCTGATAGCAGTCCTGAAGCTGCTGAGTTAAAGGTACCTCAAACTACTTATGCCTTTCATACTGATGATATTAATGAGTTGAGAAGATATTTTAAAACCATGTTCATTAGTTATAGAGATCAAACTTTAACATGTGAAAGATTAACTTATGAAAATCTTGCTTGTAAAAAGAGGAATGATTATTTAGAAAAAGAGTTAGTCATGTTCCATCAAACTCAGAATGATAGAGATGATGCTTTCTATGTTAGAGATGAAGTACTTAAAATGAATGAATCTCTAAAAACTGAGCTAGAAAAGGAAAGAGAGATTATCAGGACTTGAACTAACTCTGGCAGAACAACTCAGAATTTGTTAAGTAGTGGAAACTGGAAAGAGGGCTTAGGTTATGGAGATGATAAGAATGATAAAGGAACTGTAGATATTAAGCCTATAGTTGTTAAACAAAAGCCAAAGTTAAAACCTGTTAAGTTTGTAGCTGTAAAGTCTGAAACTGAGAAATCAGAAGTTAAAGAGGAATTAACTTCTGATAAACTAAAACAGGAAAAGACAACTGAAGTAAACGTAGGATTAATGAAAAAGAAGTAGCTTAAGCATAAGCTGAAAGATGTAAAGAATATAAACAAGGTAAAGTCTCCTAGGAAAAATAGGAATGGAAAGGAAGGTATAAATAAAAGCAATGATTATAAGCCTGTTCCTAATGCTCCAAGAAAACATGTCATAACTGTGGAAGTTCTAACCATCTGGCTTCTTTTTGCAGGAAGAATAAGATTATAAACTCCTTACCTTCAAAGAAATGATTTAAGAGTTAGTCTGTTAGATATAGGCCACAAATTCCTTGTTTTCATTGCGGTAATTTATGGCATTCCATTTATACTTGTAAGGAATATCATAGTTTGTACTATGATTATTATCAAATAAAACCTTCTTTAAAGAAAGTTAGCATTGTTCTTTCTAGTGTAAGTTCTGATACAAAGTCTGATAGTATAAATGCTGATAAGAAAAATGTTAACATAAACTCTGATGCTAAATCCGCTGCACATGTTAACAAGCTTAATAAGGCCACAGGATCCAAGCAAGTATGGGTCCTTAAAACTAATCATTAGTGGTCTTTGTGATTGCAGGGCAACAGGAAAAATATCCTAGTTCTGGACAGTGGATGTTCAGGACATATGACTGGAAATAAAGCCCTGCTGCCAGACTTTGTGGAGAAGGTTGGCCCAAGTGTTTCTTATGGAGATGGCAACATTGGAAAAACATTGGGATATGGAAATATCAATCTTGGGAATGTCATCATTAAAGAAGTAGCTCTGGTCTCAGGACTTAAACACAATCTGCTGGGTATTAGTCAAATCTGCGACAGAGGTTATCATGTGGATTTCTTTGAAGAACACTGTGAAATTGTAAGAAAATCTACAGGCAAAGTTGTTCTGAAAGGATACAGGCATGGTAACATTTATGAAGCCAAGCTTTCAACAAGTACTGATGGTTCTGCAATCTGTCTGATGAGTAGAGCATCAATTGAAGAGAGTTGGAATTGGCACAAGAAACTCTCTCATTTAAATTTCAACAATATAAATGAATTGGTCAAGAAAGATCTTGTGAGAGGACTGCCAAAATCAGTATTTGCTCCTAATGGCCTTTGTGATTCATGTCAGAAGGCTAAACAAAGAAAATCTTCATTCAAGAGCAAGACTGAATCATCAATTTTTGAGCCTTATCACCTACTTCATGTAGATCTATTTGGTCCAGTGAATGTCATGTCTATTGCAAAGAAGAAATATGCTATGGTCATCGTGGATGAGTTCACCAGATACACACGGGTGTATTTCTTGCACACAAAAAGTGAAACTACATCTATCTTGATTAATCATGTCAAGCAACTGGATAAATTGGTCAAAGACTCTGTGAAGATCATAAGAAGTGATAATGGCACTAAGTTCAAGAATTTGACAATGGAAGAGTTCTGCAAAGACCATGGAATCAAGCAGGAATTCTCTGCTCCTGGAACTCCACAGCAAAATGGAGTTGTTGAAAGAAAGAATAGAACTCTTATTGAAGCTGCACGGACAATGCTTGATGAAGCAAAGCTACCAACCTATTTTTGGGCTGAAGCTGTGTAGACTGCTTATTTTACTCAGAATGCAACACTCATCAACAAGCAAGGAAAGACACCATATGAGATTGTGAAGAAAAAGAAGCCAAATTTGAAGTATTTTCATGTATTTGGATGCAAGTATTTTGTTCTTAAGACTCATCCTGAACAGCTATCCAAATTTGATTTAATAGCTGATGAAGAAATTTTTGTTGGATATCCACTTTCCACAAAAGCCTTCAGAGTCTACAATTTAAGAACAAGGGTTGTCATGGAATCTATCAATGTCTCCTTTGATGATAAGAAGATTACTGGACTTGAAGATTTCAATGATCATACTCTGTTAGTCCCTTAACAATATAGCAAGAATTACAGAAGGGGGGTTGAATGGAATTCTTGAACCTTTTTCTTAAAATAAAAATGTTCAAACTCGAATACAAATACAAGTGTTTTGATTAGCACAATGCGGAATAAAAATTTAAGTGAATCAAAACATAAGTAATTAAAAACAAGAGTCTTTAAAAACTTTCTGGTGGATTTAAACAATCCCACCAGAGATATATATTATATCGAGAGAACTCTGTGTGCAAGAATGTTCACAGCTGCTTACAAATTTGAACTACTGAGAATACAGAGAAATGCTAATGATTCTGCTTACAAATGTTTCTCACTTTTTGTATCTCAGATCTCTGTTTCTATTTGCTACTTTCTTGGTTTATATATTACCAAGATTACAAAGTCAAAAGATAGAATCATTATAAAAACTATCAGTTTTTATGCTTTGCTACTTTGTTCTCTATTACCCAGTTAATAGGGTTCCTCATTCCATTTGCATACATCCCGACGCATGTGACCAGTTTTGACTGTCAACTGATGTTTGAATTCTTTATCCGTTGGGTTCATGATCATCCGTCAGATTGTTGATTATCCGTCGGGTTGTTGATCATCCGTCCGGTGCTTTGTAGTTTATCCGTCGGGTAGCAATCAGGCACTTGACTTCATTTCACTTATGCAGAATTACAAGACATCATCTATGTACAATTAATCGACCTATTCTGTATATCTAGTTAAATTCCACATGACTTATATACTACTACAGACTCTATACAAAGGTGTATGCAGAAATGTGCTGCAGACTCATAATTACATAAGCTACTCATTCGATGAATAATAAGTCATCATCCGTCGGGACTATAATGAGTTATCCATCGGGACTATAATTCTTATCCGTTGATTGCTACATTATTTCACTAAGTAAAATATACTTAGGTGTTTTGTTTTTGCAAATGTTTCATCACAATCTATTCCTTCTTGCTGACAATAGCCCTTAGCAACCAATCTAGCTTTGTTCCTGACTACTATGCCATTTTCATCCATCTTATTTCTGAATACCCACTTGGTGTTTATTGGATTCTTTCCTTTAGGCTTGGGTACCAGCTTCCATACATTATTCCTTTCAAATTGGTTTAGCTCCTCCTGCATAGCTAAAATCCAATCAGGATCCAACAAAGCTTCTTCTACCTTCTTTGGTTCTTCCTTGGAAAGAAAGCTGTTGTATAGATATTCTTCCTGAGTTGCTCTTCTTGTTTGAACTCTAGAAGAAACATCACCAATGATAAGCTCAAAGGGGTGATCTTTTGTCCATTTCCTTTCTTGAGGTAGATTAGCTCTAGATGAAGAGACCTCATGGTTGTCTTGATGTGTGATTGAGTTTTTATTGCTAGAAACTCCCCCTGAGTTTGTGGATCTTTGATTTGAGAAAGGGAAACTTTCTATAGGTGATCTGTCTTGACTTCCTGCACCTTTTGATAACCCGACGGATGGTGAATTTTGAGTACTGACGGATGAAGCAGGTTGTCTCCCGACGAATAACGCAGATTGCCTTCCAACGGATGAAGCATTATGCAACTCAACAGATGTTGAGTTTTGTGCTTCATTGGTAGTAGATTTGTCTGCATTATCCTTAAATAATGTTTCTTGATCACTTTCATCATCACTGTCATCACTAACCATCTCCACATTGTCGAATTTGAGGCTCTCATGGTAATCTCCATCTTTCAGTCCTTCAATCTTTTTATCATCAAACACAACATGTATAGATTCCACAACAATGTTGGTTCTTAGATTGTAGACTCTGTATGCTTTACCAACAGCATCTCCAACAAAAATTTCTTCATCTGCTTTTGCATCAAACTTCCCATTTTGATCAGTTTAATTTCTCAGGATATAGCATTTGCAGCCAAAGACATGAAGAAAGTTTAGAGTTGGCTTCTTGTTCTTGAACAATTGATAGGGAGTCGTGTATCTTGCTTGATTAACTAGAGAAATGTTCTGAGTGTAGCATGCAGTATTTACAGCTTCAGCCCAGAAATATGTTGGTAGTTTAGATTCTTCAAGCATTGTCCTTGCAGCTTCAATAAGTGACATGTAACACCCCCAAATCCGGGGTCGGGGATCCGGGTTGTCACGAGTTCCATTTCCCTTAATAACACCCAATCTTAATAATTAATCAACTACTCTGTACTGTGACCCCACAATAAACATACACACCACAAGTTATAGTCTCAGAGATGAATATCCAAAAATAATCACAAGTCATTTTATTCCACAATTATATGTCAATACACCTTAAAAAGGTTTCTGAATAAATTTACATTTCTTTGTCATTATTACAATTCATAATTATACATAAGTCTGGTACATCATAAGTTGAAAACCTAGCCTATTGGTAGTTCATACCTCAGCTACAGCGACATCCACGCCTACAGGAAACTGCGGAATGTTTCCTATCTGCCTGCGAATTGGGAGCTTAGTCTTGTTCATCTTTTCTATCTGTTGTTATGTGATGAAAGAAGAAAGCAAGGGTGAGCAGCAAGCCCACCAAAATAATATGTATAATGATTAACAATATATGAGCCTTCTCATAGTACTCATGAAAGTCTTAGTCAAAAGAAATGAACCAAGTTTGATATCTTAATGCGATGAAGTCGCAAAATATTCAGTATATATACATATATACTTTTCAAAATATTGGAAGTCCTCTTTCATGCATAATACACACAGAGTTCCAGTGTATAACTGTATAAAAAAATATCGTTGCAAGGTGATCTCATATATCTAACCTTGTCTCGACGTTTTTGTGAAAATCTTTGTCATGCATAAGATAATCATTAATCAAATATAAGTTTAAAAGATGAAGTTACAAGATACTCCAATATACTTATATCTTTTCCAAATACTACTTGAACTACCACCGTTCAAGTTATAACCAGTATCAAAAGTTCATCACACTGATGAGACTACAAGACAAGATTTGAATAGATTCAATCTTTGAATATCATTATAAATAATGAAGTTACGAGATACTTCATTAAATCCCGATATATATATACACCTATATATATACATTTCATACACTCCTTGAAAACCTCTGTTATGAAAATTATAAACAGAGTTGCAATATCCAATGAATTTGGAAAGGAGAAAACCTTGGCATAAACCTGATATATTGCTGATCAGGCAAAGATACCAATAAGTAACCTTTTCTACTAGTAGATGGACGAATTCGCCACTGGTCATCACCCTGGTCGTAATAGGACCTTATGCTGGACTGCCACTTAGCCACTTATGCATTTGATGGACTCCCACTGAGCCACTTACACTATCATGGACGCCCACTGAGCCCATGTTGCTTATGCCGACTCGATAGATGGACTTACTTCCCGAACGTTGGGTAAGTAATCAATTCATTTACCAAAACTGCAACCTTGTTGCGAATATAAAATACACCATAGAGCCGGATCCCTCAGGTTTTGAGCGAGTATTTAAATCCCCTTTTTGAAAGGAAAATCTTAAATATAAAAATGAGTTTTGGGATCCGCTCTAACTTTTAAAAATCATTTTGAAGACTCGAAAACACTTTAAAGAGTGTTTGGAGTAATGCTGATTTAATGAAGTAAATCAGTCCCAATATATTTAGAAAATGTCTGAATATTATTATTTAAATAATATTCTCATAAAGATAATCCTTATAAAAATAATCGAAGTAGAAGTATTAAAACTTATACTTGAAATGGATATTAAATAACCAAAGATATACTTATATGAAAGTACTATCTTTATTTGAATAATCGAAAATAAGTTTGATTATTGACACCTTATTCTTTAATAAAATAAAGAATATATTTCAGTAATAAGCGGAGTCATAATACCTCGAATGAATATTATAAATAATATTCATTAAATAAAATAAAGGAGTCATACATCCTCAAATACATATTCAAATAATATTCAATTAATAAAATAAAAGGAGTCATAAGTCCTCGGATGAATATTCGAAATAATATTCAATAATAAAATAAAGGAGTCATAAGTCCTCAGATGAATATTCGAAATAATATTCAATAATAAAATAAAGGAGTCATAAGTCCTCGGATGAATATTTGAAATAATATTCAATAATAAAATAAAGTTATCGAATAAACCTTATTCAATTAATAGTTTCGAAAACTATAACCATATAAATATATAAATATATATATATATATATAAAATCTACTCGGGATCCTCGACTCCCGGTTTTAGAAAATGTTTTCACCTTTGGGTCCCTATACTAAGGGTATATGCAAATTACTGCTATTCTCTAGCATAGGTATTATCAACTGAACCAACAGATATATATGGCAAGAATACGAAACAGGCATGCATATATATACCATAACAACATGCTTCAATATATCACAACATTTGCTAATTAACCAACATGCATCTATCGCAAGATAATGCATATACATATATACATCACAACAACAGTATAACGGATAGAAAACTTGCCTGAGTGACTGGGGGTTACGAATGGCTCGGGACGAGTCTGGTAACCTATAAGCAACAAGTAAGTTAGAATTAAACCAAAATCACTTGTAAATCTATATACTAACCAACTCAGACTTTAACGCTCATTTTGCGCTTAACGATTTACTTAAGTCGCTCGAGTACCCTCGGCTCCACCATTTTTAATAAATTACCCATTACGAGTTTTAAAGCGATTCTTTCGCGAGTGCCTTACCATTTGCCTAATACACTTTACATAAATGATTCATACTCCAATTAGTCCTTTAGGGTCCTTAACCAATGTTTCAAAGTAAGGTGAGGGATAATGTTTTGTTCGCGAAATGCCGTTACTTAAAACGGTCGTTTCTCCTAAACCGTACATCGGAATCAAACGAACTACATATCAAAACGAAGCTCGTAACATGAACTACCTAAACATGGCAATGGTCAAAATCTAGCAGGGGGTTCTCGGGTCCTAATGTTAGGAACAAAAGCAGTCTAAAGTAAATCGGACATTACGACGGCTATGTTTACGCGATTTTCCAAATTTAAACCAATTCAAACAACCACAATTTCAACTCCAATTCACAACCCAATCAAACCTCCATCTAAACTACATTACAAAAGCCCCAAATCAACTCATTATAATCAATTTACTTAATCCCAAAACTTGAATTTAAACTATACTACATTCTTTAACCAACTCTTAAGATTTCAACAAATCAACCACCACCATTCCAATCCAAACTCTTAAACAAACAAGTTTCAAGCTACTCTTTACCCTCACAACCATAATCAACCTAATATACAAATTAAAGCTAGGGTTTGGAGATGATATACCTTCCTTGAAGTGGTGGGAGTAGCTATGAAGCCTTAAGAAGCCTTGAGGAGTCTTAGGAATGCTTGGATCTTAAAGGAAAAGTAAGAAAATCAAGTTCAAAACTTCGAAATCACTATTCATTGTCTTCTTCATTGATTTATTGGAGAAGATTGAGAATGAATTAGAGGCTTAAACTCATAAGGTAGCCATAACTATGCATAAGGAAGACTAGAGAATTAACTCACCAATTTAGGAAGCTTGGATCTTGGATTTTTGAAATTCTTCTCTTTGAAAACAAGAAAAGCCGAGAGCAAAGGCTTGAAGAAGATGAAATGATTTTTGTGTTTTGCTTTTGGTTGGTTGTTTTTGTTTAGATTTTGGTTAATTATTTTATTAACCTTGCAAATTGTGTGGTTAATAGCCAACCACACCTCCTTCCCTCCTATGTCATGCTTATGTCATCATGTGGTGTCATCCTTCCCTCTTTGTCCTCTTCCCATTGGTTGGATGACATCATCCCCTCTAATCTCTTTGATTAACTTCCTAATTGTTTGCCTAATGACTGCTGATCTGTTATACGGTTCGCTTAACTTTCATTTTCGTTTATCGTTTGAGGGATCATACCCGGGATCTTATTACTTAGGTTCCCTTAACTTTTCTCAATATATTATATTCCTTTTATGATCCTCTCTTATAATCCTTTAATTTAAATCCTTCTTATCTTGTTATCTTATACTCAATTCTTTTCGTATCTAGTGGATTTCCGGGAAAAATCAAAGTGTTCGGAATTGGATTCTGAAAATCTTTACATACACTTATATACCATGTAGAGTACTAATAAAATCTCAAAATATCCATAACAGAACCCCTACATAGTGTGGCATGAAAAGTTTTCTCATTCAGCAAAAACACTATTCATAAGGGTTTCAAAATTTTCCAAAAATTGGGGTTATTACAGTCTCCCCTCCTTAAAAGGATTCCGTCCCGGAATCAGATAGAAAATGAATAGGGATACTCTCTTAGCATTGCACTTTTTAACTCTCGAGTAAATTTTCCCACATTGTGGTCCTACCACCAAACTATGCCTAGTTTGATAATCCTTCTCCTAAGCACTTGTTCCTTTTCACTCTATAACCCTTCCTGGTTGCTCCATATAGGTTACGTCGGGTTGCATATCTATGCGCTCATATGCCCCTATTTATCTGGCATCTGAATTACACTTCCTTAACATTGATACGTGAAACACGTTACGACCTGCTACATGTTCGGGGTTAGGGCTAGCTCATATGGTATCCTCCCAATATGTCTTAAT
Organism: Apium graveolens; assembly: GCF_009905375.1. Classification (NCBI taxonomy): domain Eukaryota; kingdom Viridiplantae; phylum Streptophyta; class Magnoliopsida; order Apiales; family Apiaceae; genus Apium; species Apium graveolens. The sequence goes on along the minus strand of NC_133654.1, from coordinate 154,743,539 downwards.
ATATCCAAGGGTCCAACAATTTGTGGACTTAGCTTTCATTTCTTTCCGAACCTCATCCTTCCTTTCCAAGGGAATACCTATAACAACACTAGGTCCCCTACTTCCTATTCCTTGTCCTTTCATGTCAAATCAACATGCTTCTTATGTCCATCTTGGGCTACTACCAGCCGTCCTCCGATTAGGTCTATTATATCCTTGGTCCTTTGGACTACTGCGGGTCCGAGCATTTTGCGCTCTACAACTTCATCCTAACATAAGGGGAATCGACATTGTCTTCCCTCAAAAATCTCATATGGCGATATCTCAATACTGATATATGATCTATTGTCGTGAGAAAACTCAATCCGCGTTATGTGATCATTCCAATTTCTTGCAAGTCTATTGCACAGACTTTCATTATAGCTTTTAGCATTAGAGCTTTTGCTTCTCAATACCCATTCTTTTCCAGTTCGTAATCGCTACTACCTTCCGTTCCTAATATTATACTGGTTATACTTTTGCTCGTTAGCGTTCTATAACCTTTTAATAACCACGTCAACCTTAGTATCACGAATGTGTTTCCATTCCGAATACTACCACAACTTTATTACTCCTTTTTCAGCTGTTTCTATTTCTCAAAGTTTGATCAATTATATAGAAGTAAAAGAATTCATTGAGAGATCACTATGATCATGAACACTTGTTATATCGCATAGTTAGTACAGAAGGTGGCCAGCCTTTAGTACTTGACAAGCAATTAAACAATGGCTGGTATCCTACTCGGCATCTATCACACAGATAGATAGTCATTCGGCAATACCTCCCCTTCTGGAAGGGTTGTTCTTCTCAGCTTATATGAAATGAAAAGGAGAGAAAAGAACGAACTGAAGAGAATTGTATATATATAAAATATACTACCATAAAATATCTGGCTTGGAATCTAACTCTGAACTAGAGAGGTTTGTCATAGGAGAACAAAACATATGTGTATTTATATCAACATCAAGTATTATAGCATCGTATCTCACATGCCTAAATATTTACTATTCCGTCCATCATTCTATGGACCCAGGATCTTCCTCGAGCTTATACACAATCACCTTTGAAACTCCCTCGATATCGAAAATCGAATCTGGGATCTCATTCTAGACCTCATCGTTACTAGAATCCATTTCTATACCGCAACCTTCTTCGTATAGGTAATACTAATCTTTATCGATAAGAAGGAATAAATATATCATAGGTAGATAATCGACTTAATTAGTCTATCAATGATAACTTATACACTACCACGACCCGATTAGTGGTACTCAATCTCAACACCCATTCCAATACAACTCTCACGGTTGTAATCAGCTCATTACTCGCAGAATCATTGCTGCCTTACTATGGTCCACCACTGACCTACTGTAGTCATTCATTTTCCATGAAGTCTTAATAGCTAACCATACGGAGTCCATACATGTCGTATCAAATCCTTCTAAGGAGGTAACATAATCACCATTCATGATTCATTAAGAACACTCCTGATCCTGACATACATACATGACATGAAGCAGATAAAATTGCAGAAGAGTTTCAATGAAAGCAATGATAGCAGGTTAATACCATTCTTAATCATATGCCTTCAATAGAAGACTTAACTCAAAGGTTTGTTTAGTCCTTTTTTTTTTGAAACATGGTCCAGGCTCATTCTCAAGATAGTATCTCCTGAGATAGATAGCCCGCTCATGGCGATTACACGAATTAAACCTTTACCAACTACTATTACGGTTGGGAATTGCACAGTCATCAGAAGGAATGTCAATCTTCCAAACCATAATACAACCTTCATAGCTTTAACCATCATCACTGTATTCATTTGGCACAAGCGCCTATAATTATCCTCTTACCTTTAAAGTGTCGGCCACCTCTTTGGCCTTTCCTGATAGTAAAATTTCCTTACAGTCAATGTCATTTTAACCACCTCCAAATAAATTTTCTACCTTATTTCAATCACAGCTTATGTGAAAAATGCTTTTTTTTAATATCTGATGAGTAAATAAAAAAAAATATCACCATTTTTCCATAAGTTATTGCCTCAATCTTTAGAGGTTAATCACTGTCACGACTGACTCTCAATCATAATTAGAACATCTTTTTATCTTAAGTCCTAATTGCCCTGAACAATTTCGACCATTACTGGTTCGATCCATACTTTCTCGTGGTTTAACACGTGCCCCACTTGGCATCATTATAATTATGTCATATTTCCTTTATCAACATTTTTATTCTTGAGAATTTCGAATATTTCCTTTCTCCTTGTAAAACCTCTAAGGTTATCCTTCAATCGTTCCTCCTGTATTCCCTATATACAGGGCATATCAAAATACCATTTACTAATACTAGAACCATTGTCTATATACTTCTGAAAAATTTCTCCACTGATCCTTAAAGGTTATTATTACCTTAATCCTTTCCAATTCATACTGTCAAAACTCCTACTATCCCTATTAAGGGTGAAATGCCAACCTTTATGCATTCCCCTAGGATTCGTTTTAAGTTACCGATGTTCTATCCTTAATTCCACCTTTAAAAAGGTACAAGCATCCTTCCATGGATAAATAAAGTCATATATCCCTGATAAGGGTATCTTATTCAATCATTTCCACCTCGATAGTCTATACCGAATTTCACAATAACATCCGTATTCAAAATGAGGTCAATCAATTATGGCCTTCAAAAGATAATAACGGTTATCTGCTTTTCTTTCCTAATTTGGTAATGACAACAGGGATGTTCTGGAAGATATTGGTCGTGTTCAACGTGAACTTCTTCTTAATAATTCCGTATTTACTTTTGTTATTTATCTCAACAGTCACCTCAATGTTGGGATATCTTTCATACATGGCATCTCCCTTTCTGGGTATTAAGCCACCGGTCTTACACTTCACATTCTTGAAGGTCACTTCCTTCATCCAATTTTTCCTAATTTTTTACTTTCTTGTCTCCTCAGTCTATCCTCGTCTCATTATTTATCCTTCGAACTATCTCAAGGTTTCCTCGAATCCTCCCAACTTACAGGGGATAAAATATATGTATCTCTTATACCTTCAACCATCAATTTAATTCATGGTGAATCACCCTCATCCGGACGATTACATACTTTTCTATTTCTATTACTACGAGTCTTTAGGGTTTCCTCATACCCAACTCCCTTATCATTCCTCAAACTCTCTTGCCTTTATATTCCTTTCCACTTCAATTCCTTTTTATTTTCCTTTCTTTTATCCTTATTTCATGAACCAACACAACATAAGTATTGATTTCAAACATCCCGTCATTCTGGATTCGTGTCCTCAGAACGAATCTTGACAACTTTTACAACTTAGATTCATAATTCATCATACTCATCCGCTTTTGTTCTAGCTCCAAAGCTTTTACACTATCTCCATAACCTTGAGAAGTACTTTCCTAAAAACAATTGACTGAACTTAAATCAGTTTATTATAATCTCTTGCTCCGTGCCTTCCTTGGCCTTTCACCAGCGGGTGGTCTCTCTCTTAGGAGGGTAAGTGACAAAAACAGTCTTTTGTGATTCGTCAATCATTCAGAATCTCAAATGATTCCTCTATTTCCTTTAGCCAGGCTCTTGCCTCGACTAGGTCAACATGTTCCTTGGAACTCTGAGAGCTTAGAGACTTAAAGGTCCTAAAAGAATTTCCTACCGCATTGTTTCCTCAAGGTGGTGGTTGGGGATAATAGTCTAGGTTCTGTCTAGACAGGTCCATAAATTGTCGTATAGGAGTACCGTCTCGGGTCTCCTTTCCTTACTCGACTTTCTGTTTCCTTAGTATGAAATGTTTCAACCTTCTCCCATAATCGGGGTTTCGGGGTTATCTTATACATTAAAAACCTTGTTTTCCACTATATTATGTTATGGGTTCTTTCTTTCTTGATGGCAACCTCCCTGACTATCACATTCAGGGTTTGCTCTAAATCTTATTCCTCAAACTAGCTTTCATCTAAGATTTCATCTTTAAGCTCTTGAACGTTTGGAACTCAAATTCTGTAGGAATACCTCATTATTCCCTTATCATTTTTCTCGATATTAATCTTTTATCTAATTGTTGGCTCTCTGCCTTCATTCATCACTTTTTCTGGCACAATATGTTCTTTCCCAAAAATTCGGTCTGTATTGCAATCTCAAACAGCTTTTCGGTACCGGTTCCGGTTACCTTCACTTCTATTTCCATTTTCTCAAAATCTCTTATAAACTCTCCCAAAGATATTATTATCTTGAGTCTCTCCTTTTTACTAAGGGCATCAGCCACCACATTGGCTTTCCCTGAATGATAAAGAATCTCCCAATCATAATTCTTGATTAGCTCGAACCACCTCATTTGGCGCATGTTGAGCTCTTTCTGCGTGAAAATGTACTAGAGCTCCTATGGTTTGTGTAAATCTTGCACTTCTCTCCGTATAAGTAGTGCCTCTAATCTTTAGGGCAAAACTATTTCCACGAGCCCAAGCTCATGGGTGGGGATATTGAATTTTATATTCCCTTAATTGTCTTGACGCGTACGCGATTACCTTGCTGTGCTGTATATGAAGCACCCTAATTCCTGATGCGAAGCGTCACTACACATCACAAAATCTCATTTTCCATCCGGCAACGCCAACATAGGGAACATCACCAACCTTTGCTTCGGTTCTTAAAAGTTGTTCTCGCATTTCTCTGTCCATTCGAACTTCTCAGTCTTACGAGTAAGCCGCGTTAAAGGGGCTACTATCTTTACAAACTTGAACGAACCCCCGGTAGTGACCGGCCAATCCTACCTCTGGTAGTTTCCCTAACCATGGTCATCAATTCCTCAGTGGTCCTTTATTCATTCTTGTCAGGATCCTCCACGGGATCCTCCTCAGCAACAATCCCTTCTAGGACAACATCCTCAACCGCTACATCCACAATATGAACATCATCCGGTCCTGCGTTATGACGCTCTATCGGATCCACAATCCGATCTCCAATTAGTAATAAAACATCATCGCGTTGTTGCTCCTCAACCTCAGGGTTCGGAGTCCCGCTACCATATACGATAACGAACTACTCTTCTATCACGATATTTATAAGGGTTCCCATAAGTGTTTTAACTGTCAGTACTACGTTAGGTAGCCCGACTATGAACTTGGCAAGAGTTCTTATTATCTTAGTTATTATCTTAACGTCACATCATCTCTGAGGTTTATAACGCTTAGCTCTGATACCACTTCTGTAACACCCCCAAATCCGGGGTCGGGAATCCGGGTTGTCACGAGTTCCATTTCCCTTAATAACACCCAATCTTAATAATTAATCAACTACTCTGTACTGTGACCCCACAATAAACACACACACCACAAGTTATAGTCTCAGAGATGAATATCCAAAAATAATCACAAGTCATTTTATTCCACAATTATATGTCAATACACCTTAAAAAGGTTTCTGAATAAATTTACATTTCTTTGCCATTATTACAATTCATAATTATACATAAGTCTGGTACATCATAAGTTGAAAACCTAGCCTATTGGTAGTTCCTACCTCAGCTACAGCGACATCCACGCCTACAGGAAACTGCGGAATGTTTCCTATCCGCCTGCGAATTGGGAGCTTAGTCCAGTTCATCTTTTCTATCTGTTGTTGTGTGATGAAAGAAGAAAGCAAGGGTGAGCAGCAAGCCCACAAAAATAATATGTATAATGATTAACAATATATGAGCCTTCTCATAGTACTCATGAAAGTCTTGGTCAAAAAAAATGAACCAAGTTTGATATCTTAATGCGATGAAGTCGCAAAATATTCAGTATATATACATATATACTTTTCAAAATATTGGAAGTCCTCTTCCATGCATAATACACACAGAGTTCCAGTGTATAACTGTATAAAAAAATATCGTTGCAAGGTGATCTCATATATCTAACCTTGTCTCAACGTTTTTATGAAAATCTTTGTCATGCATAAGATAATCATTAATCAGATATAAGTTTAAAAGATGAAGTTACAAGATACTCCAATATACTTATATCTTTTCCAAATACTACTTGAACTACCACCGTTCAAGTTATAACCAGTTTCAAAAGTTCATCACACTGATGAGACTACAAGACAAGATTTGAATAGATTCAATCTTTGAATATCATTATAAATAATGAAGTTACGAGATACTTCATTAAATCCCGATATATATATACACCTTTATATATACATTTCATACACTCCTTGAAAACCTCTGTTATGAAAATTATAAACAGAGTTGCAATATCCAATGAATTTGGAAAGGAGAAAACCTTGGCATAAACCTGATATCTTACTGATTAGGCAAAGATACCAATAAGTAACCTTTTCTACTAGTAGATGGACGAATTCCCCACTGGTCATCACCCTGGTCGTAATAGGACCTTATGTTGGACTGCCACTCAGCCACTTATGCATTTGATGGACTCCCACTGAGCCACTTACACTATCATGGACGCCCACTGAGCCCATGTTGCTTATGCCGACTCGATAGATGGACTTACTTCCCGAACGTTGGGTAAGTAATCAATTCATTTACCAAAACTGCAACGTTGTTGCGAATATAAAATACACCATAGAGCCGGATCCCTCCGGTTTTGAGCGAGTATTTAAATCCCCTTTTTAAAAGGAAGATCTTAAATATAAAAATGAGTTTTGGGATCCGCTCTAACTTTTAAAAATCATTTTGAAGACTCAAAAACACTTTAAAGAGTGTTTGGAGTAATGCTGATTTAATGAAGTAAATCAGTCCCAATATATTTAGAAAATGTCTGAATATTATTATTTAAATAATATTCTCATAAAGATAATCCTTATAAAAATAATCGAAGTAGAAGTATTAAAACTTATACTTGAAATGGATATTAAATAACCAAAGATATACTTATATGAAAGTACTATCTTTATTTGAATAATCGAAAATAAGTTTGATTATTGACACCTTATTCTTTAATAAAATAAAGAATATATTTCAGTAATAAGCGGAGTCATAATACCTCGAATGAATATTATAAATAATATTCATTAAATAAAATAAATGAGTCATACATCCTCAAATGAATATTCAAATAATATTCAATTAATAAAATAAAAGGAGTCATAAGTCCTCGGATGAATATTCGAAATAATATTTAATAATAAAATAAAGGAGTCATAAGTCCTCGGATGAATATTCGAAATAATATTCAATAATAAAATAAAAGAGTCATAAGTCCTCGGATGAATATTTGAAATAATATTCAATAATAAAATAAAGTTATCGAATAAACCTTATTCGATTAATAGTTTTGAAAACTATAACCATATATATATATAAATATATATATATATATATAAAATCTACTCGGGATCCTCGACTCCCGGTTTTAGAAAATGTTTTCACCTTTGGGTCTCTATACTAAGGGTATATGCAAATTACTGCTATTCTCTAGCATAGGTATTATCAACTGAACCAACAGATATATATGGCAAGAATACGAAACAGGCATGCAAATATACACCATAACAGCATGCTTCAATATATCGCAACATTTGCTAATTAACCAACATGCATCTATCGCAAGATAATGCATATACATATATACATCACAACAACAGGATAACGGATAGAAAACTTGCCTGAGCGACTGGAGGTTACGAATGGCTCGGGACGAGTCTGGTAACCTATAAGCAACAAGTAAGTTGGAATTAAACCAAAGTCACTTGTAAATCTATACTCTAACCAACTCAGACTCTAACGCTCGTTTTGCGCTTAATGATTTACTTAAGTCGCTCGAGTACCCTCGGCTCCACCATTTTTAATAAATTACCCATTACGAGTTTTAAAGCGATTCTTTCGCGAGTGCCTTACCATTTGCCTAATACACTTTACATAAATGATTCATACTCCAATTAGTCCTTTAGGGTCCTTAACCAATGTTTCAAAGTAAGGCGAGGGATAATGTTTTGTTCGCGAAACGCCGTTACTTAAAACGGTCGTTTCTCCTAAACCGTACATCGGAATCAAACGAACTACATATCAAAACGAAGCTCGTAACATGAACTACCAATTTACTTAATCCCAAAACTTGAATTTAAAATATACTACATTCTTTAACCAACTCTTAAGATTTCAACAAATCAACCACCACCATTCCAACCCAAACTCTTAAACAAACAAGTTTCAAGCTACTCTTTACCCTCACAACCATAATCAACCTAATATACAAATTAAAGCTAGGGTTTGGAGATGATATACCTTCCTTGAAGTGGTGGGAGTAGCTATGAAGCCTTAAGAAGCCTTGAGGAGTCTTAGGAATGCTTGGATCTTAAAGGAAAAGTAAGAAAATCAAGTTCAAAACTTCGAAATCACTATTCATTGTCTTCTTCATTGATTTATTGGAGAAGATTGAGAATGAATTAGAGGCTTAAACTCATAAGGTAGCCATAACTATGCATAAGGAAGACTAGAGAATTAACTCACCAATTTAGGAAGCTTGGATCTTGGATTTTTGAAATTCTTCTCTTTGAAAACAAGAAAAGCCGAGAGCAAAGGCTTGAAGAAGATGAAATGATTTTTGTGTTTTGCTTTTGGTTGGTTGTTTTTGTTTAGATTTTGGTTAATTACTTTATTAACCTTACAAATTGTGTGGTTAATAGCCAACCACACCTCCTTCCCTCCTATGTCATGCTTATATCATCATGTGGTGTCATCCTTCCCTCTTTGTCCTCTTCCCATTGGTTGGATGACATCATCCCCTCTAATCTCTTTGATTAACTTCCTAATTGTTTGCCTAATGACCGCTGATCTGTTATACGGTTCGTTTAACTTTCGTTTTCGTTTATCGTTTGAGGGATCATACCCGGGATCTTATTACTTAGGTTCCCTTAACTTTTCTCAATATATTATATTCCTTTTATGATCCTCTCTTATAATCCTTTAATTTAAATCCTTCTTATCTTGTTACCTTATACTCAATTCTTTTCGTATCTAGTGGATTTCCGGGAAAAATCAAAGTGATCGGAATTGGATTCTGACGATCTTTACATACACTTATATACCATATAGAGTACTAATAAAATCTCAGAATATCCATAACAGAACCCCTACATAGTGTGGCATGAAAAGTTTTCTCATTCAGCAAAAACACTATTCATAAGGGTTTCAAAATTTTCCAAAAATTGGGGTTATTACATGACATGTTCTTCCTTTCCACTACTCCATTCTGTTGTGGAGTCCTTGCTGCTGAAAACTCATGCAGAATCCCATTTTCTTCACTAAATGCTCTCATGACAGAATTCTTGAACTCAGTTCCATTGTCACTCCTGATTCTTCTAACTTTGAAATCAGGATGATTGTTGACTTGCCTTATGTGATTGATGATGATTTCACTAGCCTCATCTTTAGATTTTAGGAAATATGTCCAAGAGAACTTTGAGAAATCATCTACAACTACTAGGCAAAATCTTTTCCTTGAGATGGACAATACATTGACTGGTCCAAATAAATCCATGTGAAGCAGTTGCAAAGGCTCTTCAATTGTTGAATCAAGTTTCTTCCTGAATGATGCTTTGATCTGCTTCCCTTTTTGGCAGGCATCACACAGTCCATCCTTTGAAAACTCCATTAGAGGAATGCCTCTTACCAGTTCTTTCTTTACCAGTTCATTTATGGTCTTGAAGTTTAAATGGGATAGCTTCTTGTGCCATAGCCAACTTTCATCCTGACTTGCTTTACTGAGAAGACAAGTTACAGATTCTGCTTTAGTTGAGTTGAAATCATCTAGGTACACATTTCCTCTTCTCACACCAGTGAGAACCACTTTGTTGCTTCTTTTATCAGTCACAACACAAGCTTCTGAGTTGAAGGTTACTGAATTGCCTTTGTCATAAAGTTGGCTGATACTCAACAGATTATATTTGAGACCATCCACTAAGGCAACCTCCTCAATGATGACATTGTCCTTTGAAATTAAGCCATATCCCATAGTATAACCCTTGCTGTCATCTCCAAAAGTAATACTTGGGCCAGCTCTCTCCTTAAACTCTGTGAGCAAGGTAGAATCACCAGTCATGTGTCTTGAACAACCACTATCCAAGTACCAAAGATTCTTTCTATTTCCCTGCACACATCAAAATCAAATCAAGTTGATTTTGGTACCCAAGTTTCCTTGGGTCCTGCCTTGTTAGCTGTTTTTTCTGTTTCTTAGGTCTTATCTCATTTGACTTAGGAATTTTAGATTCATCCTTAGTCATTTGGATTGGACCTTTGAAACCATTCATTGCAACAGAATTACCATGCATATTATGATTAACAGGAAATGGCATGCTTGGTGTGAACATGTTATTCCAGTAAGGCATGCTAAATGGCATTTGTGGCATACTATATGCAGCATAATAAGGATTAGGTGCAAATGGCATATTAGCAAAATGTGCATTCATGTTATGTGTAGGCATAGCATTAACAGGCATGGGAGGCATGGCATTTATGTTAGGAAATTGAGACTGAACAGACATGGGAGTAGGCATGGCAGATTTGCAATTAACAGGCAAATGATTTACACTACCACACTTGACACAGATTTTTCTAGGAGCATATTTATCAGGTGTGTAGTTATTGTGTTTGTTAATCCCTAATTTACCATTCCTATTGTTTTTCCTTTTAGTCTCTGTTTTTACCTCAATTTTCTCAAGTCTGTCACTTAACTGTTTGACAGTCATGTGATCAACATTAGCCTTTTTCCCTTTCTTAACTTGACTTGACTCTCCTGAAACAAAGTTCTTGGAAACAGACCCATACTTCTCATTCATCTTGATTAGTTTGCCTTTGCTAATGGGCTTGCTCACAGCCGACGGATGAGGATTTTCATCATTCGACGGATAACATTTTTTTTATCTGACGGATAGTCCTCATCATCCGTCGAGTCTACATCTGTTAGCAGTCCATCTACCAAATTAGGTTCTAGTTTCTCTTTGTTCTTTTACCAGGCTTCATCACAGAAAGACTCAATTCCTTGAACTTTGGTGATTTGAGCATGGACATCCCTGGATGTTTTCCATGCATTAATCACCTCTTGTTCATGTTCGAGCTGCTTCTTTAAAATCTTTTCCTTTTTTAAGGAATCGGTTAATTCCTCCTTGGCAATCGTACACCCAATTCTTAATTTCTCAAAATCAATAAACTGAGACTCAAGCACATTATTCCTCTCACTTAAAAACAAATTATTTTCTTTGATTTTAGCATTTTCTTTAGTAAGAGATTAAGTGTAACACGCAAATGATATAATTCCGTAGACATGTCATTTATGGCATCATTACACTCAGCTTTAGATAGATGTGCAAGGTTTATAGTAATTACCTGATTGCTTGAGGAACTTGTCTCTGTCTCATCAGACTTGGCCATTAGGGCTAGATTGACATAGCTGACATCTTCATCTTCATCCAAACCATCTGCTGCCCAGTCATTTTCTTGTGTAATAAAAGCCCTTTCCTTTTGTTTGAGTAGATCAAAATATTTTTGCTTATAATCCACAGACTCAAACTTTTTCTTACTGGAATCTGACTTTCTACACTCATTGGCAAAATGCCCTGCCAAGCCACATTTGAAACATTTGAATTTTGACTTATCCACCATGTTTCTATTTGGCTTGGCTGCTCCAAAGTTCTTCTTGAACTTGAGCTTGGCAAATCTCCTGGAAAGAAATGCTAGGTGCTCATCAATGTCCTTCATGTCATCTTGGCTCAATGAATCTTCACTTTCTACTGCAAGCCCCTTGCCCTTGTTCTCACAGACCTTAGAAGTTGATTCAACAGCTTCCATCTTCACTTCCTTCTCCTTTTCCAAGTCAGCAGCTAGTGCAATGGATCCTCCTTTCTTCTTTCCTCTCTCCATCCTTTCATCCTGCTCTATTTCAAGCTCATAGGTTTTCAGGATGCCATACAGTCTCTCCAAAGTAAACTCCTTATAATCTTGTGAGTTTCTTAATGAGACTGTCATTGATTTCCGTTCCTTTGGAAGAGATCTAAGGAATTTTAGATTAGAGTCTTTAGTCTGATAGACTCTTCCATGTAACTTAAGAGCATTTAGTAGTTTTTGAAACCTACTAAAAATGTCAGTGAGAGACTCACTTTCCTCATTGTGAAAATGCTCATATTGCTGAATCAAGAGCTGCATCTTATTTTCTCTAACTTGCTCAGTGCCATCACAGATTATCTGTATAGTATCCCAGACTACCTTGGCAGTTTTGCAGTTGATAATGTTGTCAAACATGTCTGCATCAACTCCATTAAACAAAATATTCATGGCCTTTTTATCCTTCCTGACTTGCTCAATGTCAGGATCAGACCATTCATGCCTTGGCTTGGGAACTGATGGCTTGTTTCCTATTGCAGCTCTCATTGGAACATGAGGGCCTCTTTCTATGCAGTCCACATAGGCCTCATCTTGAGAAAGCATATGAAGATGCATCTTTACCTTCCAATGATGGTAATTATCTTTATCTAGAAAAGAAATCTTGACTCCAACATCCTTGTTGTTCATCTTGCTGAATTGTTTTGATCTTTAAACTCTTTGTAGATTAAGAGCTTGCTCTGATACCAATTGTTAGTCCCTTAACAATATAGCAAGAATTACAGAAGGGGGGTTGAATGGAATTCTTGAACCTTTTTCTTAAAATAAAAATGTTCAAACTCGAATACAAATACAAGTGTTTTGATTAGCACAATGCGGAATAAAAATTTAAGTGAATCAAAACATAAGTAATTAAAAACAAGAGTCTTTAAAAACTTTCTGGTGGATTTAAACAATTCCACCAGAGATATATATTATATCGAGAGAACTCTGTGTGCAAGAATGCTCACAACTGCTTACAAATTTGAACTACTGAGAATACAGAGAAATGCTAATGATTCTGCTTACAAATGTTTCTCACTTTTTGTATCTCAGATCTCTGTTTCTATCTGCTACTTTCTTGGTTTATATATTACCAAGATTACAAAGTCAAAAGATAGAATCATTATAAAAACTATCAGTTTTTATGCTTTGCTACTTTGTTCTCTATTACCCAGTTAATAGGCTTCCTCATTCCATTTGCATACATCCTGACGCATGTGACCAGTTGTCACTGTCAACTGATTTTTGAATTCTTTATTCGTTGGGTTCATGATCATCCGTCAGATTGTTGATTATCCGTCGGGTTGTTGATCATCCGTCGGGTGCTTTGTAGTTTATCCGTCGGGTTGCAATCAGGCACTTGACTTCATTTCACTTATGCGGAATTACAAGACATCATCTATGTATAATTAATCAATCTATTCTGCATATCTAGTTAAATTCTACATGACTTATATGCTACTACAGACTCTATACAAAGGTGTATGCAGAAATGTGCTACAGACTCATTATTACATAAGCTACTCATTCGATGGATAATAAGTCATCATCCGTCGGGACTATAATGAGTTATCCGTCGGGACTATAATTCTTATCCGTCGAGTGCTACATTATTTCACTAAGTAAAATCTACTTAGGTGTTTTGTTTATGTCATCATCAAGTACACAATATATGCACAACATGATCAGCTGAGATTTGAAAATGAAGACTTAAATTCTGATACTGAAAATCCTGATAGTCTAAATCCTGATACTGCAAACTCTGATGGATTAAACTCTGATATTATTGAAACTGTGGTAACTACACCAAAGGAAGATGCACCTGTGCAGGGGGAGCATACTGAAGATAAAAACACATCTCAGGAAGCATCAGAACATACAACTGGCTCCTCAAGTTCTGATTCATCAAGTTCTAATAAGCCAAATTCTGATAATTCTGAAAATTCAAATTCTGAAGGATCCAACTCAGAGAGCATAGTTTCAGGGGGAGCATCAGAAAATGTTGATGAAGATAGCATGGATCATGGGGGAGCATACAGTTCTAGAGAAAACCTTCCATCTGCAAGGAAGTGGACTAAATCACATACACCTGACTTAATTATTGGAAATCATGATGCAGGTGTCAGAACTAGAACAGCTACTTCAAGTGAATATCTCTATAATTCTTTTCTTTTTCAGACTGAACCAAAGAAAGTGAAAGAAGCTCTTCAAGATGCTGATTGGGTGCAAGCAATGCAGGAAGAGTTAAATGTATTTGAAAGAAACAAATTCTGGACCCTAGTGCCAAGACCAAAGAACATATCTGTTGTTGGTACAAAGTGGGTGTTCAGAAACAAAACTGATAGTAATGGCATAATTACAAGGAATAAAGCAAGGTTGGTTGCAAAAGGATATTCTCAACAGGAGGGAATTGATTATGATGAAACGTTTGCACCAGTTGCTAGATTGGAAGCCATAAGGATATTTTTGGCTTATGCTGCTCACAAAAAATTTACTATCTTTCAAATGGATGTGAAAAGTGCTTTTCTCAATGGAGAGTTGGAAGAAGAAGTATATGTTAAACAACCTCCAGTCTTTGTAGATCCCAAATATCCAAATCAAGTCTACAGGCTTGATAAAGAGCATGGTATGAGACTTTAGCTCAGTTTCTTCTGGAAAGTGGATTTAACAGAGGAACTATAGACAAAACACTGTTCTACCTCAACCATGGAAAGGACTTACTTTTTGTTCAGATATATGTTGATGATATCATCTTTGGTTCCACAAATGACAGACTTTGCAAGAAGTTTGCCAAACTGATGCAGTCAAGATATCAAATAAGTATGATGGGGGAACTTAGCTATTTTCTGGGCCTTCAAGTCAAGCAGAATGAAGAAGGCACTTTTATTTGTCAAACCAAGTACACCAGAAATTTGCTGAAGAAATTTGGAATGCAAGATTGTTCAAGTGCATCCACTCCCATGGCCACTGCAACAAAATTGGATAAGGATACTGGTAAATCAGTAGATATTACTGATTACAGAGGTATGATTGGCTCTCTACTCTATCTAACTGCTAGTAGACCTGATATCATGTATGCTACCTGTTTCCGTGCAAGATTTTAAGAAGATCCAAGAGAACCTCACTTAACAGCTGTGAAAAGAATTTTCAAGTATCTTAGGGGAACAGCTGATCTGGGATTATGGTATCCTAGAGAATCAGACTTTAAACTAATAGGTTACTCAGATGCAGATTTTGCAGGTTGCAAAATTGACAGGAAAAGCACATGTGGAAGCTGCCAATTTTTTGGAGGCAGATTGGTTTCTTGGTTTAGCAAGAAACAAAAGTCAATTTCCACATCAACTGCAGAAGCAGAGTATATTGCTGCAGGAAGTTGTTGTGCACAGATTCTTTGGATGAAGAATCAGTTACTGGATTATGGGTTAACATATTTTAAAATCCCTATTTACTGTGATAATCAAAGTGCTATTGCTATAACGGGTAATCCAGTTCAACACTCAATGACAAAGCACATCAGCATTAGGTACCACTTCATAAGGGAACATGTGGATGAAGGTACAGTGGAATTGTACTTTGTTCCAACAGATCAACAACTAGCAGATATCTTCACCAAACCACTGTGTGAAGCTACTTTTACAAGATTGGTAATTGAACTTGGGATGGTTTCAAGTTCTTTCTCTAAATCTGCTTAGCTTTTGTTCTGATGCATCAGACTTTCTGATCAGTATTTACAGATATTACTATCTTTATGTATTCTGGGCCTAATTGAAAATTGCTTAAGTACTGATTGTTGTCTGATGTGAATTTCTAAACTCTGATAGTGATATGAATATTTTTGTGATTATTCAATCCAATGAGGATAAATATGCTAGATGCTGACATAGTAGTCTTTAATATACTAACAAATCCCATGTTTGAAGTAATTGTTCATGTAGAAATCTGTTGACACAAGCAAATTCTGATATTGAGCTTAGTTAAGTTTACTTTGTCTATCTTATTACTAAGTCAAAAATTAGAATAATGTTACTCATCTGTTAAGTTCTGATGTTAGTAAATCTGGTGAATGTACTAAGTGTTGATAAGTCTCACTTATCAAAAGAAAAGGAAAAGAAAAAGAAATAAAAATCAGGTATTCCTTTGAGATATAGAGTAAAAACTGTGGAAGGGAAGACCCAAGTGCATTGCTGGTATTAAGCAATATGCATCAGAAAAGTAAAAATAAATATTTTTCTTGGTGACTTTTCACACTCTATGATTACTGGAGAAATACTCTGATAATAGCATAAATTCTGATAAGCATTCGTGACTCACTTACACTGAGAAGCCACTGTAAAATGGAATTTCAAAAGATGCATAAAATGAGCACAAAACAGTTGAGGTGGACTCATGCATGAACTCATTCTAAAGTAGACTTCAGAATTATGAAAGATTTTAAGCAAAGTTCTTAGTTCTGCCTTATTTTTAAGATGTACTAAAGTGAATCAGACTTTAATCTTTATCTGATATTTAGCTTACTACACACACATACACTCCATATGAATGATGAAAATTACTGTGGTGATAAATGGTGTTTTAGATGAACGTTTAAGTGTCAGTTACATAAATTCTGAGGACAAGTTATGATGGAAGTTCTGATGATTAAGTTCTGAAGAAATGAAATCAGAATTTGTGTGAAGAATTGCAGAAATAGGCATTCATTTTTCGAGTTAAGAAATCATGTTATGATGACTGTTAAGTTCTGATATAAGTCTAAGTTCTGATATTACACTCTGATTCTTTACTTGACTTATTTGTGGTTAAAATCTGAAATAGTCTTATTTAAAATCAGAATATGTTTAGGTGCGATATTAACAGTGATATAGTTTGGGCTACTAATACACGTCTATGCACAGTAATTTTTACTTTTTTGTGCGCATTAAACCCTGTTTTACACTTCCAATGGCTGTTTTTCTTCTCATCAGTCTAGGGAGACGAGGTAGAATTAATTTTACCTATCACTATTCAATTTTCCTTGCATCTCTTGACATTCTATTGGCTATATAAACCAAGACCTCAGCCAACACATCTCTCATTTTCTCTCAAACTCTCAAACTCATTTCTTTTTCTCTCATCACAACCATGGTTCATTACGACTTAGCTCTGAACTATGATACTTTCACTCTCACCATGAGGTGTACAGAATGGCAGCAGGACTGGCATGTCACTGCCATTCCTGATGAGATTTGGGACTCGGTTCCCCAAGAGGTCCTCACAGACCTCTTGTTCTTCTACATGGACTACCATCGCCATCTTGAGTGACTGAAAGAGGAACGGCTGGAAGCTCTCTGACAGCAGGAGCGAATCATTCGACTCGCTGTTCTTTTTGTTGAGAGTAGGAAGAAGAAATAATTTCTCCTACCTGTTTCTCTTCACCGTCAGCTTTATCTAGCTTCTTAGCTTAGGACAAAAGCTGTTGATGTTAGGATTTGTAGCTTAGGACAATCTTGTAATTTTGTGATGTAATTTAAATTTCATGCAATGTATTTGCTCAATATATTAATGAAATTTTATATTTATGCAAGATTTTGTCTCTGAGTCGTTTGATATACTGATGCATTTTTAAATCCTGATTTACCCATATTCTGATGACCGTTTTAGCTCTGATACAAATCAAGTTCTGATTCTGACGTGGCAATATTTGTTTACTTGGTTTCTTTATGGTCATTCTCTCATAGGTCATATTTTTCCAGAATATTGGTCTCGCAGTGAAAATAATTTACTAAGTGGGAACAGTTTTAAATTTTAAAATAAAACTGAACTACCTTGATTAATGGGATTACTTGGTAAGTAAAACGGTTTTTCCTTGAAAACTGCATGTGATAAGTAATGATTACTGCATTCACGTGCCCATTAATTATCCTTTACTGCTGCATGTCTGACAGGTGTCCTAACGGTTACTTTTTCTACTGTGTATAAGTAAAAGAGAGAAAAGATTGTAAAATCTTTTATTTACTTTCAAATTATATCTCTCTCTTTACTTCTATTCTCTCTCATCTGCTGACACTTTTTCATACAGACATTTTATCAAACACCTTACAGGCAACCTAATTTCTCAACTTTTCTCATGGCACCTAAGGATTTGATTATAGATGGAGCCAAGTTTGTACCCAACAACTATGCTGCAATCTTGAACAATGCTGAAGCTCCATCTGATTTGCACTTTGTGCAAGATCTTCTAGCACACAGTGAGATTGGGTATGCGTTGACCCAACCTCAAGTCATTTCAAGCCAACAAGTTCTGACGTTCTGGCGGACTGGGCATTTTGATAATGGTGGTGCTACCGGTACTCCAAGCATTATTTTTGAAGTGAATGATGTTGAGCATGTGGTAAATCCTGGAGCAGTTCGTAAAGCTCTCCACTTAACAGAAGGCTGCATTTTTTCAACAGCGGAGGAACCTGTTCTACAGCAGCTCATGGTCAATTTGGGGTATGAGAAGAGTTTGGCCAAGCTTGGACAGTTGAAAAGGGCACATATCAGGAAGGAATGGAGCTTTTTCTTCGACTGCATCACTAAGGCATTCGCCAATAAGTGTTCCAACTTTGATGCCATTCCAATTATGAGTCAACACATCGGGTATGCTATTATTCACCAAACTCATTTTGATTTTGCAAGTGTTGTGCTAGGTTTTATAGGGGATAGGATGATAGAAGATAGGAATGTAGTGTACTTTGCTAGATTCTGTCAGCTCATATATAACTTCTGTTGTGCTGATGAACCCCAACCTACCACTGACTTAATTCCACCCTTTAAGCTTGCAAAACGGGCTTTCAATGACTTGGTAAATGTTGACCTTAAGAAAAAGGTGGTTAGACCCTTACAGATACCTCAGTCTGTAAAATGAATCCTGGTAAATGCTGATCCTCAAACCTACAGATCTGTTTACCCTGATGTTCAACCCACCACCACAACCCAGACACCACATCAACCATCAAAACATACCACATATACACCTCAACCTACTCAACCCTCTATTAGAACATATCTCAAACCTTCACAGATATCTCAACCTTCATCATCAGCACATCCTGTGAGGCCTTCATCTTCAAAGCCCAAGAGGACAAAGACTGTACCTCAGACACAACAGAAGAGAAGGAGGATTGTTCTGAGAGATGAGTCAGACAGTGAGGAACATGTTCCTGTGTCAGAACCTATTGTCAAAGAAGCTGAGAAGGTCTCTTCTCAGAAGGATATTGGAATTGGGGGTTCTAAGTGTTAGTGTATACTGAAAATATTTATTTAAAGTATGTACATTTATTTCTGGCGAGTTTATTTGAGAATCATTTGAATGATTACATGTTGTCTAATATTATATATTGTGAACAATCTAGTATCAAATGGGATACAGAATATTAGATTGTTAAATACGGTTATATAATATAATAAGGTTCACGGCACAGGTGGTGTTGGACAATCCACTGGTATGGTTGTAGTATTATTTAGATTAGTTTATATTGACTAATAAATAATGCTAGTATACTTTGTGTATATTGAACATGATCAAATTTAGAATTGTTCCCTTAATACTGATTAAGAAGGAGAACTAAGATTCTATGTTATTATTAATGCTTAGGTTCTTAATCCGGAAATAGTAATTGACACGTGTATATTATTTACATGCTTTGATTTATATATGAAATAATTATTTTGAATTATATCATTATATTTTGGGTGATGGAATTATATACATGGTGGATATTATTTATTGAAGGAATCCATGTCCTGATAATATTCGGGTTAATGATGTCCCCTTGAAAGCTCAAAAAGATTTAATTATGTGAAACCCTGCAGGTGGAATTTATTCTGGCATAATTAAATAAAGGTTGAGTGGATGATCAAGGATAAAAGATATTAATTAAATAAATTATCAGTAATTTATTTAATTAATGGACATATGATATTTTAAACATGGGGAATTTAATAAGCAAATAATATTGGAACCGAATTAATTAAATTACGGTATTAGGAAAGGTAGTGCAAATATTAATTCTTTAGTGGATTGAATTACTATTTAATTACATTGGGCTAGGCTCAAGATGTAATTAGAAGGCCCAACCTAATTATCCATGGTCCCTATTGTAGCCTATATATATTCTTATTCTCTTCTTGCTTGGCAATTATGTGAAAACATATTGTAGCCACCAAGGAGCAAGAAGAGAGGATAACTTGAGAAGACGGAGGCCACACTTCGCTCAAGGGAATTTGGGAATACAATAGAAGAGCGTGGAATCAACCATTAACAAGGTAATCCTCTTTTCGTAATCTTTATCGTAAAACGTAGTACCACCCTAAGTCCGTGATTCCCAACACTAAGCTTCTCAAAAGGCTTAGAAGGATGTATTTTTTTGAAACTCCCAAGGAATCTCCACCTTGAAAGAGATACAAGAAACAGAAAGCACAAAGGTACAGGGTTGGGCCAGTCTCAGAGGATAAGGAAGCAACAGCTAAGGAAGGAGATCAGGAATCTCTGATCTCAAAAGAGCCAGAATTTGCTGAAGCTACTGCATTTACACATCCATTATCACCAACTCAGGAAACTGCTCAAGATAATGTATCTACACCACCTGTGTCTCCTTTAAATGAACCAGTATCTACTACAGACCCAGGCACAAGTGCTGAAATTGATATTCACAACCTAATTGTGCCTGAGGTTCTCTACTTAGAAGCTCCACCAGCTCCAATCAATCCATCAACAACACCAATTCCTGATGCTAATGAAACTCTAGAATTGTCTACAACACCTTCTCTGCATCTAGACATTGAAGATCAGACTATAGGTGAGCATCAGAATATGGCTGTTGATCAGAACTTGGAAGCAGATCAGCACTTAGAGGATGATATTGAAGCCTCCATAGCCTCTCATACTGTTCTTTTATTAGAGGATGTTGACTCTGTAAGTTCTGATGCTGCAAATGCTGATGATACTGGTGATGCTGCTACAAATGCAGATGCTGATGAAGCTGGTCCTTCTGGCCATTCACCTCTACAAGCTCCTTCAAAAGCTGAACTAGTTAAAAAGTTTGTTAGAGGAGATGCACCAGTACCTTGGAGTGAGACTCCTAGAGGACAGGAGTGGACTAAGGAATGGAACTCAGTTAGTTTTATTCCTTCTGAAAAGATTCTTGCTGATCACTTGGCAAAAGTTGATGAGGTGTTAGTTAATGATGATTTCAAAACACAGCTGAGAGTTACTGCTTTGAGTACTAGACATCTTCAAGGTCAATACTCAACAACTCATGCCGAGGTGCATAAAATTCAAGAAGCTTTACTTAAGCAAGAAATAACTATGAAACTTGAAAAGAAAAGCTTTTTCAAACCTACCTTTGACAGAGTTGCCTACATTGAGAAAACCCTCAGTGGAATTGTTGAAATTTTGAAAAATCAAGCTTCTCAGCAATCTCAACTCAATGAGATCCAATCCTCAGTGGAATTGCTTATCTCTCTTCTTTTACCTACTGATGCCAAAAAGGGGGAGAAAGTAATTAAGTCCAAATGCAAACCTGATAAGACACTGAAGAGAAAGGATGATGGTAATGATCCGGGAAACTCTAGAATGGGTGGAGGTCGTGGTCAAGGTGGAGGTCTCTCATCAAGAAGAGATGGAACTACAAGTCATAGAACAAATTTTGATACTGGGAGAAGAATAACTTCTGATACTGGTAAAAGGATAAGTTATGATGAACTTTTGGATCTTGATGAAGAAATTTCAAGACAGTTACTTCTGGAAGAAAATCCAGGAATGGACTTTGAGAGTCTAATGGAAGAAGAAGCTAGACTTAAGTCAGAAAAAGTCAACTCCAAATTTGAAGCTTTTGTTGGTAAAAAGAAACTTCCTACGGCTAAAGGCATTGTGATAAAAGAAAGGACAAATCCTGTGGCAACCAAGGCCAAATCACAATTGCAGATAGATCCAAGGTCCAAGGGCAAAGGAAAAGTTGGTGAACCTATAAAGGTTTATGTGCCTCCTATGGATGAAGAAATTTATGATGAAGATACTGATCTTACTCTGACTTCAAGGAAGATTTCTAAGACAACCTCTGACATGGCTCAAGTTGTTCAGAGTCAAGATATAGTTAGTTCTGATATAACAATGAAGCAAGCAACCTCTGACATAGCTCAAGTTGACTTGATATCAGAAGATAAGTCAAAGGAAACCTCTGACATTGCTCATGTTAAATCCTCAAGGTTACTCCTACCAGGATTCACTAAAGCCAAACAGAATCAATCTTTGAAGACTGCAGCAAGTGGTTTTAAAGCAAGAGTGGTTACTGGAAAGGAAGCAAGAGATAAATCTGGATTGGGTAGTGCTGATGAAAGAAGAGTGCAGGACACAACCAATGATCCAACTTCCTTAAGTGAACCAGGTGTTGGAGCAACTCCTAAAAGATTGATCAACTAGAATCTGTACAGATGGTCTATCATACCTTCTTGAAAGAACACATCTTGTTATATTTCATGACAGATGGTAGGGTTTACCATATAAGGGAAAATGCTATACCACTGAAGTATTTTGAAGAACTAGAACATGTTTTATTCTTACTTCAAGTGAATGACAGAATAACAGAAAGTGCTGCAAACTATTTAAAGACTCAAATTCAGAGTCAAACAAGGATTTATTCTGTAAAGTCTGACAGCACATACTGTCCAAAGTACAGAGATCACAAGGGTGATATTGTTGATATGAAGCCTAATACTGCACAGATCAGAACATATCTTGGTATTAAAGGACTTGAATTCAATCTAGAGTCTGACAAAGCCTATGTCATAAGACTAGATCAGGAGTTGAGAAAAGCAAAAATTAATGATCTCAGATATGCTATCTTTCAAACTGGTGAAGATACTGCAGAACTCAAACATGATAAAAGGAGGATGATTGATAAACTTAGATATGCTGAGAGATGTTTGTTAAAGAACTATCTCAGAATAACTCCTGACATCAAAGAGATCAGAAAGTGAAGCCAAGTCAAGATCTACAACTGCTCAAATTCTGATATGGATACAGACTGAAGTTGTTATCAGAAGTTAAAGTTGGTAAAGCTTTAAGGACTGTAAGTTGTAGTTGTCTAGTCAAATTCTCATGTATTTGTACTTAATGTTTTTGACATCATCAAATATCTGTTAAACTTGTATATTATGCTAATTTACAAGTTGGGGGAGATTGTTAGATATATTTGATAATGTCATGTCTAATATGATTCATGTTTAGTTTTCAGATCTTACTTAAACAGGACAAATCAGTACTGTTATTTCTAGAGAACTAACAATGAGATTTACAGAAGGGGGGTTGAATGTAAATCTCAAAACTTTTTCAAGTTTTGAGCAGTTTATAAAGACTGTGTTCAAGATGAACAAGTGTGTGAATTGCTTTAAGCTGATACAGACAGATATATATTCAAACACAAATGTAAAGAACACAATAAACCTTTAAAAACTTTTCTGGTGGATTTGTTGTTCCACCAGAGATGGTATTTCAGAAATTCTGTGATCTAAGAATTTGATCACAGCTGCATCCTAGTACAAACTAGATAATTTTTCTCTCAAGATTTTTCTAAACAGCTCTGGAAAAATTCTTATCTAATTACTAGCTACTACTTGGTTTATATATTACCAAGTTTACAAATGAAGACGAGGATATATAAAATAATAAAGTAAGATCTCCACTTGTTTCTTCTCCAGTTCACTCCAGTACTTTGTTGACTTAATGTCTCTTTATACTAGAGTAGAACGGCTGCTTTTTCTGATGTTCCTGAAATTAGGCTGCCACATTTCAGTTATCTCTGTTCACCCATGTGCCTCTGTTTGTAGGTACAACTACCACTTATCAACGGTTAATCAACAGAACATCCGTTGAAGCTTTCATCCGTTGATTCACTCATCCGTTGAAGGATGTTATCCGTTGAAGCTTTAGAGACATCCGTTGAAGCTTAGCTTCTCATCCGTTGAAGGTCTTTAAGTCATCCGTTGATACCACTTCATTTATACAAAATTACAAGGCATGAAATATTTACAATTGGCCTTCCTATCTGCATATCTTCTAGTAGTCAACATGACTCATAGTTTCTCTCAACTTCTAAGAATTACATCTTAAATACAGAGACTGAAATATGCTACAACACTAGACTTATTTCTAAGTAAAGCTACACCATCAACGGATAGCCAAAGTGGTCTTATCCGTTGAGGCTATAGACACTGAATTTCTACTTAAGTGTTTTGTTAAACATATCATCAAACTAATGCACATATATTCCTAACAATCTCCCCCTATTTATGTCTATAAGAATTGTAGGCATAAATTCAGGGTTAACTTGATGATAATAAAACACTTAACAGATATATGAATTGAAACTAAGTAGAAATTTGAAAATGCTGCAAAAATGTATGTACTAGGAGGAAATTGAAGATTTACAGTATTTCCAAGGATACTCCTTTAGCCTGAGCAAATCATCTTTTTCTTCTTTGTTCCCTGGTTTTCTTTCCTAGCCCTTTGTCATTTTCCTCAATTTGGAGTTGGAGTTGTCTGAAGAATTCAGCTTCATCTTCAACACTGATATCCAACTTAGATTGCATTTCCTTGAGAGTTTCATTGCTGGCAATCTTGAGTTGGTCTTCAAGTCTGAAAAATCTTCTGACTCCTTTATCATCTCTAAATTCCATCAACCAATGAGGTGATTTGTGAATTGTAATTCCCCTTTCTTGAATGAGTAAAGTCCTGGGTAAAGCATTGGGCTCCCTCCAAGTTTTCCTTATATTGGCAATCTTGTTGAGAATTTCAGTATTGGCAGTTCTGGTAAAGCCAGAATCCTTTTGTATAGCTGAAAAGACTCTAATCAAGGTAGAGTAGCCTTCATTCAGAATCCTGTGGAGAGGCCATGTTCTTTCCCCAGCTCCTTTGTATCTGAACACTAATCTCTCTGGTAGCTGTCTGTAAGCAGCTATTCCTCTTACATCCTCCAGCTCATCCAGATAGAGTTCAATGTCTGAAATTTCTTTTATGTCACAGATGTGAACATAATCATCTTTAGAAATGGATGGCTTAGGCTTAGGCTTTTGTTTTTGAGTGAATTTCTTAGAGGTTATGGGAGGTGTAGATTTGGGTTTTCTTTTCTGTTTCTTTGGTAGTGGAAGAGTGGTTAGAAAGGTAGGCAATTTGATGGTGTCCCAATCAATAGGTTCCTCTTTTGGAATGATTGGTTCACCATGGATGTTTATAGTGGGATTAGCAACAAGAGGTTCAGGTATGGAAGGTAGTGGTTTAGATATAGATTTGGTTACTTCAGTATTATCTTCACTCCTTCTATGTGCCTTGGCCTTTCTTCTGTTTCCCTTCTGCCATTCCTCTCTTTCTTCCATACTCTCACCAAATATACTCCCAAAAACCTCATCTAGGTTTGCAATCTTGTCTTCACCCCTGACTTCAATTCCTTTCTCTTCTTCAACTTGACTTGACTTTAGCTGTTGTTCAAGCTTTGCTTGTGCTCTTTTGTCAGCCTTTAGTTGCTTGACTTCTTCCTTCTTGGCTATTGAGAATTTGGGATGTCCTTGCATCACACATATGCTTTTTCCCTCTCTAGAGATAATAGCCCTATTTCTCCTTACAGCCTCATCCATGGTCTCTTTGAGATAAGCAATACTCCTGCCTAAAAGCTTGTTCTCATCAGCTTTTGGAGGAGGAAAGTCCACTTCTTTTAAAGGATTCTTTGTAGAGTCCTTATTGGATCTTTTATTGGGCTTGAGAATTATAGCTTGTAGTTCTTTGGAAGAAGCTTCTCCATCCTTATGTCTCCCTACTGGCTTGAGCTCCATGTTGATTGGTTCAATCTTTGTGCTATATTTCACAGATGTTGATTTATCTTGTGTAGAGCCAAACAACAGTTGCAACCTTTCATCAATTCTCCTCCTTTGCTCTTTCACTTGAATTTCAGCTGCTGCTAGCTGAATCAAATCAATTCCATCAGGCTTTCCTTTGATTTGAATGATTGGAGAAGTAGTGATGGCAGGAACTAGCACTTTAGATATTTTGATTTTTGTAGATGGCTCTCCTTCCCCTTCCCTTTTACTCTCCCCCTTTTTGTTATCATCAAGGAGAGGGGTCAAGCCTTGTGTTTTTGCCAGCTGCATTAGGAGACTGGTTTGAGATTGTTGGTTGTGAAGAATGGTGGCCACAGAATCTTCAATAACTTGAACTCTGTCTTCCAACTTGGCCAGCCTTTTCTCAGTAACTGATTCCTTTTTCAATCTCAAAACCAAGTCCTGCAATGTACCATAGGGCATGACTGAATCCAATTTTTCAGAACTGTAGGATTTCAAGTCAGCAATATCCTTCCTGAGATCATCCATACTCAGATTTTGCTTTACTTGCTGCAACTTCATGAGATGCAGTGAGTCCAGGTGAGCTTGAAGGATAGCCTTGATACTTGCATGTGAAGTGTTCTGAATGGCCTGTTGAATAGTGTTGATTTGTTTGACTAAGGAGACATTGAATTCCCCTGATCTATACTCATTTGTCAATGCCCATTCAGGTAGATTTGGAATTGAACTAGGGCCTTCATCTCCCCCTAAGTTCATGCTTCCATCAAAAGAAACAGAGTCATCATCATCAGAATTTACTCCAAATTCCTCAGATGGCTCACCAGCTGTAGAAGGCATCTTTTTAATAGCAGTTTTATCCCTTTGAAGAGATTCTGTTGTGTGTACTAGATGTAGTGTCTTTTCTGCCTCCTCATTGCCCTGAGCAGCCAACATTTGATAGGATGACACAGGATGAGTAAAAGTGTCAGCATCCAAGGAAATGTTATCAATTACAGCTTTGTAATGTTGCTGAAATTGTCTTTCCTTTTCAGCATCATCCACAATCATTGACTCAATAGCAATGGCTGGTTCCACCCTTATATCTACTGTACCTGCCTTTCTCTCTTTTTCTCTATTTTCTTGCATCAGGGGCTCCCCCTGGCTCACACAACTCACTCCCTCACCTTCACCTACTAAGGTGGTACTCCTCTCACTTACTTTTGCCATGCTGGAAGAAATAGCATGCATTTTTGAGCTCTCAATCTCTCCTTTTGCCTGGGAGCAACCCAGCCTCTCACTCAAATTTTCACACCCTTCCCTCAATCCTAAGAGTGATTGCACAGTATTCATGTCTTCTACACTTGGAATTGATTCAGTTATGTGTGGAGAGACTATCAACGGATGTGGAATATCCGTTGAAGGTGAAACTGATGTTATCAACGGATAACTGCTGTTAAGCTTATCCGTTGAAGAGCAACCACTTGTCAACGGATGAGTGATATCCGTTGAAGAAGGAAAAGAAGTTGAAATTGAAAGTGATATAACTGTTGAATCTGTGTAGATTGATTTGAGATGTGGTGACACAGATCCTTCAATTATATCTGAAAGAATTTGCGGGTGATCCAACAAATCATCTAAGAGATGATGATCACCTGTATTTGAGTGGGGCTCCTCCCTGAGTTGTAAAGAGGGAGAATCAGGAATTGATGGGAATAACATATCCACATCCAGAGATGGTGATGAAGTGTTTGGTGATTGATGTGTGATTATTGTGAGAGAATGGGGCTGTGACTCCACATTTATTGGAGCCACATCAAACTGAGTTTGAGAAGGCATAGATACAGATGGATGTATCTGTGCAGTGTGTGCACCCTGTGTAGAAGATTGGGTTCTAGCCTTCTTTCTTCTAATAAAAGCTTTTGTTGGTGAGTGTTTGGCTTCAGTGTCCCTCCCTCGTTTGTTCTGTGTTCCTGGTTGGGAACTATTTTCAATAGTAACATCCTTTTGGGAGGATGCAACTAGGGATGTGCTAGATACCTTTTCAACCACCACAGCTTTTTGAGAAACTGTGGCTTGGCTAGCTTGGGAAGCACTTAACTCTCCTTCCTTATCCTGGGGGTTTCTTTGATGTTCACCCCTCCCCTCACCACTCACACCCTGTTCACTCCCCTCAGGGTTAATGGTTGGTGTTACAACTGTTGTCTTTTGAGAAACAACAGAGGTGGTTTTCTTTGTCTTTGATTTTGAAAGTTTAGTTTTGGTGACCTTGGTAGAAATCTGTTGGGGCATTGTCACAGATTTCATGGCCACACTAGAAGATAAAGAAATAGAGGGGTTGGAAGAAGTAGGAGTTGTAGAAGCAATTACCTCACCTACCTGAGGTGCATTCATGATTGGTAAATATACCAATGGCACACTGCTGTTGAGATCCATTCTCAATAAATCTGCAAGAACTCTTTTCTCTTGTGCCAAGCACTTGAGTTTATTATTCTCATTGATTATGACCAAACCTTCAGCAACATGGTTAGCCAATAACATAAAGAATCTAGCATAATAGATGTTATTAGGTCTATTAGCTTTGTTACCTAATCTAGTACCCAATTCTAGCATCACATAGTTGCTAAGGTTAAAATACCTATCAGAAACAAGCATATAGAGCATATTAACAAGAGATGAAGTTATGGCATCAAAATTACTAATTTTCCCAGAGAAAACCTTTATAAAGGCATCCCCAAGAAAACTCCATTCTTTCCTAAGG
This sequence comes from Apium graveolens, assembly GCF_009905375.1. Lineage (NCBI taxonomy): Eukaryota > Viridiplantae > Streptophyta > Magnoliopsida > Apiales > Apiaceae > Apium > Apium graveolens. Next base: position 154,715,063 of record NC_133654.1, on the reverse strand, counting down.
CCTTTTCTTCTAATACTCCCTAAACTAGCAGAGTGAAGAGAATAACCTATGGAATCTAACATGCTGGATACATCATTATCAGTGTGTGGTGTCATGGCATTGTTCTCAGGTAATTTAAAATATGCTTGTAAATCATCACAGTTAATACAGTGATTTTTACCTTTGAGAGTGAAGGAGATAGTCATATCTATGGAGTTGAACTCAGCAGTTGTCCAAATCTCCTCAACTACTTCACAGTAAATCGTTGGGGCTTCCAGCATTGCATAGCTAAGTTTACAGTTTTTGATGAAGTCCATCATTTTGTGATAGTCTGAATGGGCTTCATTCTTTTCTACCAAAGCTATGAAATTGTTCTTCTCATAGATGAACCCAGATTGAGACATAATTTTCACGACTGGTGCCATTGTTGTGAGTAGAATTTGCAGAGAATAACTTGAAGGTTTTGCAGAGAGAAAATGGTAAATGCTTGAAATTTTAAGAAAGCGTAAAGTAAAGATGAAAAAATCAGAAGGGCTTATATGCTTTAAAAAAAAAATTAGTAAAAGATTAATCAATAAGTATATGTTAGTGAATTTCAGCCGTTTAAGAATAAACTGTAAGTATTCTAACAACTACCTTTAAAACCAATACATACAGATGTATGTATGAGTATCAACGGTTAAGAAAATAGAATCAACGGCTGTGAAACACCTGAATCGACTGATGTGACATTTCAACGGATAAGGCAAATTGTCATCCGTTGAAAGGTACTTCAGTTTTATCCGTTGACGGATAAAAATTCCAGAAATGTATTTGTCTTTCAACGGATAATGAATATCCTGTTGATAGAGCAATTTTGACTTTCAACGGATAGGAAACATCCGTTGATGGTATAAACTTTGTTAAAAGTCAAATTTGTTCTAGCAACTAATATATTTCAGGCTTCAATTCAAATTGCAATAAGGACATGAATTTTAAGAGTAATTAAGCATACCTAGCTCACTTACTAATCTTGTGAATGTTGATTCATCAAGTGGCTTGGTAAATATGTCTGCAATTTGTTGTTCACTTGGAACAAAATGTAGTTCCACTGTACCATTCATGACATGCTCCCTAATGAAGTGGTACTTGATATCAATGTGCTTGGTTCTTGAGTGCTGTACAGGATTCTCTGTTATGGCTATGGCACTTGTGTTATCACAAAAGATAGGAATTCTATCAACATGAAGTCCATAGTCAAGGAGTTGATTTCTCATCCATAACACTTGAGAGCAGCAACTTCCAGCAGCAATGTATTCAGCCTCAGCTGTAGAAGTAGAGACTGAATTTTGCTTTTTGCTAAACCATGATACAAGCTTGTTTCCCAGGAATTGGCAGGAGCCTGTGGTACTTTTCCTGTCTATTTTGCAACCTGCATAGTCTGCATCTGAATAACCAATTAGATCAAAGCCAGATTCTCTAGGATACCAAATACCTAAATTTGGTGTACCCTTGAGATATCTGAAAATCCTTTTGATAGCTATTAAGTGAGACTCCCTAGGATCAGCTTGAAATCTAGCACACAGACATGTAGCAAACATTATATCTGGTCTGCTAGCAGTTAAATATAAAAGTGAACCAACCATGCCTCTATAACTTGTAATGTCCACAGACCTTTCAGTCTTATTTAATTCAAGTTTGGTGGCAGTGGTCATGGGAGTTTTTGCAGATGAACATTCCATTAAGTCAAACTTCTTTAAAAGATCATGAATATATTTAGTTTGACTAATGAAAATTCCATTACTAACTTGTTTAATTTGTAAACCAAGAAAATAGGTTAGTTCTCCCATAAGGCTCATTTCATAATTACTTTGCATTAGCTTAGCAAACTTTTTACAAAGTTTATCATCTTTAGAACCAAATATTATGTCGTCTACATAAATTTGAACAAGTATACTAGAGCCATTAACATTCCTAAAGAAGAGAGTTTTATCAACAGTACCTCTAGTGAAGTGATTCTCCAAAAGAAATTTTGATAAGGTTTCATACCAAGCTCTAGGTGCTTGCTTCAGTCCATAGAGTGCTTTCAACAGATAATATACATAGTCTGGAAAATTTGGATCTTCAAATCCTGGAGGTTGACTTACATAGACTTCTTCCTCTAATTTCCCATTTAGAAATGCACTCTTAACATCCATTTGATAGACTTTGAAATTGGCATGAGCTGCATAGGCTAGAAAAATTCTGATAGCTTCAAGTCTTGCAACAGGAGCATATGTCTCATCAAAATCTATTCCCTCTTGCTGAGAATAGCCTTTAGCAACTAATCTGGCTTTATTCCTTATGATAATGCCATTTTCATCCATCTTGTTTCTGAATACCCATTTTGTGTCAATAGGACTCTTGTTCTTTGGTTTGGGTACCAGCTTCCAAACTTGGTTTCTCTCAAATTGGTTTAGCTCTTCCTGCATAGCTAATATCCAATCTGGATCCAATAAGGCTTCTTCCACTTTCTTAGGTTCCTCCTGAGATAGAAAACTACTATACAGACATTCATCTTGAGTAGCTCTTCTTGTTTGCACTTTAGATGATGCATCACCAATGATCAGTTCAAAGGGATGATTCTTGGTCCATTTCCTTTAAAGTGGAAGATGTGCTCTAGATGAGGTGGCCTCAGTATTGTCATGATGTGAGACAGAGTGTTGACTAGTTGAAACTTCCCCTGAGTTGTTGGTCCTTTGCAGGGAACTTGGAGTTCTATCAACTGATGATACACCATGTCTTTCAACGGATACTGCATTGCCTCTATCAACGGATGCAGAATTCTGACTTTCAACTGATGCAGTATTTTGTGCATTATCCAAGGGCATGTTTTGAATCCCTTTTGAAGTGTTATCTCCATCAGTCTCCTCTTCACTATCATCACAATATATCTCAATATTGTCAAATTTGAGTCTCTCATATTGTCCCTCATCTGTTAGTCCATCAATCTTTTTATCATCAAACACAACATGCACAGATTCCATAACAATGTTGGTTCTTAGATTGTAGACCCTATAAGATTTTCCAGCTGAATAACCAACAAATATCCCTTCATCAGCCTTTGCATCAAACTTCCCTTTATGGTCAGATTGATTCCTTAGTATAAAGCATTTACATCCAAAGACATGAAGAAAGTTTAGAGTTGGTTTTCTTCTCTTGAACAACTGATAAGGAGTCATGCCTTTAGCTTGATTGATCAAAGAGATATTTTGAGTGAAACAGGCACAATTAACAGCTTCAGCCCAGAAATATGTTGGTAACTTTGATTCTTCAAGCATTGTTCTGGCAGCCTCAATTAAAGATCTGTTCTTTCTTTCAACTACCCCATTTTGCTGAGGTGTTCTTGGAGCTGAGAACTCATGCATGATTCCATTTTCTTCACAGAACAGCCTCATTGATAAATTCTTGAACTCAGTTCCATTGTCACTCCTGATATTCCTAACCTTCAGGTCAGGATGATTATTGACTTGCCTGATGTGATTGATAATGATTTCACTTGCTTCATTCTTTGATCCAATAAAATAGACCCATGAAAACTTTGAGAAATCATCTACAATCACTAAGCAATATCTTTTTCTTGCAATTGACAATACATTGACTGGTCCAAACAAATCCATATGTAGCAGCTGTAATGGTTCATCAATTGTTGTTTCAAGCTTCTTTTTGAATGATGCTTTCCTTTGTTTGCCTTTCTGACAAGCATCACACAAACCATCCCTTGAGAATTCAACAAGAGGAATTCCTCTTACTAGGTCCTTTTTGACTAGATCATTCATTGTCTTGAAATTCAAATGGGATAGCTTCTTGTGCCATAGCCAACTCTCAACTGAACTTGCTTTGCTGAAGAGACAAGTAATAGATTCTGCATTTGCAGAGTTGAAGTCAGCTAAGTACACATTTCCTTTTCTAACTCCAGTTAGAACCACTTTGTTGTCTTTCTTACTAGTGACAACACAGGCTTCAGAATTGAAGGAAACTGTATTCCCTTTATCACATAGTTGACTGATGCTCAGTAAGTTATGTTTGAGACCATCAACTAATGCAACTTCATCAATGATGACATTCCTTGTTGAAATCAAGCCATATCCCATAGTAAACCCTTTGCTGTCATCTCCAAAGGTTATGCTAGGGCCAGCTCTTTCCTTAAACTCTGTGAGCAGGGAGAAATCTCCTGTCATGTGTCTTGAACAGCCACTGTCCAAGTACCATAGATTTCTTCTATTTCCCTGCACACCATAAAATCAATCAATTTGATTTTGGTACCCAAGTTTCCTTGGGTCCATTCTTGTTAGCCTTTCTCCTAGACTTCATTCCTCCTGCATCTCTAGACTTAGGTAGCTTTGAGTCAACCTTGGTCTTGGATGTAGTTGGTTGAGGTGTAGGGTTAGTCACAGAATCATTTAGCACATTTGGAATATGATAAGGCATGGATTGTGCATACATGTTATTTCACATAGGCATATTGTATGGCATTTGAGGCATACTAAATGCAGCAAGATAAGGATTGTTAAAATATGGCATGTTTGCAAAATGTGCATAAGGATTCTGTTGAGACATAGTAGGCATAGCATGTAGAGATGATGCAGACATGTTAGGCATGGAAGAGGGTACAGTTATGGGGGTTTTCTTAATAGATTTGCAATTAGCAGATAGATGATTAACACTACTACAATGCACACAGCTTTTTCTAGGAGCATACCTATCAGGTGTGTAATTGTTATGTTTGTTAACACCTACCTTCCCATTTCTGTTAGATTTTCTTTTAGTTTCCTTTTTATCCTCAACCATCTTGAGCCTATTATTTAACTGTTCTAAGGTCATGTGCCCTATATTCACCTTACTGACATCTTTGGATGTGCTTGCTTCTTCTTTAACAAAGTTCTTGGAAGTTGAACCAAACTTTTTGTTGAGTTTCTTTAGATTTTCACTATTAGAAACATCTGCCTGTTTTAATTGAGGAACCTTCAACGGATGCTCATTTTCTTCCTTCAACGGATAACCTTCATCATCCGTTGATTCCACATCCGTTGACAGCCCATCAATTAATTCTAGTTTCTTTTTGTTTTTATCCCAGGCAGTTTCACAGAATGATTCAATTCCTTGGACCTTGGCAATTTGAGCACTAACATCCCTAGATGTTTTCCAGGCTTTAATCACCTCTTGCTCTCTCTTTAATTGATTAGAAAGTATTTCTACTTTCTTAATAGATTCAGCTAGTTCATTCTCAACAGATATACAATGCAGCTTGGTTTTCTCTAGGTCAATCAACTTATCTTCTAACATAGCATTTCTATTACTTAAAAACAGATTGTTCTCTTTAATCCTACCATTTTCTTTAGCAAGAAATTTAAGAGACACACGCAAATGATACAATTCAGTAGACATGTCATTAAAAGCATCATTGCACTCTTCTTTAGTAAGTTGTGTTACATCAGTAGTGATTACCTGAGTTGTTACCTGATTGCTTGATGAACTAACTTCATTTTCCTCAGAATCAGCCATGAGAGCTAAGTTGACATACTCCACATCTTCATTCTCTTCCTCTCCATCAGCTGCCCAATCTTTTTCTTGAGTAATGAAAGCCCTTTCCTTTTGCTTAAGCAGATCAAAATATTTCTTCTTGTAATCTACTTGGTCAAATTTCTTCTTTTCAGAAGTTGGCTTTCTGCACTCACTTGCAAAGTGTCCACTTATACCACAATTGAAACACTTGAACTTTGATTTGTCCACCATGTTCTTATGAGGTTTAGTGGCTCTAGTGTTTTTCTTAAACTTCATCTTTGCAAATCTCCTGGACAGAAATGCAAGATGCTCATCAACACTATCAGAGTCATCTTGACTGGAGTTGTCTTCATTCTCAGCAACTTGCTCTTTTCCTTTGCTTGATTCCTGATATCTTGTACCATCTTTGGAGTTTGATGTAGATCTCACAGTTTCTTGTCTGCATTCCCTCTCATTTTCAGCTACCAATGCAACTGAACTTCCTTTCTTTCTCCCCTTCTCCAATACCTCATCTTGTTCCAACTCTAGTTCATAAGTCTTCAAGATTCCATATAATCTTTCAAGAGTGAAGTCCTTATAATCCTGAGAGTTTCTTAAGGAGACAGTCATGGGTTTCCATTCCTTTGGCAAGGATCTTAAGAATTTAAGATTTGAATCCTTCACCTGGTACACTCTACCATACAGCTTCAATCCATTCAACAGCTTTTGGAATCTGTTAAATGTATCATTTAAAGATTCATTTTCTTCAAAATGAAAATACTCATACTGTTGAATGAGAAGCTGCATCTTGTTCTCTTTTACTTGTTCTGTACCTTCACACAGCAGCTGAACTGTGTCCCAAACCTCTTTGGCAGTTGAGCAATTTATCACATTATCAAACATATCCTTGTCAAGACCATTAAATAAAATGTTCATAGCCTTCTTATCCTTGTGGACTTCTTCTGTGTCTTCCATTGTCCATTCTGCTCTAGGTTTTGGAATGGATTGACCAACAGCAATTGTGGCCGTAGCAACTGTGGCTACTTTGTGGGGAATGTGAGGACCATTCTCAATACAGTTTACATAACCTTCATCTTGGGAGAGTAGATGAAGGTGCATTTTCACCTTCCAGTGGTGATAACTGTCTCTGTCAAGAACTGGGATTTTTACTCCAATATCCTTCTTACTCATCTTTGTTAGATTCCAAGATCTTTAAACTCTTTGTTTGTCAAGAGCCTGCTCTGATACCAATTGTTATTTCTAGAGAACTAACAATGAGATTTATAGAAGGGGGGTTGAATGTAAATCTCAAAACTTTTTCAAGTTTTGAGCAGTTTATAAAGACTGTGTGTTCAAGATGAACAAGTGTGTGAATTACTTTAAGCTGATACAGACAGATATATATTCAAACACAAATGTAAAGAACACAATAAACCTTTAAAAACTTTTCTGGTGGATTTGTTGTTCCACCAGAGATGGTATTTCAGAAATTCTGTGATCTAAGAATTTGATCACAGCTGCATCCTAGTACAAACTAGATAGTTTTTCTCTCAAGATTTTTCTAATCAGCTCTGGAAAAATTCTTATCTAATTACTAGCTGCTACTTGGTTTATATATCACCAAGTTTACAAGTGAAGACAAAGATAAAAATACAATAATAAAATAAGTTCTCCACTCGTTTCTTCTCCATATCACTCAAGTACTTTGTTGACTATTGCCTCTTTGTACTAGAGTAGAACGGCTGCTTTTTCTGATGTTCCTGAAATTAGGCTGCCACATTTCAGTTATCTCTGTTCACCCACGTGCCTCTGTTTGTAGGTACAACTACCACTTATCAACGGTTAATCAACAGAACATCCGTTGAAGCTTTCATCTGTTGATGCATTCATCCGTTGAAGGATGTTATCCGTTGAAGCTTTAGAGGCATCCGTTGAAGCTTAGCTTCTCATCCGTTGAAGGTCTTTAAGTCATCCATTGATACCACTTCATTTATACAAAATTACAAGGCATGAAATATTTACAATTGGCCTTCCTATCTGCATATCTTCTAGTAGTCAACATGACTCATAGTTTCTCTCAACTTCTAAGAATTACATCTTAAATACAGAGACTGAAATATGCTACAACACTAGACTTATTTCTAAGTAAAGCTACACCATCAACGGATAGCCAAAGTGGTCTTATCCGTTGAGGCTACAGACACTGAATTTCTACTTAAGTGTTTTGTTAAACATATCATCAAACTAATGCACATATATTCCTAACACAAACACACTAATATATTACAAACCGTTCAAATCCCAACTATTTCAAACTCAAACTAAGTATTAAACATTATTACAAACTTAAATTATCCCAAAAGAAGCCTACTAGCTCAGCTTTCTCAACCTGAACCCCTAGCTCTCGCGCTGGACTGGGGATCCTTGCTACCAACTGATTCCTTTTTAACTGGAAAGAATATAAACAACATCGCACAAATGAGCTAACTAGCTCAGCAAGTCACAATGACAAAACTGAGAATAATGATCATCAGGTGAATATGATTATGATATCAAGTGAACAATGGATTATGATTTAGAATTGGATATTATACTTTTAATTTAAAAACCAAGGTTAGGCTGCTGATCAGTCACGCACTAACCCCGAGCAAGGCACACAGCATTGCTCTAACTACTGGATCCAAGGCACACATTGGCCTAACTTGACCATTATATGGTCTGACCACGAATCTGGTCCACAATTTTATAAAAACAATCCACTTCTAACATAATAACAGAATATGCAATAATAAACAATAACTGAAATCATTAACAACAATAAATGTTTAACAATGAAAGGGTTTCAATCCTTGTAAGGATCAATAAGGCAATTTAAAAGCTTGGATGCTGGGTAATGAAAGAATTGGATAACAAAGGAATTAACATTTCAGGGTTTCAAAGATTTGGGCTTTCAAAGCATAGAATACAATTATTGAATGTACAAGTAATTCAGTTCAGTGTTTGGGATTTTGTTTACATGTATTTGTGGAGTAATATCGTATACTTGAGATTTGTGTTTAGGTATACAACAATCAATGGTCTAGAAAGAATAAGGTTTATGGCTCAAGAACATAACTGGAATCAGAGTTTAGGTTTCAGTGCTTCAAAGCACTTGCTATATCAATCTGACCATCAAATACTACAATATCTCGAGAAAGTTCAAAACACTTGCCTGATATTAGCTTACTACACTGCACTCGTTTCCAATCACAAGCATCTTACTCCTCAACTATCTGTTTCCCTTTCCTACGTCTTGCCTCTTCTGCTCACATATCATAAGCATCTATCAATAATTTACTCATGGAATTCTATTCAACACATACTTCTATCTACCCTTCGTTTTACCCAAATCCGATTAACGGATTGAAAGTTATGCAATAATCAAGTAAACACTGAATATATAGACCGATAGTCAATTAACAAGTCACATATAGCACATAATACATCACGTAATCAATGATATATTATTTATAAAGAAGTTTCGTGTCATAAATAGGCTTTCTGGTATTTAAAATGATTTTTAAAACATTTTTCGGAATTAAAACGGGTCGTTGGATCAATTTCGGGTTAATAAACAGGGTTCGGTTGGCCAATTCTGGCTCCGAAATAATTTTAGAATAATTATCGAGCCTTGGAAATAATTTAGAATAATATTTTAAAGCTCGAAACTATTTTTCAGAATTTTTAAATCATTTTTAAATAATTAAATCTAATTAAATAATTAATTAAAATCAATTAATAATTAATTAAATTAATTAATCAATTAATTTTCAAATTAATTGACCAATTAATCAATTAGAAATTAACTGAAATTAATTAACTAATTAATTTAGATTTATTTGTGAATTAAAAATAATTTTCAGAATTAAAATAATAATTTTTAGAATTTTCAGAAATTAAAAACGAATTTTTATAATAAAAATAAATAGGAAATATGATTTTTAAACATTTTTAAAACTGAAATCCAATTTTTGCAAAGTCTGGAAACTACAGGGACCAAACTGCATCGTTTTCAAAACTATAGGTACTAAACTGTAATTTTCCAGGGGGTCGCCGGAAAACAGTCGGGGATGGCCGGAAAACACGTTTCAGGGATGCTCAGGCCACCATCACCTCCAGATCACATCTGCACAACACCAGGAACACAACCATGCAATCAATTCATCCTAACAATCCCTGAGTTGGCCGGAATTTGGCCGTGAAGTTTTCCAGTTTCCGGCGAACATCGGAAAACTTCAAAACACAACTCCCTTCTCTACAGACCTCGTTGGTTCATGAAACTTATACGACTAGATTGCAAATTTCACAGAGAACACAACCCACTATAACACAACATCAATCTATCACAGAATAAGAAACCCCCAAATTTCAATTAAGAACATTCATACGGGTTATAAACCCTAATTTTAAAATTCGAAAATCAAACTCAAATTTGAACATGTTATTGAACTCCAAATCAGACGTATGACATATGAAAATCATCAGGAAAACAAGCTCTACAACATGCAATTATCAAATCATACAAACAATCATCCGAACAAAAATTCATATTTTTAATAAAATAAATTCGAAAATAAATAAATTTTTAGAAAAATAACCTTGATTTCTGCAGGTGTATGGATTACAGAATCTGGTAGAGCTCTTCAAGATCTTCAGATTGGTTACTCGAGCTTTCCAAACCGAATTCAATAACACCTCCAAATGCTTGTTTGATTCTTAGAACAGTTTTAGGAAATTAGGGTTTTTCTCTGAAAATCATATAATTATCTGTCTGCAAATGATTTTGATACGAAATAAAATACGGTAAAAGGCTATTTATAATTACGAAAAATTAGGATCCCGTTGGATCATTCCGAATATAAAGCGGTACGTTTATTTGTAAAAACTGATCCAAACGGTATCGGTTTTCGGGATAATTATCCAAATCAGTACAATTTGTATTGCGGTCTTGGTCTCAGCGCCTGGTTACACGTATTACGAAGTGATAATTGTGATAGTTTAATAAAAAGCTCCCGTTTATCGAAAATACGGGTTTTATTGATTTACCGAAACGAATATTGTATCGAAAATGTAGCGCCGGGACCCGCGCAGGACAAACCGTACGCCGGATCGAAAAAGTCGAAACATGGAATATGCTCGGAATATTACAATTAGGTTAGGAAGGAGTTCTCGAAAGAGTTTCGGGTTCCAAAAACGTAACAACGGTTGACGTCGGTTGGTTCCCATTTTTATAAAATAGATTTTAATTATCCGGAAAAAGATTTTAGAAATTTCATGTGATTCTTATAAATCCATAAACCAACATAAAAATAATTAGGAAGATATGACAATTATCTATATTTTATTTTGGACATATAAAAATTAAAATACTCCATTAATATTATTTTTGAATATTCAAGTACAGATAACACTTAACAATTAGCTCACAGAATAGATACTGAACACACATAATAATTATATAATAGCAAAATAATTACACGATATATCCCGGGTATTACAACACTGTGCTACAAACTTATTTTTACATAAGTTACTCACTCGATGGATAATAAGTTAATCATCCGTCGGGACTATAATGAGTTATCCGTCGGGACTATAATTCTTATCCGTTGAGTGCTACATCATTTCACTAAGTAAAATCTACTTAGATATTTTGTTTAGGTAATCATCAAGTACTCAACATATTCACAACAATCTCCCCCAATTTATGTCTACTGGAATTGTAGCCATAAATTAAGAGATACTTGATGATAACAAAACATCCTAAACATATATTTTTAAAGATAAGTAGATAGAACTGAAAGTGCTTTCATTAAAAAAAATGTACAAGGTTTGGCTCACAGTCAGTTCAAGATGCTCCTCTAGTCTGAGCAGATTTTTCTAGTTTCTTGAAGGTCTGGATCTTTTTCCAAGCTTTCTGTTGTTTTCTTTAATTTGATTCTGGAGCTGTCTGTGGAATTCTAATTCATCAGATTCTGAGAGATCTAACATTTCTTGCATTTCCAAGAGAGTCTCATTGCTAGAGATACTCAATTGGTCTTCTAATCTGAAGAATCTTCTCACACCCTTGTCATCCATGAATTCCATCAGCCAGTAGGGCCTTAGATGCACTCTTCTCCCTGTGTATGGGATGATAAGAGTTTTGGGTAGTGCATCTTTGGCTCTAACACTCCTTAGCTCTTCAATCTTCTTCAATACTAATCTTCTTGTAGTTACATTGAACCCAAAGTTTTTCTTGAAGGATGAATAGACTTTGATCAACACAGCTTGGCTTTCTTGAAGTATCCTGTGAAGAGGCCACTGAATCTCCCTTCCCCCTTTGTACTTGAACACCAACCTTTCAGGTAGGTTCCTGTATGCATCAATTGCCCTTATCTCATCCAGCTCCTCCAGATAAAGGTTTAGATCTGTGAATTCTTTGATGTCACACAAGTACAAGTAGTCTCCCCTGTTGACCTTGGGTTGAGCTTTGACTACTGACTTGGATTTGAGAGGTGACAGCTTCACTTTCTTGACTGCCCTTGATTTTGTTCTTCTTGGCTTAGTAAGAATTGGCAAGTTGAAGTTAGGAATTGGTAATTTATCCCACTCTATTGGCTCATCCTTTGGCACAATAGGCTCTCCATGTATGTTCCTATAGGGGTCCACCACCCTTATGTCTTCAAACACCACAGAGGGCTTTGATGCTTGAGTTTCATCTTGAGTGGATTCCTTTGGAAATTGATCTTCCAATTCATTATCAACAACATCCAACTTTCTTTTTGTTCTTTTAGCCAGTTCTTTCTTTCTTGAGGATTTCTTCTGTTCTTCAATCTTCTTCTCTGATTCAGTAGCTTGAGATGGTTGAGAGGGAATTTGTTGAGAAGAATTCACAGCCTGTAGCTTGGCCAAGATAGCAAACTGTTCTTTCTTTTATTTAGACTTCTTTGCATCTAGAGCAGCTTGCCTCTTTTCCTGCTTCAATCTGGCTTTTTCTTCTTCCTTTGCATGAGCAAATTGTGGATGTCCAACTACCACACAAATTTCCTTCCCATTTCTGAATATCTTTGCAATTCTCTTTCTTGAGTCTGAATCAGCTGGATCTTTGTAGAGGAGAATAGATCTTGACAGAAGCTTCTTTTCATCAGGCTTGGGTGTCTCATACACAGAATCCATAGGGTTCTTCAAAGATAACTTTGGATAGTTTGCCCTTGGTTTAAGAATTATCTCAGCCTTTGTAGTCTTGATGCAAGAAGATTGTCCTTTCTCCAGATAGTTCATGCTCATCTCATTCACATTGATTGGCTTGACATGAGAGTGATGGATGGTTGACTGATCTGGTTCCTTGACTAATTGAAACTTTTTCTGTATTTCCTCATCAATCTTTTTCCAGTTGATCAGAGTCAACTCTCCTTTATCAGCATCTTTCAAATTTGCTGTTGTTGCATTTATAAGATCTATACCATCTGCAACTGGTGGCTTGGAGATAGTAATTGAAGGTACAATTACTTTGCTGATTTGAACTAGAAGTTTCTCCCCCTCAGTTGGTCCTTTCTCCCCCTTACTTGATTCTCTCTCCCCCTTTTTGTTATCATCAAGTGGAGGAGTTATGCCTTGTGCTTTAGCCAGTTACATAAGAAGATTTGTCTGAGTCTGTTGATTTTGAAGAAGTAGAGCCACTGAATTCTCAATAACCTGAACTCTGTGCTCCAGCTTGGCTATCTTCTTGTCAGAATCTGATTCTCTCCTTAATCTTAGTAATAGATCATGCATGGTACCATATGGCATTATTGAATCCAGCTTCTCAGAGTTATATGTCTTTAAGTCAGCTATCTCCTTTTTCAATTCATCCACACTGAGATTCTGTCTTGAGTGTTGGATCTTCATTAAATGTAAAGAGTTTAGGTGAGCTTGAAGAACAGCCTTGGTACCAGCATCTGAAGCTTCCTGAAGGGCCTGCTGAATAGCTATCACTTATTTTACCAAAGACACCTCAAATTGCCCTGGTGTAAATTCCTTTGCCCATGCCCATTCAGGTAAACCTAAAGCAGAACTTGGGCCTTCAGCTCCCCCTAAGTTCATGCTTCCATCCAAAGAACCAGAGTCATCATCATCAGAATTTACTCCAAATTCTTCAGATGGCTCTCCAGCTTGAGAAGGCATTCTGTTCACAGCAGCTTTATCTCTTTGAAGAGATTCTGTGGTGTGCACTAGATTCAAAGTCTGCTCTGCCTCCATATTGCCCTGAGCAGCCAACAGTTGATAGGCTGAAACAGGGTGAGTAAAAGTGTCAGCATCCAAGGAAATGTTATCAATTACAGCTTTGTAATGTTGCTGAAATTGTCTTTCCTTTTCAGCATCATCCACAATCATTGACTCACTAGCAATGACTGGTTTCATCCTTATTTCTCCAGTACCTGCCTTTCTCTCATATTCTCTCTTTTGTTGCATCAGGGTCTCACCCTGGCTCCCCACCCTCACTTTCACCTACTAAGGTGGGACTCCTCTCACTCACTTTTGCCAATCCTGAATGAATGGATTGCTGAGATTCACTCTTTTCCTCTCCTTTTGCCTGGGAGCAACCCAGCCTCTCACTCAATGCACTCTCCTCTCTCAGTCCTAAGAGTGATTGTATTACCACCAAATCTTCTGCACTTGAAATTATTGAAGTTTGAAGTTGTGCAGAGATACTCGACGGATAAGTGATATCCGTCGGGTGAGTGGTAAAGCTATCCGACGGATAACTGCTGTTAAGCTTATCCGTCGGGATACAATCACTACTCGACAGATGAGCAATATCCATCGAGAGAGTAGAAATGAATGAGGTGGGAAGAGAAACTATTGTTGACTCTGTGTTGATTGAAGTTATTTGAGGCACAGATATCACAATAGAATCAGAAAGAATTGTCAAGTGAGCCAACAAATCATCTAAAAGATGATGCTCACTTGCACTAGATTTTGGCTTCCCCAACAGAGTTAAAGAAGGGGAATCAGGAATTGAAGTGTTTTTCATGTCCACTTCCAGTGAGTTAGTTGGTGAGTATTGTGTTTCTGTGGCTTCTATTATGAGAGATTTTGGCTGTGACTCCACATTTATTGGAGCCACATCAATCTGAATTTGAGAAGGTGCAGGGACTGTGTCTTTAGCACCAGTTTGCACTAAATGTGTCCCCTGTGCATCCCCAGTTGTTTTGGATTTCTTCTTTCTAATGTAAGTTTGGTGTGAGCTTGTGTCCCTAACCCTCTTGGCCTGTGCTCTTGGATGAGAGCTTTGTTCAATAGCCATATCCTTTTGAGAGGATGTAGCTAGAAGTGAGCTTTTGTCCTTTTTAAGCACTACAGTTTGTTGGGAAACTGCAGTGTGGCTAGGCTGGGATTCACTCAACTCTCCAACCTTATTCTTGGGGTTTCTTTGATGTTCACCCCTTCCCTCACCTATCTTACCCTCCTTCACACTCCCCTCTTTGGCTTTGGTAGTTTTTTGAACTGGTACCTTTTGAGAGATACCAGAGGGGGTTTTCTTTGATTTGGATTTAGAAATTGCAGTTGTTTTGGCAGCTTTGGTAGGCAACTGTTTGGTCATTGTCACAGTTGCCATAGCTATGCCTGAAGTCAAAGAAATAGAAGAGATTGGAATAGTTGAGGGTCTGGATGAACTTACCTCACTTACCTGAGGTGTCAGCATTATAGGAAAATAGAACATTGGCACATCCTTGTGATGGTTGGCTCTGTTCAAGTCTGCAATGATTCTTCTCTCTTGAACCCAACAAGCTAATTTGTTGTTTGGGTTCTCAATTTCAATCTCTTGACAAAGATGATTAGCCAAAAGCATAAAAAATCTAGCATAGTAAATATTATTTCCTCTTTTGGCTAAGTCACCTAGTTTAAAACCTAACTCATACACAACAAGGTCACTGAAATTGTAATATTTGTCTGTAACTAGCATGTATAGCATGTTAAGCATGGAAATGTTCACAGAATCAAAATTACTGATTTTTCCAGAAAAGACTTTAGTTACTACATCACACAAGTAACTGCATTCCTTCCTAAGACCTAGTCTTCTAATTTCACTTAGTTTTGTAGTAGGAAGTGCATAATGAATGGAATTGAGCATATTGACAATATCAATGTCAGTGTGTGGTGCAGTTACATTATCATCAAGAATCTTGAAACATGCTTTTATTACATCACTATTGATACAGAAATCATTACCTTTGATGGTCAGAGTGATTGTTTTGTCAGTGGAGTTGTAGATTGCTGTTGTCCACATCTCCTCAACAACTTCACAATTAATTGTGGGTGATTCCAGCATGGCAAAACTTAACTTGCAGTTTTTCACGAAGTCCATCATCTTATGATAGTCTTCAGATTGCTGAATTCCCTTATTGACCAGAGCAGTGAAGTTGTTCTTCTCATAGATGAACCCAGTCTGTAACATGATCTTTACTACGGGTGCCATTGTTAGAGAAGAAAAGCTTGAAGAGAAAGAGGATTTTTGCTTGAGAGAGAATGAAATAACACAGTTGAATTTGAGAGTGATAAAAGAAAATGATTAGAATGAAATAAGCTTTTATACTTTACTCAAAATCAACGGATAAAAATAATAAAGAGAAGTAAATTACCCAAAAGAAATTGCCTAAAACAGCCGTTTTAAAATAAACTGTAAAAATTCTACCCATTATCCGTCGTGTAATGCTTACAAACTGTAATATACTCGATGGATAATGTTCAGGGAATTAACGGTTAAGATTTAGACACTTCGACGGATGAGGATAAGCTGTTATCCGTCGAGCTTTAAATACTCCAGAAAAGAATTAACTTTTATTTACAATTTGTATATCGACGGATGACTCAACTCGATGGATAATGGTCATCCGTCGAGATGCAAATTTTGACTTAGCCAAAATTTTCATCCAAGACTAAAAATTAGTTAAATTTCTGGCTACTTTTCAACTTGCAAGATAATTCAGATAAATTCAAGAGTAATTAAGCATACCTAACTCACTTACCAACCTAGAAAAGGTGGATTCATCCAGTGGCTTGGTAAAAATATCTGCAAGTTGCTTCTCACTTGGAACAAAATGTAACTCTACAGTACCATTCATTACATGTTCCCTTATGAAATGGTACTTGATGTCTATATGCTTTGTCCTTGAATGTTGCACTGGATTTTCAGTGATGGCAATTGCACTTGTGTTGTCACAGAAAATAGGAATCCTTTCAACTTGCAAACCATAGTCTAGCAATTGATTTTTCATCCATAAAATCCGTGCACAGCAACTGCCAGCAGCAATATATTCAGCTTCAGCTGTAGAAGTAGAAACTGAATTTTGCTTTTTACTGAACCAGGACACAAGCTTGTCTCCTAAAAATTGACAGGTTACTGTTGTGCTTTTTCTATCAATTCTGCAACCTGCATAATCTGCATCTGAATAACCAGTTAAATCAAAACCAGAATCTCTAGGATACCAAATGCCAAGGTTTGGTATTCCTTTGAGATATCTGAAAATTCTCTTAATAGCTATCAAATGAGACTCTCTAGGATCATCCTGAAATCTAGCACACAAACATGTAGCAAACATTATATCTGGCCTACTAGCTGTTAAGTATAGAAGTGAGCCAACCATGCCTCTATAACTTGAAATATCCACAGACTTTTCAGTAGTGTTTAGTTCAAGCTTAGTTGCAGTGGCCATGGGAGTTTTTGCAGATGTGCAATCCATTAGATCAAACTTCTTTAAAAGATCAAAAATATATTTAGTTTGACTAATGAATATTCCATCACTAACTTACTTAACTTGTAAACCAAGAAAGTAAGTTAGTTCTCCCATCATACTCATTTCATACTTGCTTTGCATCAGTTTTGCAAACTTTTTACAAAGTTTCTCATCTGTAGAGCCAAAAATAATATCATCTACATAAATTTGAACAAGTATGCTAGAGCCATTCACATTTCTGAAAAATAAAGTTTTATCTACAGTACCTCTTGTGAAGTGATTTTCCAAAAGGAACTTTGATAAAGTGTCATACCAGGCTCTAGGTGCTTGCTTCAGTCCATAAAGTGCTTTCAGTAGATAATAGACATACTCTGGGAAATTTGGATCTTCAAAGCCAGGAGGTTGACTTACATACACTTCTTCCTCCAAATCTCCATTCAGAAAGGCACTTTTGACATCCATTTGATAGACCTTGAAATTGGCATGGGCTGCATAGGCTAAGAAGATTCTGATGGCTTCAAGTCTTGCAACAGGAGCAAATGTTTCATCAAAATATATTCCTTCTTGCTGACAATAGCCTTTAGCGACCAATCTTGCTTTGTTCCTTACTACTATGCCATTTTCATCCATCTTGTTTCTGAATACCCATTTGGTGTCTATTGGATTCTTTTCTGTAGGCTTGGGTACCAGCTTCCATACTTTATTCCTTTCAAATTGGTTTAGCTCCTCCTGCATAGCTACAATCTAATCAGGATCTAACAAGGCTTCTTCTACCTTCTTTGGTTCTTCCTTAGACAGGAAGCTGCTGTATAGACATTCTTCTTGAGTTGCTCTCCTAGTTTGAACTCTGGAAGAAACATCACCAATAATCAGTTCAAAGGGGTGATCTTTTGTCCATTTTCTTGGTTGAGGTAGATTAGCCCTAGATGAAGAGACCTCAATGTTGTCTTGATGTGTGATTGAGTTTTGATTGCTAGAAACTCCCCCTGAGTTTGTGGATCTTTGATTTGAGATTGGGGTGCTTTCTATGGGTGATCTGCCATGACTTCCTGCTCCTTTTGATAACCTGACGGATGGTGAATTTTGAGTATCGACGGATGAGGCAGGTTGTCTTCCGACGGATAATACAGATTGCCTTCCGACGGATGAAGCGTTATGTAACTCGACGGATGTTGAGTTTTGTGCTTCATTTGTGGTAGATTTGTCTGCATTATCCTTAGACACTGTTTCTTGATCACTCTCATCATCACTTTCATCACTGACCATCTCAACATTGTCGAATTTGAGGCTCTCATGGTAATCTCCATCTTTTAGTCCTTCAATCTTTTTATCATCAAACACAACATGTATAGATTCAACAACAATTTTGGTTCTTAGATTGTAGACTCTATATGCTTTACCAACAGCATATCCAACAAAAATTCCTTCATCTGCTTTAGCATCAAACTTCCCATTTTGATCAGTTTGATTTCTCAGAATATAGCATTTACAGCCAAAGACATGAAGAAAGTTCAGAGTTGGCTTCTTGTTCTTGAACAATTAATAGGGTGTCATGCATCTTGCTTGATTAATCAGAGAGATGTTCTGAGTGTAGCATGCAGTGTTTACAGCTTCAGCCCAGAAGTATGTTGGTAGTTTTGATTCTTCAAGCATTGTCCTTGCAGCTTCAATAAGAGATCTATTCTTTCTTTCCACTACTCCATTCTGTTGTGAAGTCCTTGCTGCTGAAAATTCATGCAAGATTCCATTTTCCTCACAAAATGCTCTCATGACATAGTTCTTGAACTCAGTTCCATTATCACTCCTGATTCTTCTAACTTTGAAATCAGGATGATTATTAACTTGCCTTATGTGATTGATTATGATTTCACTAGCTTCATCCTTGGACTTTAGGAAATAGGTCCAAGAGAACTTTAAGAAATCATCTACAATTACTAGGCAAAATCTTTTCTTTGAGATTGACAATATATTGACTGGTCCAAACAAATCCATGTGAAACAGTTACAGAGGCTCTTCAATTGCTGAATCAAGTTTCTTCCTGAATGATGCTTTAATCTGCTTCCCTTTTTGGCAGGCATCACACAGTCCATCCTTTGTAAACTCCACCATAGGAATGCCTCTTACTAGCTCTTTCTTTACCAGCTCATTCATGGTCTTGAAGTTCAAATGGGATAGCTTCTTGTGCCATAGCCAACTTTCATCTTGACTTGCTTTACTAAGAAGACAAGTTACAGATTCTGCTTTAGTTGAGTTGAAGTCAGCTAGATACACATTTCCTCTTCTCACACCAGTGAGAACCACTTTGTTGTTTTGATTATTAATCACAACACAGGTTTCTTTGTTGAAGGTTACTGAGTTGCCTTTATCACAAAGCTGGCTGATACTCAATAGATTATGTTTGAGACCATCCACTAAGGCAACCTCTTCAATGATGACATTGTCCTTTGAAATCAAGCCATATCCCACAGTATAACCTTTGTTGTCATCTCCAAAAGTGATACTTGGGCCAGCTCTCTCTTCAAACTCTGTGAGCAGGGTAGAATCACCAGTCATGTGTCTTGAACAACCACTATCCAAGTACCAAAGATTCCTTCTGTTTCCCTGCACACATCAAAATCAAATCAAGTTGATTTTGGTACCCAAGTTTCCTTGGGTCCTTCCTTGTTAGTTTTCTTCTTCTGTTTCTTAGGTCTTAACTCATTTGACTTAGGAATTTCAGATTCTTCCTTAGTCATTTGGGTTGGGCCTTTGAAACCACTAGATGCAACAGAATTATCATGCATGTTATGGCTAACAGGAAATGGCATGCTTGGTGCAAACATGTTATTCCAGTAAGGCATGCTAAATGGCATTTGAGGCATATTGTATGCAGCATAATATGGATTAGGTGCAAATGGCATATTAGCAAACTGTGCATTCATGTTCTGTGTAGGCATAGCATTAACAGGCATGGGAGGCATGGCATTCATGTTAGAGAATTGAGGCTGAACAGACATGGGAGTAGGCATGGCAGATTTGCAACTAACAGACAAATGATTTACACTACCACATTTGACACAGATTTTTCTAGGAGCATATTTGTCAGGTGTGTAGTTATTATGTTTGTTAATCCCTACTTTACCATTCCTATTGTTTTTCTTTTTAGTCTCTATTTTTACCTCTATCTTCTCAAGTCTGTCACTTAACTGTTTGACAGTCATGTGACCAACATTAGCCTTCTTCCCTTTCTTGGCTTGACTTGACTCTCCTGAAACAAAGTTCTTGGAAACAGACCCATACTTTTCATTTAGCTTGGTTAATTTGGCTTTGCTAATGGGTTTGCTCACAGCCAACGGATGAGGATTTTTATCATTCGACGGATAACACTTTTTGTTATCCGACGGATAGATCTCATCATCCGCCGAGTCTACATCTGTCAGCAATCCATCTACCAAAATAGGTTTTAGTTTCTCCTTATTCTTTTTCCAGGCTTCATCATAAAAAGACTCAATTCCTTGAACCTTGGTGATTTGAGCATGAACATCTCTGGATGTTTTCCATGCTTTAATCACCTCCTGTTCACGATCGAGCTGCTTCTTTAAAATTTCTTCCTTTTTCAAGGACTTAGTTAATTCCTCCTTGGCAATTCTACACTCAATTTTTAGTTTCTCAAACTCAACAAACTGAGACTCACGCACATTATTCCTCTCACTCAAAAACAAGTTGTTTTCTTTGATTTTAGCATTTTCTTTAGTGAGGGACTTAAGTGTAACACGGAAATGATACAATTCTGTAGACATGTCATTTATTGCATCATTACACTCAGCTTTAGATAAATGTGCAAGGTTTGTAGTGATTACCTGATTACTTGAGGAACTTGTCTCTGTTTCATCAGACTTGGCCATATGGGCTAGATTGACATAGCTGACATCCTCATCTTCATCCAAACCATCAGCTGCCCAGTCATTCTCTTGTGTAATAAAAGCCCTTTCCTTCTGTTTGAGTAGATCAAAGTATTTTTTCTTATAATCCACAGACTCAAATCTTTTCTTACTGGAATCTGACTTTCTACACTCATTTGCAAAATGCCCTGCCAAGCCACATTTGAAACACTTGAATTTTGATTTATCCACCATGTTTCTATTTGGCTTGGCAGCTCCAAAGTTCTTCTTGAACTTGAGCTTGGCAAATCTTCTTGAAAGGAATGCTAGGTGCTCATCAATGTCCTCCATGTCATCTTGGCTCAATGAATCTTAACTTTCTGCAGCTAGCCCTTTACCCTTGCTTTCACAGGCCTTTGAAGTTGATTCCACAGCTTTCATCTTCACTTCCTTCTCCTTTTCCAGTTCAGCCACTAGTGCAATGGATCCTCCTTTCTTCTTTCCTCTCTCCATTCTTTCATCCTGCTCTATCTCAAGCTCATAGGTCTTCAGAATGCCATACAGTCTCTCCAAAGTAAACTCCTTATAATCTTGTGAGTTTCTCAATGAGACTGTCATTGGTTTCCATTCCTTTGGAAGAGATCTGAGAAATTTCAGATTGGAGTCTTTAGTCTGATAGACTCTTCCATGCAATTTAAGAGCATTTAGTAGCTTTTGGAATCTACTAAAAATGTCAGTGAGTGACTCACTTTCTTCATTGTGAAAATGCTCATATTGCTGAATTAGGAGCTGCATTTTATTTTCTCTTACTTGCTCAGTACCATCACAGATTATCTGTATTGTGTCCCAAACTTCCTTGGCAGTCTTGCAGTTGATGATGTTATCAAACATGTCTGCATCAACACCATTGAACAGAATGTTCATGGCCTTTTTATCTTTCCTGACTTGTTCAATATCAGGATCAGACCATTCATGCCTTGGCTTTGGAACAGATGGTTCATTTCCTGTTGCATCTCTCATTGGAACATGAGGGCCTCTTTTTATGCAGTCCATATAGGCCTCATCTTGAGAAAACATATGAAGATGCATCTTTACCTTCCAATGATGGTAATTATCTTTATCAAGAAAAGGAATCTTGACTCCAACATCTTTCTTGTTCATCTTGCTGAATTGTTTTGATCTTTAAACTCTTTGTAGATTAAGAGCTTGCTCTGATACCAATTGTTAGTCCCTTAACAATATAGCAAGAATTACAGAAGGGGGGTTGAATGGAATTCTTGAACCTTTTTCTTAAAATAAAAATGTTCAACTCGATTATGGATATATTTGTTTTGATTAGCACAATGCGGAATGTAAACTTGAATGAATCAAAACATAAGTAATTAAAAACAAGAGTCTTTAAAAACTTTCTGGTGGATTTAAACAATTCCACCAGAGATATATTTAATATATCGAGAGGACTCTGTGTGCAGAAATGCCTACAGCTGCTTACACAAATAGAACTGCTAAGAACACAGGAAATGCTAAAGATAATGATTACAAAGATTTCTCTGTTGTTGTTTCTTAGTTCTCTCCGTTATTTTTCTATTTGCTACTCTCTTGTGTTGGGTCCCAATGTGTTTGTAGAAGGGGGGGTTGAATACAAACAGTACCGAATAAACGAATTAAATGCGGAATAAAAAATGTGAAACAAAATTCAAGTTAAATAAAAATATTATTAAACTTGAAAGGTGTTACAACAACTGTATCGATTACAAGGAATTAATCTCAAATTAATTATCACAAATCTAGAATAAATTCGACATGAACTTTTTCTATTTTTGTAATAAAAAGATTTAAATGCTAAACGCAATTTGAGATTAAGTTCTAGGGATTTTGATCCGCTAGATTGTTACACAAGAACAAGATAAAGATTTCTAGTTGATTGGATTTAACTTTACAATCTAGAAATTGATCTTGAATTAAACAGATGAAAAATGTAATATTTCAAGGCGGCTGCTTTTCTTGTTCTTTGTTCTTCTGTTTGAATGATAGATTGATATGCTGCTTCTCTGCTTCTATTTAAATCAACAAAACCAATAGAATTGACTTGGCATGACAATCCTATAGCTGGCAAGACTTTCGGTAGGACAATTGAATGAACTAGCAAGACAATCTGAATGAACTAGCATGACAATCAGAATGAACTAGCATGACAATCAGAATGAACTAGCAAGACAATCATCCTCCTAGAGTAACTTTCGGTATGACAATTGAAAATGGCCTAGCATGACAATCGGTATGACAATCCTGATTGTCATGCTAGTTCATTTTCAATTGTCTTGCTGATTTAATGCTTGAATTTAATCCAATTAAGCTTCTGAAAATTCCTAAAATTCCTAGAATTAATTCAGAATTAATTAATCAATTAATTCAATTAATAAATAAATTATTCTTCGCAGATATAATTTATTTTCTTAATTAAATTAGATGACTTAATTAATTAATAGAGAATTAATTCTAGTCTTGAGCAGCAACCATTCTTCTGCAAATCTTCTGAAAATCACTGAAAATTATGAATCAATTCCATCACTTCAACGTTGACACTCGATGTACTGTCTGGTTCATGAGTGACTAACTTCCGTGACGTTTCTTCATGTCTTGACTTTGACACTTTGATTTTCTTCAGATTAAATCCTTGTAATTTATTGATACCCTGACGAGATCTCTGTCACTTGATTAAATCCACGATCTTGATTTATATCACTGAGGCATGATCAACTTCTTGAACTTCTTCCAGTGAATTAACTCCTCAAGTCTGTAGATGAACATTGTCTCTGAATCCTTTGACAGATATTACTTTGCGAGATCTCTCTGACGGTAGTTCCACTATTTACTTATTACATTCTTATTTGAGTTGAGTTGAATCCTCGAATATACAAATAGGCTATGACATGTGACTTACAATCTCCCCCTATTTGTTTGTTAGACAATAACACACAAATACCTAGAGGATAACTCAACTAACAAATAAGAAAAAGATATAAACATACATGCAAAGTAAATAGTAGAAAAGTTCTGGATGAGATTTAACATTTTCCAGATTCCAAGTAGATGTTCCTCTAGACTGAACATATCTTCAAGTAGTTCCATCTTCATTTGTACAACCACATTTCCTGTTGAGAAGCCCATATCTCTTGCTTCTCCCCCTATGAGAATCAACTGATTAAAGAAGATCACCTTCATTTTACCACCTCTCCCGTACAATAGGATCCGCAGATAAAAACCAATGGTACTCCCCTAACAGCTTCTTCCCTTACTAGGAAATCACCTTGTGTTTACCACCTCTCCCGTACAATAGGATCCGCAGATAAAAACAACAATGGTGTGGTGTAGTGTACATATAGGATCTTTTTCTTCCTCCCTGCTATTTCTCCCCCTTAGTTGAGGAATCCTCCAAACTATTTCTTAAGCTTTTATCTCCCCCTTAAAGAAGGAATGTATGCCGTCGTCTGAAGGAGTTCTCATATTTCACTTGGTTGGTAAAGAAATAACAAGTAGTTTCTTTTTCTACCTCACTGTGAGTGTGTGATTCTGTTTAGTGTACCTCACATGTGTTTCACTCTTCTCTCCACTCGTGTTTACACTCATTCTCACAAGTGTATCACTCTTCTCTCATAGCTCCATAATCCAGCTGTACCTGCAAGGAAAATCACCTTAGCCATCCTTAAGGAGGTCACAGGTGGTGCAATGGGAGTTCACAAATCCCCATCCTTGTTAAACTCGTCAGATAAATCTGAGTCATAATCTACAAGTTGCTAGTTTCCCTTTTAGGGTTCCAGATTTGAATTCTGGGAAGGTAAACAATGATCCAAGAATTTAGCATAAAGATCAAAGTTCCCTTCTAATGTCTGTGAAGACATTTCCTTGTGACTTATCAGGTAATATCTGAATCATTGTCAACAAGTTGCCGATCTGCACCTATGTCAGATCCACTATCCGCAGATACATCCAGGGGATTTAAGCCTGGGGAGGTAGACACTGACCACTGACATATGGCTTTTGGATCAGTATCCTCTCCTAACACCTGTAAAGGCAATTGGTCCACTAACGAACCTTGAACAATCGAATCTGACCTTAAAATGGTCCAAACTCTTGTTTCCGTCAACTCATCCTTTGTGTGTGTAACCTCTCCTTGTGCATCAAGAATTGATTATGTTTGAAGTGGTGACACTACATCGGATACCTTGGCCGACAGGCAAAATTCAATAGACTCACCCTGTTGAGAGAATGAATCTAGTAACTGTTTTTGTACCTTTTCAGCCATTGCATCTTTTTGAGAAGATGTATGGGGGCTAGCAGTTGTCTCGGTTTAAATACTACTCATCTATGTATGAGACAGAGCTACTGGGTTGACTACAGAACCTTCCTTATGTGGTGCACTAGGCACTATCTCCCTCACGCTCATTCATACTACATTTAGTGGTAAGAGAGTGTTGGTTGGTTCTGTTTTTGTGTTTGTCTTTACAGTCTGGGATAGACGTTGTGGGTTTTCAACCTCATGACTGTCAATGAAAGAAAGTCATTGGAGACTGAACCTGTATCATAGAACATATGGTAATAGAGAGAAAATGATTTACAATAGTGATTTCAAAAGATTTTACATGAAATAAGAAATCACTAATGTAGAAAGAAGTTTGATTTTTGTTTTTCAAAATGAATGAGTTTTTGATAAAACATTGATCACTTAGGGTAAAGTCTAAGTAATTCTCATTCATGTCAAAAGCTTACAAATATCTGCAACATAATGTTAACAACATATCATTGACCGATACTTGTCAAGTACTTTAGATACTAATTGTTATGTTGCATAATCAATATACCACTGCACATATAAAACAATATAATTGTGCTTAGTGATGAAATAGTTATAAATATGACGACTCTACTAGTTCATATAAAATTATAACTTCTGTTAGAGTGCCATACCATGTCGTTGACGATTGCTTGAGCAGTATACTAGTTCATACCAACCTGAATTGAGATTGTGAAGAAGAGATTGCATAGTCCAATAGATCTGCAACTGCAAAGTCCATGAACTGTGGTACACTGACTTCCTCTTTTAACTCACCAACCAGGAGTACACTTGTACACATCTTACTAGAGTACAATTCCAAGTGTAATGTGCAGCTGGTGTCTGATATGTCGTAATATTCTCAAGTCTCGTCACTGGTGCTATATGTTAGATACTGCTTCCTGATAATAACCTAGCACAATATACAAAATTACAATGATAACATTCCCAGCTTGCAAACAGCCATATCCCTCAGATAAACCTTTGCTGTTATCTCCAAAGGTAATCAGGGGGCCAGCTTTCTCAACCACATTTGATAGCAGGGCTCTATCTCCGGTCATATGTCTTGATGATCCACTTGTCAAGAATCCACACTACCGGTTACACCTGTATACTGCCCTGCACTTCAAATGGATTAGACCTTCTTCGGAACCCAAACTTGGTTGGGCCCGGCATACTTGTAGAACTGTCCTTTGTCAGACAAAACAACATTTAATTTTAATGGTCTCAACATTCTCAATGACTGAACATTTGACCTTGTAAACAGCCTTAACAAATTTCTGTTTAAGCTTAGGCACAAATGTCTCCTTTCTAGCCTTAGAAGGACTAGCAGTCTTAGACCTATCATGCTTCTTGTTATTCACATGCTGACGAGGAGTAGTCTTATCATTAGACACATGCTTACCATTAAAATAAGCATACATCATATTAAAAGCACAAGACATACAATTAGCAACACCACATGCTTTATGAGAGTGATTAATAGCAGGTAATTTATGCATGGTAGACATGGCATTATTGTTATCCAACTCATGTGTGTCTGAGTTAGTCTCAGTTGCTTTCACAACTTTGACTGGAACTTTCGACTCACTTGACTTGAAAACAATCTTCTCATTAGCATGATCCTCAGCACGTATTTCTTCTTGAATAACAGAAGAGGTCGCATCAAATGGTTCAGCAATTGATGCTTTATAGAGGGGTTCATCAACACCCTTAAGCACATGTGGTACTTCCCTCCCTTTAGCACATACATGAGGAGGGGAGTTTATGCCTAATTCTCCAATAGCAGCATTGTAATCATAACCTATTCCAGATGTTTGATTAACAGCTTGCTTACTGTAGAACTCTTTAGCCTTCGAACAAGAATTGAAGTAGGCTCTAACCTTAGTCTCAAGACCGGTGATCTTGTCTTTGAGAATAGTTTCGAGTTTTCTATAACAGTCAACTCTATTCTCTAGAAAAGATACCTGTTCTTTTAATTTGTCTTGATTAATGTGCACAAGTCTTAATTCATTGACCTCTTTCTCAAGGTCTGTGATCTGTAAACTTAACAGTTCATTATCACGACGTGCACAATCTAAGTTACCTCTTAGATGATAAACCATTTCAGCATCAGAAAGTTTTACCTCTATTCTTGACGATGAAGCTTTTCCATCAACAGCCATAAGAGCAAGATTTCCTTCATCTTCATCTTCACTGTCAGTATCATCCCAGCTTCTTCCCTTTGCCAGATAAGCCCTTTCAGAGTTCTTTCTTACTTGCTTTGGCTTCCTACATTCTGTGGCAAAGTGTCCCAACTCATTGCAGTTATAGCATCTAATGGTGCTTCGATCAACCATCCCTGTTTTGTACCCACCACTGCTGGTGTTAGAGGATGAAGATCCACCTTTCTGGAATTTGTTGTAGTTGGACTTGTACTTAAGCTTGGGATTCCTCCTGAATCTGACATGGGAGAATCTCTTGACAATTTGGGCCATTGATTCATCTTCCAATTGCTCCAGCTCTTCCAAGGAATAAAAATCATCACTTGATTGATTTGTAGTAGGAGGATCATATTCTGCTACTAACTCATTTTCCTCACCCTTGGAAAACTGTACCATTCTTTCTAACTGTTGAGATTGTTGTTGTTGTTGACCTTCAGCTACAAGTGCAGTAGATGTGCTGACCATTCTATCCTTCCCGTAGACTTCCTTCTGTTGAATCTGCTCCAACTCATAGGTTTTTAACACTCCATAGAGCCTGTCCAAAGAAATCTCACTCAGATCTCTAGCTTCTCTAATGGCAGTGATTCTATGTTCAAGATGAGCTGGCAGTGTTAAAAGGAACTTTTTGTTGACCTCCCTGATTGAATAATACTTTCCATTGATGTTCAGGTTGTTGATCAACGCATTGTACCTCTCAAACACTTCAGTAATTCCTTCTCCTGGATTTGATTTGAAATGTTCATATTCAGAGGTTAGGATTTCCAACTTGTTCTCCCTAACTTCCTCTGTGCCTTCATTAATCACCTCAATAGTTTCCCACATGTGTTTGGAATTTTTACAGTTCATCACATGTCTGTTCATCAGGGGATCAAGGGAATCAATCAATATTAATTGAAGGCTGGCATCCAAGGAGGCTTCTTCCTTCTCAGCAGGAGTAAAATCTTCAGGCTCTTTTGGATAGGTTCTAGCTTCAGTAGTCACCACACCATCTATTATTACCTCCGGTTCAATAACCATCGGAGTTTTTATACCCTTCTTTAACAAGTTTGAATATTTGGGATTTGCAACTTGTAAAAATAATAGCATCTTCTTCTTCCACATGATATAATTCTCTTTATCAAATTGTGGAATTTTAACGGTTCCAACTTTATGTGAAGTCATTATGAATTTTTGAATAAATAAAAATTCAAGGAGTTGAAAAATCACAAAAGTCTAGGATCTTGATTTGTTCGTTAATCAGAAGGCTCTGATACCAATTGTTGGGTCCCAATGTGTTTGTAGAAGGGGGGTTGAATACAAACAGTACCGAATAATCGAATTAAATGCGGAATAAAAAATGTGAAACAAAATTCAAGTTAAATAAAAATATTATTAAACTTGAAAGGTGTTACAACAACTGTATCGATTACAAGGAATTAATCTCAAATTAATTATCACAAATCTAGAATAAATTCGACATGAACTTTTTCTATTTTTGTAATAAAAAGATTCAAATGCTAAACGCAATTTGAGATTAAGTTCTAGGGATTTTGATCCGCTAGATTGTTACACAAGAACAAGATAAAGATTTCTAGTTGATTGGATTTAACTTTACAATCTAGAAATTGATCTTGAATTAAACAGATGAAAAATGTAATATTTCAAGGCGGCTGCTTTTCTTGTTCTTTGTTCTTCTGTTTGAATGATAGATTGATATGCTGCTTCTCTGCTTCTATTTAAATCAACAAAACCAATAGAATTGACTTGGCATGACAATCCTATAGCTGGCAAGACTTTCGGTAGGACAATTGAATGAACTAGCAAGACAATCTGAATGAACTAGCATGACAATCAGAATGAACTAGCATGACAATCAGAATGAACTAGCAAGACAATCATCCTCCTAGAGTAACTTTCGGTATGACAATTGAAAATGGCCTAGCATGACAATCGGTATGACAATCCTGATTGTCATGCTAGTTCATTTTCAATTGTCTTGCTGATTTAATGCTTGAATTTAATCCAATTAAGCTTCTGAAAATTCCTAAAATTCCTAGAATTAATTCAGAATTAATTAATCAATTAATTCAATTAATAAATAAATTATTCTTCGCAGATATAATTTATTTTCTTAATTAAATTAGATGACTTAATTAATTAATAGAGAATTAATTCTAGTCTTGAGCAGCAACCATTCTTCTGCAAATCTTCTGAAAATCACTGAAAATTATGAATCAATTCCATCACTTCAACGTTGACACTCGATGTACTGTCTGGTTCATGAGCGACTAACTTTCGTGACGTTTCTTCATGTCTTGACTTTGACACTTTGATTTTCTTCAGATTAAATCCTTGTAATTTATTGATACCCTGACGAGATCTCTGTCACTTGATTAAATCCACGATCTTGATTTATATCACTGAGGCATGATCAACTTCTTGAACTTCTTCCAGTGAATTAACTCCTCAAGTCTGTAGATGAACATTGTCTCTGAATCCTTTGACAGATATTACTTTGCGAGATCTCTCTGACGGTAGTTCCACTATTTACTTATTACATTCTTATTTGAGTTGAGTTGAATCCTCGAATATACAAATAGGCTATGACATGTGACTTACATCTTGGTTTATATAATACCAAGATTACAAAGTCAAAAGAACTGAACAAATATAAAATCTAACAGTCTTAATCTTTGCTGCTTTTTGTCCTCTATTACCCAGTTAATGGGCTTCCACAGTGTACCTGTATCCAACTCAACGGCTGTGTGTCAGCTTTCACTGTTCAACTGATGTTTGAATCTTGATATGATCATCTATCGACTTTCAGATCATCCGTCGATGACTTAATTGATCATCCGTCGACTGCTATGTTAAACATCTGTTGATAGTCATTTGATCATCCGTCGAAGCTTTGTTAAGCATCCGTTGGTAGCTATTTTGGCACTTGACTTCAATTCACTTATACAGAATTACAAGACATTGCTTATGTACAGTTGATCAACCTATTCTGCATATCTAGTTAAAGTCAACATGACTTATATGCTACTACAGATTCTATACAAACGTGGATACAACACTGTGCTACAAACTTATTATTACATAAGCTACTCACTCGATGGATAATAAGTTAATCATCCGTCGGGACTATAATGAGTTATCCGTCGGGACTATAATTCTTATCCGTCGAGTGCTACATCATTTCACTAAGTAAAATCTACTTAGATGTTTTGTTTAGGTAATCATCAAGTACTCAACATATTCACAACAAAATTCAAATATAAAATATATCTCTCTCGGAAAGTCGAGAATTATTGAAAATGACAATTTTAACACGTAGGTCTCGAAATTAGCTTTTTATCCATTACTCATAATGAATTTTTGAGCGAACGGTTGATTTTATATGAATTTCGCAAACTTACTTTAATAAATACATTTTTCTCATAAAATCAATTTAAAAATGCAAAGATCAACAATTAAATTCACTCATCATTTTTAAAAAGTCTCTAGGACCTTTACGAAGATAACAGAACAAATCCCATTTTTTTATCTTACTCGAATGATTTTATAAAAATGCACGAAGGTTAATTAAACCTTTACTTAAATCACGTAATTCCTTTAAAATTCACAAAATTGACACAGAACACGCAGTCATGCATACAGTCAAGCAATCACACATATACAGTCACATAACGACTCAGGTCTGATCATAAAATTCATCCTTCTTTATTCTTTATCCTCTTTTACGCGTACCGGGTCACGTTCAGCCTGACGGCCCGACGCTCAGCGTTTTGATTACGCTTCTCAATATCTTTACCAATCAACAAGTCACTTAGGACGGAATACTTTATTTACTCATTCATTCATTCAATCACATAATTCATATTTTATATTCTTTAACTCCATATTAGGACGGGTTTCGTTCTTCCTAACAGCCCGACACCACAACTTATCTTTTAAGCTGACTCTTTAAATTGGAACATTTTTACGCTCCTAAACTCTAGTATATAGATAAGACAAATAATCATCACTTAATCACATAATTATAATCACATCATATAACACACTCTTTATTTACTTAATTACGACGCAAAATTCCTCAGTCGTCACAGTTATGAATTTCCGTATCCAAACAGCCTCTTTGGTTGCTTCACTGGCAGCAATATACTCAGCTTCCATTGTAGAATCAGCTATTGTCTCTTGCTTTGAACTCTTTCAGCTTACAGCACCTCCATTAAGGCAAAATACAAAACCTGACTGAGATACTGGATCGTCTCTGTCTGTCTGAAAGCTAGCGTCAGTGTAACCCTTTACAACCAGCTTCTCATCTCCTCCATACACCAAGAATGAATCTTTAGTCTTTTTCAAGTACTTAAGAATATTCTTGACAACAGTCCAGTGACCCTCACGAGGATTAGACTGGTATCTGCTCGTCATGCTCAAGGCATACGAAATATCAGGACGAGTACATATCATCGCATACATTATAGATCCAATTGCTGAAGCATATGGAACTTTGCTCATACGGCCCTTATCATCTAATAATTTAGGGCAGTTATCTTTTGAGATCAATATCCCATGAGATATTGGGACATATTCTCTTTTTACCTCTTGCATCCCGAAATGATGTAATACTTTGTCAATGTATGTACTCTGACTTAGGCTGATTAATTTCCTTGATCTATCTCTATAGATCTTGATCCCTAATATATAGGTAGCATCACCTAAGTCCTTCATCGAGAAACTATTTCCCAACCAAGTCTTAACAGCCTATAGAGAAGGTATGCCATTCCCTATCAGTAATATGTCATCTACATATAGTGTTGGATTTTTAACGCAGCGGGGTCATGGCAAAACACTTTTACACATACAAAATCCAAATAAAAGCATATAAATCGTGAATAAAAATTCGAGGGATCGAATCTAACCTTTAAAAATAATTCGGAGACAACGATCAGAGATCCTTAGTAGTTGCTCCTCAAGTGTGAAGCACTCCACCGGTATCCACCAAGAAAACGATGTTAAGGAGGAGGAAGGAGGTGGAGAGAATTGGATTTTCCAAACTTTTTGGGTTTTCGGGTTTGATGTGGGTTCGAATAAAATTAGGGTCTATAATAGTGTATTTATAGGCAAAATTTTCAGCTAAAATTTTCCCATAAATATTATTATTATTATCCCATTTATTATTCTCATTAATAATTAAAACACCTTTTAATCATTAATTCTTTTTCTAAACACTTTAGAAATAATTCTCTCTCTTGATTTAATTTCCAAAAATTAAATCCTTTAATTAATAATATTAAGAACTTTTCTTAATTAATTTATAATCAATTAAATCTTATTTAATCAATTATTAAATTTGCCAATTAATTATTTATTTCACAAATAAATAATTATTAGCCATTATTAATTAATTCCTCCACCAATAAATCATTCTCTTTTTATGGTGTGACCCTGTAGGTTCAATATTAAGCCGGTAGTAGAAATAAATAATAATAAAACTATTTTATCATTATTTATATAAATTCTCTAATTTATTAAATATGATTAATTAATTAATCACATTTATTCTACATCGAGAGTGATGCTTCTCAACATATCACGACTATCCGGATAATATGAATTCACTGCTTAGAATACCAAGAACCTGTCAGTGAATAGTTACCGTATAATAAACTCCTTCTACCCTACAATGTCCCGATTAAATACAAGGCATGGATCTCGTGTCAAGCCTATCTAATTCAATCACTTGCTTACCATTTACTATGCGTAGTTCTATGCAAATTAGAAACTCCTTTCTAATTTCATTCACTCTGGCCAGAGATTCCTGAACTAGCATAAGTGGATCAGCCTTGAACATTCGCTTCCTTCACTGGAAGGGGTAGATCCTTTATTGATCATACACTATCTTCGTGTACAAATTCCTATACCCAGAAGAGCCCTAATAATTGTCCCTGGAGACTAAGAACTAAACCAAAGCATAGTTCAGTGTACATAAGATGACTATAATGACCTCAAGTCTAAGGATACTTGTACAACTATCACTATGTGAACAACTGCTGACACGTGAGTGAACTCCATCAGTTGTTCAGCTGTGCGAGTCATGTTCAGTGAACTTATTCCATAATAAGCACCTACATACTAGCTATAGTGTCACCACACAAATGTCTATGAGAACAAACATCCTTCATAATGAAGCAAGCATAGTATGTACCGATCTTTGCGGATTATTAATTACCAGTTAGTAATCCTATGACCAGGAACTATTTAAGTTTAGAGTTATCATCTTTTTAGGTCTCACTATTATGATCTCATCATAATCCATAAAAAGCTTTACTCTAAACTATGGTATATCTTATTTAAACACTTAAATAGATAAAGCCCGTAATAAAAACAAAACAAGTCTTTATTAATATCAATGAAATCAAAACAGATTACATAAAAGTTATTCCTAAATCCTAATACATGATTGGACTTAGGACGTATTCCTTTCAATCTCCTACTTGTACTAAAGCCAATCACTCTGGTATCTAATACCCATCTTGTCTTTATGACGATCAAAGTGACTTTCATAAAGTAGCTTTGTGAGTGGGTCTGCTATGTTGTTATGTGTGTCAACTCTATTTCAATACAATACAAGAAATATTACCGCGCTCCCACTAACCCTTTTGTAGACGCATGGTTCATCTTCGTTTTTGATAAAATCAAACTCTTTGATTGTCTCATCAAAATGAATGTTCCATCTTTCGAGAAGCCTGCTTTAAACCACATATGGTTCGCAGCAGCTTACACACTAGGTTTTCATTTCTCTTGGAAAGAAAACCATCTGGCTAATTGCCAGATCTCATAGTCGTAGTAAGCAGCATTCACAAGCAAAATCCGAACTGATTTTAACAGGGCTACAGGTAAAAGGTTTCATCAAAGTCAATCCATTGCCTTTGTTTGAATCCTTTTACCAAAAGCCTGGCCTTAAAGGTCTCCGCCTGGCCATCTGCTATAATCTATCTTTTGTATACCGTATACATAGATTCCATTCTGGATTTCATGGCACTATGCCATTTCTCTGACTCAACACTACTCATAGCCTCATTATAGGTCACAGGGTCGTCATCATCAATGATCAACAACTCATTGTCATTCTCAATGACAAGGCCATAATACCTCTCAGGTTGGCGAGACACTCTCCCTGACCTATGAATGGGCTGTTCCACAAAAGGTTGTTCAGTCAGAACAGGTGTTTCCATTTGATCCGTAGTAGTTTGTGCTTCTTGAACTTCATCAAGTTCAATTTTGCTCCCACTGTTTCCTTCAAGGATAAACTCCTTTTCCAAGAAGGTAGCATGTCTGGAGACAAACACCCGATGATCGGTGTAAAAGTAATACCCTAAAGTCTCTTTAGGATATCCCACAAAACTACATTTTACGGATTGATATTCCATCTTATCTGGGTCAACTTACTTGACATAAGCTGGACATCCCCAAATCTTAACGTGTTTAAGACTCGGTTTCCTTTATTTCCATATCTCATACGAAGTTTGAGGAACAGATTTGGAAGGCACCTTATTCAGTAAATATACTGAGGTTTCCAATGCATAACCCCATAGGAATACTGGAAGATTTGTATAGCTCATCATGGACCGAACTATGTCTAACAAAGTTCGATTTCTCCTTTCAGATACCAATCTGGAGGAGTCCAATGGGAGACTATACCATATACTTTGAGATAATCTAGAAACACTCCATTAAAGTATTCACCACCTCGATCTGATCGAAGAGTTATAATACTATGTTTGGTTGTTTTTCCACTTCATACTTGTACTCTTTGAACTTTTCAAAGGCTTCAGACTTGTGTTTCATCAAACACATATCCGAATCTAGATCTATCATCTATGAAATTAATGAAGTATGAAAATCCACCCATGGCTTGCTTAGACATTGGTCCACATACATATGTGTGTACCATTCCTAGCAAATTTGCAGCCCTCTCTCCATGTCTACTAAATGGAGACTGCAATGCCACTATAAAGTGATATTTTCATCATCCCTTTTCTTTTATTAGTTTGTTCAATCTGAAATAAATTATGTCACATACATACAGATCATTATTTAAAGCACCACGTCCATAAAGAATATTATCTCTAATAATAGAACATTCATTATTCTCAATAATAAATGAAAATCCAGCCAAGTCTAACATGGGAATAATATTCCTTACAATCGAGGGAACAAAATAACAATTATTTCAAACAATAGTCTTGCCTGTAGGCCTATGTAAATGAAATGATTCTACATCTTCAGCAGCAACTCTTGCTCCATTTCCCATCAGTAGAATCACCTCCTCTTCCTCAAGAGTCCTACTTCTCCTTGGTCCCTGCAACAAATTGCAGATATGAGAACCACAGGCGGTATCTAATACCCAAGTAGAAATGACATATTCACTTCTATCATGAACATACCTGAATCAGAAGCGGTAGTCTCACTACCCTTCTTCTTCAATTCTGCAAGGTAAACCTTGCAGTTTCTCTTCCAGTGCCCCACCTTGTTACAGTGAAAGCAAACAACTTTGCTCTTGGGGTCTTCAGCTTTTGGTGGAACCGGCGTAATCTCACCTACTTTCTTCTTCTTGGAAGAGTTCCTCTTCCTTTTCTTAGGATTGGAACCTTCACCAATTAGAAGAACAGAACTCTTCTTAGGGGGGAAATTCGATTCCGCAGTCTTCAACATGTTGTGGAGTTCAGGCAGGCTGACATCCAACTTATTCATGTGAAAGTTCACAACAAACTGCGAGAACGAACTCGGAAGCGATTGCAAGACCAAGTCTTGGCTCAGCTCCCCATCCATAGCAAAACCAAGTTGTCCAAGACGTTCAATCAAATTGATCATCTTAAGTACATGGTCATTCACAGATGATCCCTCAGACATCCTACAACCGAACAACTCCTTCGACATCTCATATCGAGCTGTCCTCCCCGCCATATCATACAACTCTTGTAGATGCATGAGGATAGTGTGAGCATCCATATGCTCATGTTGCTTCTGTAGCTCAATGTTCATGGAAGCTAGCATGATGCATTGAGCAACATTTGCATCATCTATCCACTTATGATACACAACATGTTCATCATTATGTATATCACTAGCAGGTTCAGTAGGCTTAGGTGAGTCAATCACGTATACCAGCTTTTCAATCCTGAGAACAATTCTCAAGTTTCGAAGCCAGTCAGCATAATTAGGACCAGTCAATTTGTGAGCATCTAGTATGCTACTGAGTGATAGTGCAGAAGACATAACGTACAAAGTAAATCTGTAAATGATTAACACATAACAACACTTAGCAAATATTCGATTTCATTTTAAAACACTATATGAATCGGGTCTTTATTCATAAGTGGCTCCCACTAGTTTTCCTAATTTATTCAACCCCCTACGTGAAAAATTAAGCATTCATAATGCTAGTGGGAATAGGGATCCTACATTCCATTACACGACCCCGGCTGTAGCACGAACCGCCATGTAATGTTCAATAGGCAGACAACTCTTGTCAATTACATCTCATATTATTCCCTAATCAAACTTTAGCCTCTTGAATAATTGAGTCTCGGATGTAGCACGACAAACTCAATATTCTAAGTCAAGTCTAACCCAATATTCCGTATAGTTGAATCAGTCCCCAAAGGCCCACGGCTGTAGCACGTACCGACCTTTAGATTCTTATTCAATGTACACATCTCTATGTAATAGACAAGTATTTCTTATTTCGAAATCAAAGCCCTCGGCAGTAGCACGAACCGACAATGATTCAAAAATAAGAACTACTTTTCTATCATGTTGGAAGGCTATGACCGACACAAGCCCGTTGTGTCATTGGCCAATTACTACTTGATATTATTTAATTTTAGAGGGATTATATTACGTTACAATCATAATCATATTATAAAGAGATTCTTCCTTTTAAATTAAATATTTCAAATCAATAATCAATAATCAGATGATTCCTAGATTGGGTGGAGCATTGTCAAGAGGCGTCACTTAATAACCCTTTCTTACAGATAAAAATCTGTTGTTGACAGAATCATCCTTTCTCTCATATCGAAAATTCATATTCAATTACGTGTTTCACAAACACAAGAATCTCATGATTGTATTCATAATATTTTTCTTAAGGTTATGAAACAATTTCACTATACTAGGTTGTCTAACAAACGCCTTATGTTCATTTAAGCTCACCTAAATCTATCATCACATGATAAACTAAGCATATATCACATATATAAACATGAATAAACATCAAGGTAGGCATTTTACATCATCTAGCACATTGGTCTAAGCATTATACATCTCTATGTATCACATGAAGCATTTAAAAACAACTAAAACAGTTAAAAAATAGCTTTAAAACACTTCATGGAAATATAAACAGTTCAAAACTTTTATATAAACTAAAATTGATCACTCCATTAGATCCGTTTCGAAAAAACGAATCCAACGGTATATTGCACGCCTAAAACGGAGTTACGAAACTCCCAGAAAATCAATTTTAAAATCAACAGACGGGCTGTAACGCATTACGGGAACGCGTTACAAGCCCTGTAACGCATTCCGGTGATGCGTTACACCCCTTTTAAGCCATTAAAGAGTGTAACGCATTCCGTGAATGCGCCACAGGTGTGTAACGCATTCCCAGAATGCGTTACACCCCTATTTTTTTTTAATTCTGCAGCAGCCGTCACTTTCTCCTCGAAAAACGTGCATGTCAGACCTGACCTCCTTGCAGATAGCAGCCACACAACAGAGTAACAGTAGCAGAGCAGATAACTTATAGATGTACATATATATATATATACTTACAAATAATATATATATATATGATTTATTTAATTACGAATTTAATTACAATAACTTAAAAAATTCATAATAAAAAATCTATACATCATAAAATTATGAAAAAATACCCAGACGATCTACAACACTTGTAGAACCCAGATCAACAATCAAAATTATTCTGAGAAACGATTTCTCATCAGACAAAATTAAACAATAATATAATTTGTAAAAATCATAATTAATTCATACAAGCACATAAAATTCTGAAATTTTTACCACAGATCTATATGCATACAACCTATGCTCTGATACCATTGTTAGATTTTTAACGCAGCGGGGTCATGGAAAAACACTTTTACACATACAAAATCCAAATAAAAGCATATAAATCGTGAATAAAAATTCGAGGGATCGAATCTAACCTTTAAAAATAATTCGGAGACAACGATCAGAGATCCTTAGCAGTTGCTCCTCAAGTGTGAAGCACTCCACCGGTATCCACCAAGAAAATGATGTTAAGGAGGAGGAAGGAGGTGGAGAGAATTGGGTTTTCCAAACTTTTTGGGTTTTCGGGTTTGATGTGGGTTCGAATAAAATTAGGGTCTATAATAGTGTATTTATAGGCAAAATTTTCAGCTGAAATTTTCCCATAAATATTATTATTATCCCATTTATTATTCTCATTAATAATTAAAACACCTTTTAATCATTAATTCTTTTTCTAAACACTTTAGAAATAATTCTCTCCCTTGATTTAATTTCCAAAAATTAAATCCTTTAATTAATAATATTAAGAACTTTTCTTAATTAATTTATAATCAATTAAATCTCATTTAATCAATTAATAAATTTGCCAATTAATTATTTATTTCACAAATAAATAATTATTAGCCACTATTAATTAATTCCTCCACCAATAAATCATTCTCTTTTTATGGTGTGACCCTGTAGGTTCAATATTAAGCCGGTAGTAGAAATAAATAATAATAAAACTATTTTATCATTATTTATATAAATTCTCTAATTTATTAAATATGATTAATTAATTAATCACATTTATTCTACATCGTGAGTGATGCTTCTCAACATATCGCGACTATCCGGATAATATGAATTCACTGCTTAGAATACCAAGAACCTGTCAGTGAATAGTTACCGTACAATAAACTCCTTCTACCCTACAATGTCCCGATTAAATACAAGGCATGGATCTCGTGTCAAGCCTATCTAATTCAATCACTTGCTTACCATTTACTATGCGTAGTTCTATGCAAATTAGAAACTCCTTTCTAATTTCATTCACTCTGGCCAGAGATTCCTGAACTAGCATAAGTGGATCAGCCTTGAACATTCGCTTCCTTCACTGGAAGGGGTAGATCCTTTATTGATCATACACTATCTTCGTGTACAAATTCCTATACCCAGAAGAGCCCTAATAATTGTCCCTGGAGACTAAGAACTAAACCAAAGCATAGTTCAGTGTACATAAGATGACTATGATGACCTCAAGTCTAAGGATACTTGTACAACTATCACTATGTGAACAACTGCTGACACGTGAGTGAACTCCATCAGTTGTTCAGCTGTGCGAGTCATGTTCAGTGAACTTATTCCATAATAAGCACCTACATACTAGCTATAGTGTCACCACACAAATGTCTATGAGAACAGACATCCTTCATAATGAAGCAAGCATAGTATGTACCGATCTTTGCGGATTATTAATTACCAGTTAGTAATCCTATGACCAGGAACTATTTAAGTTTAGAGTTATCATCTTTTTAGGTCTCACTATTATGATCTCATCATAATCCATAAAAAGCTTTACTCTAAACTATGGTATATCTTATTTAAACACTTAAATAGATAAAGCCCGTAATAAAAACAAAACAAGTCTTTATTAATATCAATGAAATTAAAATAGATTACATAAAAGTTATTCCTAAATCCTAATACATGATTGGACTTAGGACATATTCCTTTCATATAGTACTAGGAATGCCACATGGCTCCCACTAACCTTATTATAAACACATAGTTCATCTTCATTTTGAATAAAGCCAAATTCTTTTACTGTTTCATCAACGACGATTCCATCTCATTGAGGCTTTCTTCAATCCATAAATAGATCAAAGCAACTTACATACCATATTAGCAAACTTGGGATCGACAAAACACTCATGTTGTATCATGTATACATCCTCTTCAAGGCTCCCATTTAAGAAAGTGATTTTGACATCCATTTTCCAAATCTCATAGTCGTAGTAAGCAGCTATTGCTAGCAAAATTCTGATGGACTTGACCATAGAAACTGGTGAAAAGGTCTCATCATAGTCTATACCATGAACTTTTTTGAAACCTATTGCCACCAGTCACGTTTTATAGGTCTGTACTTTACCATCCATGTCAGTTTTCTTCTTGAAAACCCACTTGCATCCTATAGGTTTTACCCCTTCAGGTGGATCAACTAAAGTCCATACTTTATTTTGATACATGGATTCCATTTCGAATTTCATGGCCTCTAGCCATCTCTCGGAGTTTGGACTGTTCATAGCATCTTTGTAGGTAAGAGGCTCATCATTATATATGAGCATTACATCATCATCTTTAGTCAAGAGAAATCCATAATATCTCTCTGGCTCATGAAGAGCCTTACTAGATCTACGAACAACCTGTGTTTCTGGAGCAGGAACAACTGATGTACTTCCTTCCCATTTTCCAACTCTGGTTCAATATTATTTTATACAACTCGGTCTTTATCTAGATCTATAGTCCTCCCACTAATTTTTTTCGAAAGTAACTATCTTTCAAGAAATACAATGGTTGGAGCAACAAACACTTTGTTCTCGGTAGTATTATAGAAACTATACCCTTTAGTTTCTTCAGGATATCCCACAAAATAATATTTATCCAATTTTGGTCCCAGCTTGTCAGACACCAAGCATTTCACAAATGCTTCGCATCCCCATACTTTCATAAAATACATGTTGTGACGTTTCTCAGTCCACATCTCTTATGGAGTCTTTTGAACCGATTTAGTTGGAACTCGGTTTAGTGTATATGCAGCCATTTCTAGAGCATAACCCAAGAAACTTATTGGAAGATCTGCTAGACTCATCATCGATCGCACCATTTCCAACAAGGTATGATTTCTCCTATCAGAAACTTCATTCCATTGAGGCATTCTAGAAGGAGTAAGTTGTGATACGATACCACACTCCTTCAAGAAACCTTTAAACTCGAGGCTTAAGTATTCTCCTCCACGATCTGATCGTAGAACTTTTATACTTTCCCCTGTTTGCTTTTCCATGTCAGCATTGTATTCTTTGAACTTTTCAAAAGAATTATATTTGTTCTTCAAAAGATACATATATCCATATCTACTGAAATCATCAGTAAAAGTAATGAAGTAGTAAAAGCCACCTCTTGTCATCGTATGCATTGGACCACATACATCACTATGTATAAGTCCTAATCGTTCGGTGGCCCTTTCACCTTGTCCGGTAAAAGGAGCTTTAGCCATTTTGCCAATGAGACAAGATTTGCATTCTTCGTATGATTCAAAATCAAACTTATCCAAGTAACCATCTTTATGTAATTTGGAAATGCATTTCTCATTTATGTGACCTAAACGACAATGCCAAAGGTATGTTTGATTTGAGTCTTTCATCTTAATACGATTATTATCATTATTTATGTTATAGACGGGATTATCTATATCAAGAACATATAAACTATTAAACAAACGTGCAACCCCATAGGTAACATTATTGAATGAAAAGGAACAACTATTATTCTGAATCAAAAATGAAAAACCTTTCTTGTCCAAACAAGAAACCGAAATAATGTTTCTGCAAATCGCAGGCACGTAAAAACAGTTATCTAGTTCTAAAACAAGCCCAGTGGGCAACGATAAACGATAAGTCCCTACAGCTAAAGCAGCAACCTTTGCTCCATTGCCAACCTTAATAAAGGAGGGCTAAATCACATCTTGATCATTCATATTTCTCATACGATTCATAATGTACCCAATATCTACTTTTATTATTACCCGGTCAAGGATAACTTTCTATAGTATCAAAGTATATTAATTCTCGTATAGAAATATAATGATTTCAGGTCAAAGGACCAATACATCATTATCACTGTGAGATTAACTTATGACACTATAAACATGTAGTATCTCACAACGGGTCAATCCAGCACCATCTATTTAATACATGTGCCTGTGTTTTGACTTTAGTATCACCATACCTATGATCAATGATATGTGATCATCAGCCAACAAACACACTAGTCTCAATGTATTTATTATCATCCCTTAACAATAATACTTGACTAGGGACCTTTAGGAATATCAATACTATTCTCATAATCTGATTTCTAAGTCATGTACTTAGAGATATAGATTTACATATCATATTTCAAGGATATTTATTAATCTAATATCTTATCGCATAAAATAAAGATATAATAAATTACTAAAGAATAATCCATATAATCATAATTAATAATCCAAATGGTTCATAATATAAACATAATAGTGTTGTCTCTAGGGCACAAATACTAACAAAGGAGCCCCGAGAGGATCTCTCTATGCTTAAGGCACGCCCTAGGCATGGGGAGGACTCTGGAGGACTCCAATCTTTCACAGGGCGCTACCCGTGAAGAAAAAGGGCCATCCGGGAGCCTGTAGTCCCGAAAAACATGTCGAAGGCATCGTTCTGTAGTCTTGCGGGTTATCCTCGTAGGGGAACGATTGTAAACATCTAGTGTGTGCTTTGGGAGCCCTGCTTCGTATTCGGCGGGTTATCCTCGATGGTAGACTCAGGAGTTGTCTCGCACTTTATACTTCTAAGTTTGGGATCACTAGTTCTGTAATCTGTTGGGTTATCCTCATCGGGGATAAGGATGCACTTTGGCATTTACGGTAAGTTATGGCTATAATAACGGTTACGATCGACGGAAGTAGCGGTAGCGGATGGGGATATCCTTCGGTCAGGAAGTTTTCTTGTCCGTGAAGTCCCAAAGTCGTAATCGAGCCTTGTGTCTTTATGACTAGGTCGTATCGTTGGGAAATC
Organism: Apium graveolens; assembly: GCF_009905375.1. Classification (NCBI taxonomy): domain Eukaryota; kingdom Viridiplantae; phylum Streptophyta; class Magnoliopsida; order Apiales; family Apiaceae; genus Apium; species Apium graveolens. The sequence goes on along the minus strand of NC_133654.1, from coordinate 154,671,569 downwards.
CTAAAATAAACCAATGTTCGAGTTATAATAGGAAGTTGGTTCGATAACTCCTATTGGGCCGCGGAATGAGAAGCCAAGTCCATCTAGGTTTCTTGTTCCCCAAGAACTATGTCCGGCATGATCCTCTATAAAAGGAGGTACGTAGGAACATTTTGAGGTAGACGCTCCTATTAGAGAGTATGCGCCCTCCAAGGAGGAATACCCTTATCGAGGTAAGACGTTCCTCTTTGAGAGGACGCGCCCTCCAAGGATGAAAACCTTTGTTGAGGTAAGACACTCCTCTAAAAGAGGATGCGCCCTCCAAGGATGCATACCCTTGTCGAGGTAAGAAGTTCCACTTAGAGTGGACACGCCCTCCAAGGATGAATACCCTTATCAAGGTAGATGCACCTCGTATGGAGGACGCGCCCTCCAAGGATGAATACCCTTTGTTAGCTATTGAGTATAACAGAACCGGGGGGTGAATGCATTTTCTGGATTTTTAGCCTTTTTAAACAGTTTGGATATTAGGTGAACAAAATAAGTTCTAATTTATAGAGATATTGTGTTAAACAGAAACAAAACAACAAGCACAATATTTGAAAATTCACTTAATTTGTATTAATTAAGTGTGTCTTGCTACAAATTCTGTGTTCTTAAAAATATAAGAACTCGGGTTCTTCCTTGAGAGAAAACAAGAAAATGTGAATCTGTTTGTTACAACTAAATTAAGGACTAGTGCATTCTTTATACACTAGCAACACGGGTTTACAAGACTTGCACTAAAATTTACTAAGCTCTTTTTTAAAGCAACATTTTTCTATTTCCATTTCTAGCTTAGCAAATCTGTGCAGAATCTTGCAGGTCTGTGACCATCCTTTGTCTAGTTAAACTTGGCCCTTGATCTTGTAATCTCCCAGCTACTTTGTACACTTTTCAGTCTAGTTGATAGATCATTTGTTGACTGATAATCTTGAATTATTTGCATTTTTTTAGAGGCATATCGAGATCTCCAGTTTGTTCTATAAAGAAGTGACATCTCGATAAACATAATGACTTGTCGAGATCTCTGAGTTCTCTATAGGTATAATTGACTTGTCGGGGTCTCTTGATCTTTGCATGAGAAACGACTTATCGAGATGTCTGAGATTTCTACATGTAGAATTGACTTGTCAATATCTCTGAGATTTCTATATACATTTTGACTTGTCGATATCTCTGAGATCTCTAATGAGAAATTGACTTGTCGATATCTCCAATCTTCACATCTTCATTTGACTTGTTAATATCTCTGAGTTCTCCAAAATGCAGAAATGACTTGTCGATATCTCCAATCTTCACATCTTCATTTTACTTGTCGATATCTCCGAGACTTCTCCATAAGCCATTTCGGACTTCTCGATAAGTCGTTTGGACTTCTCGAATGACTTCTTGATATTGCTTGATCTATGACTTGTCGATATTTTTACTTAAAATATTTTTCATAAAATAGTTTTATTCAACTCCAAGCTTCTTCACTTTTCTCTGAGGCATGATCATGGCTTGATCTCTTCTAGAGTTTATTCCTTAGCTTGAATCTGTTTATAGAAAAATACTTCAGTCTAATCTTCTAACCTTTTTATAGACTCAAGTAATAAAATACAAAATACAAAATTGATTATCAACCTACCAAATCTCAGGGTTGTCAATGTGACTTAGTCTTGTTATCATACAGGCATGTCTTGCACAATAATCTCCCCCAATTTGTGAGAAGATTGCTTATCACAAATTCATGCCTGATAACAAGACTAGCCCTAATTTAAAAATAATTACATAAAAATTGACAGATTAACAAATACAACTTTTATACATTTGATGATTACATAAATCCAATAATTAAAACCATCAAGTAAATTTTTTGTAGCCTGGTTGTTTTCTAATGAGGTCCTTTAGATTTACTAGCACTTGGAGTTCTTCTATTATTTCAGTCCCTCTTAGAGCTTCTAAAAACTTGAGCCAATCATCCAATGAGTAACCATTTAGGTAACCAACTCTGAATCTTGAGAATCTGCCAACTTGTATGCTCAGAATATGTCCATCCTTTGATATTATACTCAACCCCCTTACCTTAAGCTCATTTGATCTTTGTTCAAACATCCTTATCTCCTTGACATACTTTCTGTCCCTTTCGTCATTTTCAGCCTTAAATCTTGCATGTCTTTCATCCCTTTTCCTCAACCTTTTAGATATTACAGCCTTCCACATTCTTGTACTTGTGTTCTTGTCTTTCAGTAAACTAATTACCCTCTTCAATTCTGTGGTTGAAAGTGTTTCCATTATTGTCCTGTTAAGCAAAATGAGGGAGCCATCCATGTAGTAGATTCTGACTTCTGCTAAAGATACAACACAAACTTTGACAATTTCTTTAGATAGTTGTTGGAAAAAGTCATCATCTGTGATGCACATGTTTAAAGGCGGAAAGTCAGTTTGATTGAAACAGTTCTAGATGACCCCAACACCAGCTTGCATTTTCCTTGGTTTTTTTCCAACGGTCTTGAAGTGAGTTATGGTTGGAGGCTTATATGAAGGTAGGTTTGTGATTTTCTTTAGTGTGACATGACTTGATCTGATTGGTATCTTAAGTAAGGTGTTTGAGTTTATTTATTCAAGAATTTTGGCTTTTGAGGTAGATTTGGTTGAGATAGTGTTTGTCTAGGTTTGGTGGTTTGAGTTTGTGAGATTTGGATTTGTTGTACATGTTTCTTGGTACCTTCTTCTCCTCCCTTTTTCCTCCTTCTGTTTTCATCTCCCCTCTTCCTATCATCCATCTTCTTTTCATCCTGCTTCTTCTCTTCTACTTTGCTGCCAATTGCCTTGGTAGATTGACTTGGATTAGAGCCAGAAGGTTTTTGCTCATCTTTCTTCTGCTCATCATCATCGAAGTCATCTTTGGTGTTGAATTGAGTAGTTGGAAACATGGTTTCTGCATTCTGCAAGTATCTCCCCAGCATCCTTATCATTTCCTCATCTTCAACTATCTTCTTTTTCTTCTTAGTTTTGAGATCAGTTTCTAATATCATGATTAATCTTAGATTTCCCCTCACACAGTTCTTAGGGATTATGAAATATTTGCACTTCCTGGTTTGAGGACAAATGTAGGCCACCCCTTTGTTTGGATGGAGATAGACTTCAGGAAAAGCAGTTATATGAGCTTTCTTGAGTTCATTAAGAAATTGGGTGTCCTTTGGAATAACTGTTTTAACACTATTAATTATTACATCTTGCTCATATGCTCTCATGGATTGAAGATTTGAGAAAGACACATGTAGACACCTGTCCAAATCACAATTATTTACATTGGCCACTATCTGTTTCTTCAAAAAGTTTCCAACCTTCACTATCACCACTCTTAGAAAATTGATGTTGTTGGCCAAAGCTCTCTTGTAAGTGATGTAGTTGTTGTGAAGAGAGACTCTTAGCACCATTAATAGCTCATTGAACTCTTTGTCTTGGCAGGGTCTTCTGCAGCTTTTTGGAGTCTGTCTTTTCCAATATCTTGAGAAATTTTTACATGTGTAGAGCTTTGACCAGAGTGTGATGTATATTTTCCAGCTTCTTTTGATCGTGTATATTTTCCAGCTTCCTTTGATTGTTGAATTCTAACTCCTATCTCCCCCTTAGTCTTGGTAGCAGACAAATGTAGAGGAGTTGGAATTTCTGGCCTAACAGCTTCAGGTAATGAAGGTAGTGGAACATTCAAAGCACCCATAATAGCTCCCAAAGAGAAAGAATTCTGCATTTGGAGATGTTTGTGGGAGTCTCATAGGGTCCTTATGTCATTTTATTGACTCTGTACTATAGTAGTGAAAGTTGTGACCTGAGCTGTGAGTGAATCATTTGAGGCTTGAAGATTGGAGACTTGTTGTTGTAGAGACTGAATTTGGAGATGTGTTGAGATGGAAATTGGTTATTGTGATCTTGATGAGAGAGGAGCACCAAAAGTGGCTTGAATAGATTCATTGATTCCCTCCATCAACAATGTTGAGGGTTTATATCTGGCTTGGTGGAGCTGATCCAATTTGACCCTTGTGTCATTGTTACGTGTAATTTGATTTTGGACAACTTCATGAAGAGCCAGAAATGATTGCTTTATATTTTTGATGCTCTGCTCCATACTGGTCACATCAAACCTGGCCATTTTTTCAGCAAATTTGTTGAATTTATTTTTTTATTTCTACATGAGTTGGCACAAGGTCATCAAGTTTATCTTTCACCAATCTCCTGATTCTGTATTGACGACTATTCAGAGTCTGTTGTAGTGTTTTACCAATGAGGTGAAAAGCTTTGAACTGTGCCTTATAGACTTCTGTAATAGCATCATAAACTTCATATGGACTGAGAGTCTTGGCATTGCTTCCTAGGATAGTGACATACTCTGCTCTGAATCTAGCCAAAACCTCATCCATTTCCAAGCTGAAATCCTTTGATAGCTAGGCATCCATATTCCCATTCTGCTCAGCTTCATTTATAATCTTTTGCTGCTGTTTATCAACATCTATTTTATATGATAACAAGATAGCCCGATAATCCTAATAGGACATGTTAGTTGTGAGTAGCTCTTGGGTGATGTTTGCAAGGCCAGAGAGTTGGTCCACAAGGAGATCATTCATTGTTATTGGCTGAGTTTGAGCATCCTGCAGCCATTATGAGATGAGGTGTAAAGGTTGTTGAGTGGGATTGGAGGTAGAAGGGATGTTTGTTTGGTTTGAGGTGGAGGGTTGAGAGGTGGAAGGTAACCCTGTGATTGGAATCACAGTTGAACTCATAGTAGAAACTGTGGTTGTGACAGTGTATTGTTCACCAAGAGTGAGAACCTTCATTTGAATTGGAGAGGATTTGACGAGGTTATTGTCATGTACCATGACCTCAAACCCTTGCTCTTCTTGCAAAGAACTGGCACTTGAATGTGCTATACTTGTCTCCCCAATAGTTGGATCATTGACAATTTTACTCCCAGCTTATATTAACAACGCAATTTCAGCCAGAATTTTGAGTGGAGTTGTCCCTATATGAGGAACTTCCAATTGAACTGGAGAGGATTCAGATAGCTCCCCCTCAGGATTACTACCCGCAAACCTTTCAATCTGTGAAGATTGATTTGCACATACCACAGGGTCTCCAGTAAAAACTGATGAAACCCTTGTGTTTTTGTTGGTGCCATCAAGATCTACCCCAGAATATAGCCTCTCTCCAACTGAATGTGATTCCTGGGTGGTGAACACAATCTCTTGAACTGTGTCACTTGATTTTGACAACACTTAAGAAGTGGATTCAAGTGTTTCATTATATGTAGAAGAAATTTGAGAGATAAGATTAGTGATTTGAGAATTGAGTGTTGGAAGCTCCCCCTGAATAGATGAGGGAGCTTCAAATGATGTGCTCTCATTGTGTGTTCCATCCTTATTTCTTCTTTCAAAAACTTGAGTATGCTCAAGTTGTGGTGCAGACTCTTTACAAGATGCATTATGGAGAGTGATTTGTTCAATAGAGACACCCTGTTGAGAGGATGCCTCTAGAGTTTGTTTTAATCCCTCTCTTATAACTGCAACATTTTGGGAGGATATAGAGGTAGCTAATTGAGTGGTCAACTCAGTTTTCTTAACCTTCTTTGGCTTTTTGACCAAGGTAGACTCTGGTTGTGTTTGGTCCTCACCACTCTCATTCACAACAGTTAAGGGTGCCTGCTTTCTCTTCTTTTTACTCACTCCACCCTGTTGAAAGGATGAAGTAGTTGGATTTCTAGCTTCTAATGGTAAATAAGTAAGGGTCTCAGTTTGGGAAGGCCCATGTTGGTGTTCCTGTGTTTGTTCTTCCACACGAACATGAGCCATAATTTTGCTAGATGTTACAGTATACCTCATGTTAGGCATATGTTAAGGGTAAGTCCTGAATCTCTCCAACATAAATGACGTGATTCCAAGACTTACAGGTAGCTTATTCTTTGTAATAAGTGAGCCAAATAGTATTTTGGACACCTGTTTACAAATGCTTATCTTTGTTCTATCAATACCATTAATTAAATGAATGTCTTGAACTTATGATTTAAAGTTGACATTATAAACCTAGGGAAGAAAATTTCCTTACCTCTTGCGGCCAAAGGCATTGTGAGCCTTGTGTTGAGTTCGTCCAGAATCAAGAGCCCTACATTAATGTGTCTGTTGTGAGCCATGGAGAAAACCAGCTTTTGAACCACACTTGAGATGTTGTCATACCCTGTCTTCCTGCAGGTGAAATCTCTCACTATGGAATCAAATATGAATGACCATTCCCTCCTAAGATACTTCTTGTTCAAGCTAGCAAGGTTGATCATTTCACTGTAATTGATGAAGTCCATGAATTCAGCTAGTTCCTGTTGAGTAGTAACCTCCACCATGCTATCGGTAGGGATTCCTAGAGCTTTATTGACATCATCCTCATTAAATTCAAATTATTGGCCCTGGATTGAGCAGTTTACCACCAAGAATGCATCTTGATTCTCATGCACAACTGTCCTAACCACAGTTGAGTTCTAGAAATCATTGAGAACATCCATATACATAAGGATTTGTAGTTAGAGCACCTGCAAAGTATGTCTCAGATAAAAACTTGACACAACTCTTGAAACTGTCAGGAGCTTGGTTGAATCTGTGAAAGCTAGGTAATTGGTTCCATCCTTAGGGATAATAGCTATAACAGTGTTTGATGCCATTGTAAGTGATTTGAGTGGGTAAGATATTTGAAAGAGAAAGAGTTCGAAATGAGAGAGAACGGTTAAGATTTGTAAAAGCTAGGTCACTTGAGATCTCGAAAGCATAAAGAGGGGTTATGTCGAGATGTCTGGGTATTTATAGAAAAAGAAAAATGACTTATCGAGAAGTAGAAATAAATGTTTGGGCTTTGCTTATCGAGAAGTCAAGTGAGAGAATAGATATGTATCGATATGTCACTATCTTAACTCTTATCGAGAACTAGATAGTGATTTATCGAGATGTCAAATAAATACCCAGTTTGTCTTGAATGGACTGAATTTTTCCAATTTTTATTTGAATAAATCAAAGTAAAATTAGAATGATTTTATATCAAAAGTATTTTACTAAAATAATTTATCGAATTAAATTATTCTAGTTTTAAGTTATCGAGAAGTCTAAGAATGGATACTTGCAGAGAACTCTATGAATTAACATATATTGAGATCTCTATAATGACTTATCGAGAAATCATAATGAGGCTTGTCGAGAAGTCCTTTGAGAAGTCAAGAAAAATACTTATCGAGAAGTCTCAAAATGACTTGTCGAGAAGTCAATTATACTTATCGAGAACTCGGTTCTCTATATACTTTTGTTCTTTTTGATTTTGTCTTATATTAACTTCACATATTAAAAATGTGAATCAACATTTAGACAGTTTTCTTAGAATTTGAAAAATTCCAAGTTAAATTTTGAATTTTGAAAAATAAATATATACAGAGATTTCTGAAATATTTATAACTCATATTCCAGTTAATTTCCAATTAAATCAAATTAAGTTTGATTCACTTAGAATTAATCTGATGCAACATATTAGCTGAGTTATTGCCTTTAGGATGAAGAATTTAACATTCCAATTTCACCAACAAGTCTAGTGAAAGTTTCATCCAAAGGTTTAGTGAAAATGTCAGTTAATTGTTTTTTAATTGGAACAAAAATAAGCTCAATAGTACCATTTGAATCATGTTCTCTAACAAAATGGTACTTACATCAATGTGCTTTGTTCTGGAATGATTAACTGGATTGACAATAATATATATAGCACTAATATTGTCACACATAATTGGAATTTTGTGTAACAGTAGGCCATAGTCCATTAGTTGATTTCTAATCCAAAACACTTGAGCACAACAACTTCTAGAAGCTATGTATTCAGCCTCAGCTGTGGAAGTTGACACATATTGCTATTTATTACTATACCAGGATACAAGTCTTTGTTTAAGAAATTGACAGCTTTCACTAGTGCTCTCTCAGTCAACCCTGCATCCAGTAAAATCTGCATATGTGTATCCAACAAATTTAAATCTAGTTCCCTTACGATACCATAATCCCAAGTTTGGTGTTCCCTTTAAGTATCTGAAATCTTCACAACCATTAAATGTTATTTTCTTTGGATTGGCTTGAAATCTTGCACACAGATCCAATCATTCCTCTATAACCTGAGATATTTACACTTTTTCCTTTCTTATCTTCATCCAACTTTGTAGCTATAGACATAGATGTTGATGCATGTGAACAATCATCCATTCTAAATTTCTTCAATAAATCTTTAACATACTTGGTTTGAGTGATGAAGATTCTATCACTTCTTTGACTGACTTGAAGTCCAAGAAAGTAACTTAATTCTCCCATCATGCTCATTTCATATTCACTCTGTATGAGTCTTGAGAATCTTTGACATGATTTTCATTAGTAGAAACAAAAATGATATCATCTACATAAATTTGAACTAGGATCATATCACCATCATGATGCTTGTAGAATAGAGTCTTGTCAATTGTTCCTCTAGTGAATCCATGTTTTAGCAGGAATTCTGACAATGTGTCATACCAAACTCTGGGTGCTTTCTTTAGTCCATAAAGAGCCTTTAGAAGTTGGTAAACAAAATCTGGAGATTCTGGATCTTCAAAGCCAGGTGGTTGTTGCATATAAACCTCTTCTTCCAACTCACCATTTATGAATGCACTATTTACATCCATTTGATACACCTTAAAATTTGAGTGTGCATCAAATGCAAGAAAGATCCTTATTACTTCAAGTCTTGTAACTGGAGTAAAAGTTTTATCATAATTAATTTCTTCTTCTTGTGAGTAGCCTTTTGCAACCAATCTTGCTTTGTTTCTAGTTACAACTCCATTTTGATCCTGTACACCCACTTTGTTCCAATTATACTTCTGTTCTTTGGTGTTGTTTCTTTTAAATTAATTTAGCTCTTCTTGCATAGCAGATATCCAGTCAGGATCAAGTAGAGCTTCCTCAGTTTTCTTGGGCTCAATTTGTGACAGAAAGCATGCATGTAGACATTCATTAGCAGTTGCACTTCTAGTCCTCACTTTGGCATTTGGGTCACCAATAATTGGCTCTCTTGTATGGCTCATATCCCATTTTATGGTATGATTTTGTTGACTTGAACTTTCTGTATTTTCTTCACCATTGGCATGACTTGCAGAACTTTATCCTCTTTCTCCCCCTGAGTTTGTGCTATCAAATTCAGGTATTTGAGATGAGCTTCCATTTTCATGATTCACTTGCTCAGTTGACTCTTCACTCATTCTGTTGCTTGTGTTGATCTCAACTTCATCTTCAGAATCACTATCAATGTTGAGATTTCTAAACTTAAGGGCTTCACTTTCATTTTCATCAAGGCATTCCAAGTCTGGACACTTGTCATCATCAAAAGTCACATCTGTGCTTTCCATAATTTTCTTTTGTTCAAGCACATAGACTCTGTAGGCAGTTCTTTCTAATGAATATCCCATAAAAAGTGCTTCAAAAACTTTAGAGTCAAATTTTCCCACATATTCAGAGTTGTATTTTAGAACAGAACACTTGCTTCCAGACACATGCAGATGTTTCACAATAGGCTTCCTTTTTGATAAGATTGAGTTGGGTGATTTACCAAGATTTTTGTTGATGAGATGTTTGTTTTGAGTGTAATACGCAATAATGACAGCTTCTTCCCAAAAACTTGTTGGCAAGTTGGCATTTTGCAGCATTATCCTAGCAGCCTCAACTAGAGTTCTATTCTTCCTTTAAAATACCCCATTTTGATGAGGTGTTCTTGCAACTGAGAACTCTTGAACAATACCCTTGTCTTTTCAGAATTCAGTTAAGATTGTATTTCTGAATTCTGTGTCATTGTCAGTCCTCAGTCTTTTCACACAATTCTGATCTTTAGCCTGTTTCTTAATTTTCTTGATGTGTTCAATAATGATGTGTTGAGTTTTATCCTTTGAATACATAAACTCTGCCCATGTGTACTATGAGTAGTCATCCACCATCACAAGTGCATATTTCTTCCTTGAACTTGATAAAACATTAACTGGTCCAAATAAGTCCATGTGAATAAGTTGCAAAGATGCACTTATAGAATTCACAACTTTGCTTTTGTGTCTGAACCTTTTCATTTTTCCTTTTTGACAAGCCTCATAAACTTCATCTTGAGCAAAATACAGAGTTTGCATGTCTCTCACTAACTCCTTTTTAACCAAGGTATTAATTGCTTTGTAATTCAGGTGAGAGAGCTTCTTGTGCCACAGCTTACTTTTCTCAACAAATGCCTTGGCGTAGAAGCAACATATTCCATCCTTATTTGCTGAGAATAAGTCTACAACAAACAAGATTCCCTTTCTTGCTCCTTTCAAAGCAATTTTACCAGTCTTTTTGCTGATTATTGGGCATTCTCCTTTGTCAAATTAGAACTTGAAACCTTTATCTGTGAATTGACTGACACTCAGGAGATTTACCTCAAGACCAGCTACCAGTGCTACATCTTCAATGACAACATTTCCAGAAACTAACTCTCCATATCCCATTGTGAATCCTTTGCATATTCTTGGAGCATCCATTGTCTATGATCCATATGACCTTCTTCACTTTTCCCTACACACAATTAGGATTAAGTGTGTTTAGCTACCCAAGAAGTGTTGGGTACTTTCTTCTTGTTAACAGAATTTGCAGAAGTAGAATTTGATGATTCAGAAAGAACAGTGTTTAGTGACGGGTTTGCATTTTCCTTTTTAGTTGTAGATTCAATTTTAACTTCTTTGAGATCTACTCTCAGTTTATAACAGCTTGTCATCACTTTCATATTGCAAGGAATGTAATCAAATTTGTCACAGAAGGAATAGGGATCTTCAACCTTTGCTTCATTGTATATGCATGCTCCTACTTTTGGCTCACTAACAGCCTTTTTACAAAGGTGAGTTAGATGACTTGTAGAGCCACACTTTTACATTTTTTCCTGGGAGCATCTGCAACAAATGCAAAGTTGTTGCTTTTGTTTATTCCAATCTTCCCATTCCTGTTCTTCTTTTTCTTTCCTGCATTCTCGGTCTTGATTTCTTTTATTGGTGTCTTAGAAACTTGGTTTACTATGGGCTTCTTCTTAATTTCAGTAGTAGGAGCCGTTTCTCCATTTTTCTTTACAGTATCTTCATCTGCAAGTTCTTGCTTGATGACCAACTCTTCACTGAAATTGACTTCACATGCCTTGAACAAAGGTGCATCAACTTTTCTCAACATAACTGGGACATCTTGATTTGTAATTGCTTTTCCTTTGTCACCTTCATTTTCTTATTGTTGTTCAAGGCATCATAGTCCAAACCAAGAGCTATGTTAGCACATGGTTTTTTTCATATGGTACTATCCAACCAACTAAGATGCATTTCTGAGAGACTTCAGCTTCACCTCATTCTTCTCCAACTTTTCTCTCAACACAACTTTTATTTCACTTGCATACTTGAGCTTGTTCTTCAAATATTCATTTTCTTGCTTGACAGTTTCAAGCTCAACAAGTTGCAGTTCCAAATATTGATTCTCAATCTCAAGCTTCTCATTTATCTTTGACAACCTACTCACTTCCTCAGTAGCTGCCACCATGCTTATGTGGATATGAAACATCTCTACACTCATCTTTTCAACAGTTTCTTTATATTGACATGCATCTAAATCAATAGTGGTTAGAGTTGGTACCTCTGATTTTGAAGTGGATGATTCTCCATGCTCAAGAGCCATGAAAGCATAATTTCCAAATTCTTCTTTGTCATCATCTTTATCAATGTCATCCCAACTCTTTCCTTCAGCAATATAAGCTTTTCCCTGTTGTTTCTTCAAGAGAGCTTCATACTTTGCTTTCAATTCCAGATAGGCTTTATCCTTCTTCACTTTCTTTGGCTTCCTGCACTCAGTAGCAAAATGACCCAACTCATCACAGTTGAAGCACCTTATCTTTGATCTGTCAATAGATCCAGTCTTGTAGCCACCTTTGCTAGCTGAGTTATATCGATCTTTTGGTTTCCAAGTGTTGCTGTTAGAAGACTATCCATTGTTCTTGAAAAACCTTGGCTTCTTCACCCTTATGTTGGAAAATTTTCTAGCCAGGTATGCCATAGATTGGTCCATTTTATCTAGCTCATCAAGGGTATAGTACTCATCTTCCTCTAGCTCCAAAACAACCTTTTGAGGTCCTTTGTTCTTTTGCTCCACAACCTAAATGACTGGAGTTTGTCATCTTGTTCATCTTCACTTGCTTCACTGTCATTGACAACTAAGACACTAGATCCATCAACTACATGTCCTTGGTTTGCCCTTAATGACTTTCTTTATAACATTTTAAGGTCATATGTCTTCAAGATTACATACAACACCTCTAGTGTCATTCTGCTCAAGTCTCTTCCTTCTCTTATGGCTGATATCTTCTGTTCAAGGTGGTCAGGAAGAGCTAGAAAGAACTTTAGGTTAACCTCCTGAGCTTTATAATATTTATCATGAAGTTGCAAGTCATTTATCAGTTTGTTGAATTTCTCAAAAACTTCAGTGATTCCTTCCTTAGGCTTGGCCATAAAACCCTCATACTGAGATACCAGTATCCTCCTTTGATTAGACCTTACTTCCTTTGTACCCTCACACAAAATCTCTATATTCTCCCATAACATTGTCAAGTGACCTTATCAGATTTAGTTACAAGCCACTATCCAGAGAGACTTTCTCCTTTTCAGTTTCAGTATATTTTGAGGGGTCTTTATGGGCATAATGAGCTGGGATGACCATATCTCCATCAGTAGATTCTTCAACCCTTTCCATGGGAGTAAAAGGGTCATTCTTGAGAATCTGGATATATAATAGGTTGGCCATCCTTATAAATAACATCATCCTCTTTTTCCATAGTGTGTAGTTAGCTTTGTTAAAGGCTGGTATCTTGATGCTACTTAACTTTTGTGCACTCATACTTCCAAGATCTTTATCAGTTTTCTTTCATATTTTTCTCTGATACCACTTGTTAGCTATTGAGTACAACACGGGGGGGGGGGGGGGTGAATGTGTTTTTTGGATTTTGGCCTTTTTAAATAATTTGGATATTAGGTGAACAAAGCAGTTTCTAATTTGCAGAGATATTGTGTTCAACAAAAATAAAAAAAGCAAGCACAATATTTCAAAACTCACTTAATTTGTATTAATTAAGTTTGTCTTGCTACAAATTCCGTGTTCTTAAAAATATAAGAACTCAACATATTCCTTGAGAGAATACAAGAAAATGTGAATCTATTTATTATAACTAAACTAAGGACCATTGCATGCTTTATAGACTAGCAGCACGGGCTTACAAGACTTACACTAAAATGTACTAAACTCTTTTCTAAAGCAACCTTTTTCTATTTCCATTTCTAGATTAGCAAATCTGTGCAGAATCTTGCAGGTCTATGACCATCCTTTGTCTAATTAATCTTGGCCCTTGATCTTGTATTCTCCCAATTTCTTTGTAGACTTTTCAATCTAGTTGATAGATCATTTGTTGACTGATAATCTTGAATCTTGAATTGTTTGCATTCTGTATTTGAGAGACATATCGAGATCTCCAGTTTGTTCTATAGAGAAATGACATCTCGATAAGTATAATAACTTATCGAGATCTCTGAGTTCTTTGTAGGTATAATTGACTTGTCGAGGTCTCTTGATATTTGCATGGGAAATGACTTATCGAGATGTCTGAGATCTCTACATGTAGAATTGACTTCTCAATATCTCTGAGATCTCTATATACATTTTGACTTGTCGATATCTCCAATATTCGCATTTTCATTTGACTTTTCGATATCTCTGAGTTCTCTACATGCAGAAATGACTTGTCGATATCTCCAATCTTCATATCTTCATTTGACTTGTCGATATCTCTGAGACTTCTCTATAAGCCATTTTGAACTTCTCGATAAGTCATTCTGGACTTCTCGAATGACTTCTCGATATTGCTTGATCTGTGACTTGTCGATATCTTTTCATAGAACATTTTTTATAAAACAGTTTTATTTAACTCCAAGCTTCTTCACTTTTCTCTGAGGCATGATCATGGCTTGATCTTCTTCCAGAGTTTATTCCTTAGTTTGAATTTGTTTACAGAAAAATACTCTAGTATAATCTTCTAAACTTTTTACAGACTCAAGTAATACAATACAAGATACAAAATTGATTATCAACCAACTAAATCTCAGGATTGTCAATGTGACTTAGTCTTGTTATCATACAAGCATGTCTTGCACAATACCCTTGTCAAGGTAGATGCTCCTCTTACAGCGGAAGCTTCCTCTAAGGATGATTTCCCCTGTCGAGGTAGACGCTCCTCTTATAGAGGACGCACCCTCCGGGGATGATTCCCCTTATTGAGGTAGACGCTCCTCTTAAAGAGGACGAGCCCTCCAAGGATGAAATACTTGTCAAGGAAGACGCTCCTCATACAAAGGACGCGCTCTCCAAGGATGTTACCTTTGTTGAGGAATACGCCGCTTCTATGAAGGGCTTGCCCCAAAAAAAATGGTGATTGTATAAGACCCTCGAAGATTTGACTTTGATTTGAATCTTTTAATCACATTGTTTATGGAAAATATGAGATCCGTGACTTGGATTTTTATCGTAAAGAAGTAAGAGGTTAAATATAAAATAATAGTTGAAGAAATTTGTGTCATTGGTAGAAGGATCACTCTGACCGACAAGCCACGTCATCCCCGCATCAGAGGTTTACTCAACCTCCATAATTTCTTTTCTTTGGATTATTTATTACTTGAAGATCAGAGAGCTAGCTTTATGTTCTGGTCACGCCTTCCCTCAAAACGAACCATCCTATGATGATCTTCTCGGGTGAATGCTAGTATTCTTTTTATTGTGCTTAGTTCATTTATGGAATTATTGATTGAGGAAACATCAACGGTCTTGGGTGTGCACAAATAAAGGTTATTATAAGATAAAATACTTGAGGATAATCCCCAAAATATTGTTATAAGAATACACTTTAAAGTACGAAATGTCTTGTGAGAGTTGCATACTTTTGTATAATATATCTTGTTTCTTACGCAGAGTTATCTCATGTAAGCTTAGAGATGTGGTGAATAAGCGGTTTGCCTCCTAAAAAAATTAAGGTTAAAGTTGTCAAGAAGAGAAGAGATATTTATAGATGAATGCGGGAGAAATGTGAATGACAATTTTGGACACGGCAAGGAATGATGGCGCACCTTCATGGTAAACACGGAGGATACGATTTCAAAGATATGGCCTTGGTTGAGAATGCGCCCTCACAGAGGAAGATACGGAAGACGCACACTCATATGATTAGACGATGACATAAATTTTTGCTTGGATTTAGATATTAGAATTTCAATTTTGTTTCCAACTTCATATGGAATCTGGGGGGTAATTTTGCAACCTTTTTCTATTTCCATTTCTAGCTTAGCAAATCTGTGCCGAATCTTGTAGGTTTGTGACCACCCTTTGTCCATTTAATCTTGACCCTTGATCTTGTATTCTTCCAGCTACTTTGTAGACTTTTCAATCTAGTGAATAGATCATTTGTTGACTGATAATCTTGAATCTTGAACTTGTTTGCATTCTGTATTTGAGAAGTATGTCGAGATCTCCAGTTTGTTTTATAGATAAGTGACATCTCGATAAGTATAATGACTTTTCGAGATCTCTGAGTTCTGTATAGGTATACTTGACTTGTCGAGTTCTCTAGATCCTTGCATGTGAAATGACCTGTCGATATGTCTGAGATCTCCACATGTAGAAATGACTTGTCGATATCTTCAATTCTTCACATCTTCATTTGACTTGTCGATATCTCTGAGTTCTCGACATGCAGAAATGACTTGTCGATATGTCTGAGATCTCTACATGTATAAACGACTTGTCGATATCTCCAATTCTTCACATCTTCATTTGACTTGTCGATATCTCTGAGTTCTCTACATGCAAAATTGACTTGTCGATATCTCCAGTTCTCTACATCTTCATTTGACTTGTCGATATCTCTCAGACTCCTCTATAAGCCATTTTGGACTTCTCGATAAGTCATTTTGGACTTCTCGAATGACTTCTCAATATAACTTGATCCGTGACTTGTTGATATATTGACTTAGAATATTTTTCATAGAACAGTTTTTTTCAACTCCAAACTTCTACATCTTTTCTCTGAGGTATGATTATGGCTTTATCTTCTTCCAGGATTTATTTCTTAGCTTGAATCTGTTCACAGAAAAATCCCCTAGTCTAATCTTCTAACCATTTTACAAACTCAAGAAATACAATACAAAATACATATTTAGATTATCATACAACTTGATCTTATGATTGTCAATGTGATTTAGTCTTGTTAATATACAGACATGTTTTGCACAACATAAGACCATTAGATTTCTTGTTCCCTAAGAAATACGCCAGACTTGATTCCTATATAAAAGGTACGTAGGCACATTAAAAAGGGTTGGAAGTTGAGGGCCTTAAGGAGCCACCACTAACCAAATCAATCTCAGCCCCAATTCATCACAACCACCACATTCCGCTCACTTTTCAGGCGAAAAACCACCATCGTAGATCTTGATTCGAGAGACGAAACTCAAACTTTATTGTTACCAGATTCCTCCGTCAACATGAATCCTTGAAGTGAGCCAGAGTCGAGTCCATAACCTCTAACGATATAGGATAACCTCGTAAGCACTTAAATTCAATCATACTTATTATCATAAATTTTCACTTAACGTATTTAAATAAAATATTAAAATATGTCTATTAAGACATATAGATTATTAATATGAGATTATAAATAATATAATTTAGTATATAATTATATATATATATATATTTTATTTCATAAATATGTAACATACCATCATTAATATTTTTCTTAAAAATATATATATTAACTTTAAAATAATAATTTAATTAAAATTAATATCGTATAGCTGGGTATCTGCGCGGAACTAATGTAGTAACTTAATAATTGTGTGTGCACGAGTACAATTAAAAAATTATTTTACAAAATAACGGGCTAAACAATTCGGACAGCAACTTAAACTACTTCACGGGCTGGACAGTCTTAGATTATCAAAATGACTTAAGCACCCTCATCTCTATCCACAGCTTATACCTGTCCGAATATCATTTCCCGAGTCTTTTCCATGTAAATATGAGCATGTTTAGGGGTAATAGAGTCAACACAGAAAATGGAACTAAAAAGTACACTTGCTCCCACCCACTATCTTCAAACTCAAGTGTGTGTTTTGGTGTGTAGGGGCGCCCTTCTTCTAGCTTTTCAAAAAGCAAACAAAACCAATCTTGATATTTTACTTCTTTGGTTCAAATTTTATTTATTTTTATTTTATTCTTCATACTGATCCAAGAATCATAGCCAAGACTCCAAAGTTTCAGCCTTTTTGTGTTTGGTTTAGTACAATTTGCATCCATTGTAAGTACTATTCTTCACTTTTTGTATATATTGTTGATGGGTTTTAAGTATTTTTGTAATTTTGACTTGTGGGTTTCAGTTTTAAGGTGAAATGTGTTGTGGGTGGATTTTAGTTTTTGATTTATGTGTTTTTCTTGGGTTGTACTAATTGATCTGTTTGAATTTTGTTATATATATTGGTGCTTGAAATCTGACTATGTGACATAATTGGGAATTTAATTTTATGTGATTTTGTTGGATGATAGGTGTGCTTTTGTCTTAGAATCCTGAAATGCTGTTTACTGTTTGTTTGTGTGTTAATATATGTTTATATTTGATATTTTATCCTTTTCTTTTTTTAAGTACTTTTGTTGCATTCACACACTCTATGAGAAGGCATTTTATAATGTAAATTATGCAACTTAAATTATAGTGTTGTTTATCGACTAATAGAATTGGCTTCTAATTAATGGTGGATAATTCTGTTGGCAGAAGCTGTGACACCGACATAATGACTAGGGTTGGTCGTGATTTTGGAAATTCAATGAGAAGGGAGGCAGTTCCACCAGTTTCGGCTGATGTTATCTTTGCTTCTAGTCGCTTTCCAAATTACAAAATTGGTGCTAATAACCAGATTGTTGAGGTGAAGGAAGATCTTAAGGTTTTATCAATGAAAGAAGTTGTTGCACGCGAGACTGCCCAATTGCTGGAACAACAAAAACGCCTTTCAGTTCGTGATCTTGCCAGTAAATTTGAGAAGGGCTTGGCTGCTGCTGCCAAGTTGTCTGATGAGGTTCTGCCATTGCTTAATACGGACAAACACATAAATTATGTTTATATCTGTTCTTCGATCTGTATATGCCATTTGTTACTGAATGTGGATTTAGTTTCAATAATCTTAGCTCACGTATGTTTTTTTCCATATGGCAACTTAGTAAAATTGCTCCTTTTAGGCTTTGCTAGTTTTTTTTTACTTAAATGTGATTGACGTGCAAATGAATATTTCCAATATAAGTTCGCAGCATTCACCTATACACTTGTTATAGTGTATGCATGTGCGTGTGTGTAAAAGTGATGTTTTACACAAAGAATCTGTTTTTCTTTTGCTCATGCCATCTATATTCCCAAAGTAAGCAAGCCATATTTCTCAAGTTATAATTTTAATGGTTCAGGCTAGGCTCAGAGAGGCAGCTTCTTTGGAGAAACATGTGCTTCTAAAAAATCTCAGAGACGCTCTTGAGTCTCTCAGAGGACGTGTAGCGGGTAGAAACAAAGATGATGTAGAAGAGGCTATTGCCATGGTTAGTTCGATGTTAAACTCAACTATCAGTTCTGTACAAGTTGGTTATTTCTCTTAGAAATTCCAGATTTGGAGTCAGCATATATTTGTCTTTGTAAACTAAAACTTACAACTCAAGGACCCTTGGAGAGAAAGTTGAATTCTTTTCTTGTGGAAGCCTCATCATCCTGTTGGGTTTAATATAGGATAATTACTTGGTGAAACATATTAATTGGGTAAGATAATCTATCAACGATAGGAATAACGTACATAGTACTGCTTGGATGCTCTCCTTTATTCTTTTGAACTATTAAAAGACTTTAATTCTCAAATTTATTTTCCTTATTCTGGCACATTGATTTGATCTGGCTCATCTTTCTGTAGCATTAATTGAACTCTACCGGTTCCTATGTTGCAGTAATTGACTAACATGATACATGTTAATCTCTGCCACACCTCTACTTTTAATATATATGTACCTAGAAAAAAGAGTAAAATTTAGTCATTCCAGGTTGAAGCTTTAGCAGTTCAGTTGACTCAAAGAGAGGGAGAGCTGATTCAGGAGAAGACAGAAGTGAAGAAGCTGGCGAATTTTCTGAAGCAGGTATATCCTTGGATGTATGTTTGTATATATTACGACTCTGATGTCCTTGTTCTCTCTATCATCATTCATAAAAAAGTGATTGATGCACTTTAATCGTTTTCTTCGTGGTAATTGCATAACATAATTCTGAACAACTTAAGACAGCAGCACCTGTTTTATCTGTTTTGCGTTGGCAACGTTATAATAATTATCAGCGCTATAAAGATAGAATAGAATCTTAGAAATAATCATTTTAAAATGGAAATTGAAGAGCCGTTTTTTGAAAGCTTTTCTGATCTAGCAGCAGCAGTGCGTACAATGCAAAATTCTTCAATTTAACAGCTCATTCATAAATCTAGGGTTCTTTTTATGTCTCCATGTCATTTTGGAACGTAGATTTTGTATTTTCATGTTGTAGCAGCATTATTCTTCAAGATTGTAACTTCATTGCTACATCATGGTAAACTCCTTGCTAGATCTTTCTATTCACTAGTTTGAAATGTATAATCATGTAAAAAGAGGGTGGTTTTTGGTTACGGTTTCAGTACAGTCTATTATACACATACATGGTCCAAACAATTTAACTTTCCACATAACATGCATATCTAGCAACTTAATGTAATTAATCTATTAGTGATCTTTAGTTATTTTTTTTAAAAAATGTATCCAAAAACTAGCATTCCTTCAGTTACACAGGTTGGATTGGTGACAATTGTATAGCTTGTTTTCTTTTTGTTCTTAAATAAATTACTTATTCAAACAGGCGTCAGAAGATGCCAAGAAGCTTGTTGATGAAGAAAGAGCTTTTGCTCGAGCAGAGATCGAGAATGCTAGAACTGCAGTGCAGAGGGTGGAAGAAGCTCTTCAGGAGCATGAAAGGATGTCTAAAGCAACAGGAAATCAGGTTAGCAGGGTTTAAATATCTAATTAAAAAGGACGTTACTCCTTTATTCTTATTGTCAAGAAAATAAAGGAAATTAGGTTTGCAGGGTTAAGCTTTCCTTCCTATTTTGTCTTGGAGCAAGTCTAATGCAAGATGCAAAATAGCTATAGCTATTGCTATAATTTGGCACCAAAAAGCGTTTTTTGTTGTTAAAATAGAATTTCAACTCCAATTCTAGTTGCATTTTGCATCCAAATAATTCCTAATTTAACGAATTTTTGTCTCTCTATCCTAAATTTTATATAAAGTTCACCACTATGTATGCCATTTGTGGTTACTTGATGATGTAGCATGAATGCTTAAATGAATCCTTGGTTTCAAATTTAGAACCAAGGATGCATTTATGCATATTTGCATCCAAGGATAGAACCTCTTTGGAGTTGAAGTTTTTAGCATTTGGTTTCAAATTATAGAAATGACAGCACTTATAGCATTGCATTGGACTTGCTCTTATAATGTTAAATGGCATCCTTTCACTAATAAAAATGGATTTGGTGGTAGGGATCTTGCATGTTAGGAAAAGGTTTGACCACCTCATCTGCAGAAATATGTATTCCTGGACTTGCCGCTTTATCCTATATGTAAATTTTTTCAAGGGCTTATTAATGTACTACCAAAGGTCAGGAGTTCGATACTCCTAAACAACATATTTAAATCTTATATTTATAGCTCCAGATATACAGCGGATGTGTTTGGAAGTTATAGTTTTGAAAACAAATTAGCGGATTGAACCAAATTAGAGGTTGACTATATGAATCCTCTAATATTGGTGCTTGCAAGTTAGCGTATTAAAGTAGCTGTTTAGACCCAATCCAATAATTATGAAAAAGCTACTCAGAGGAGGTTTTTTAATTAGACGATAGTGTCTCGTTTAAATGCAAACAACTAATTCAAACAACTATTTACCAAACATTTTCATTCAAACTAGCTAGTTTAATCCGCTAATCAAAACAACTAATTCAATCCGCTAGTCAAAACAACTAATTCTTTCCACTATCGCTAACAACTAACCGCTAATTGCCAAACAGGGCCAATGTCATAGATTTATGTTTTGAACCAAAAGACTAGATAATAAATGCAAAAGTGGGTTGGCTGGAGGATCTTACTTTGTTTCTTTTGAAGTTGTTTCTGTAAATTTTAGGACTTGAAACATCCTGAGGGTCAGCATCACAAATTCATAGTACATATCATTGATCAAGAGGTCTAACTATAAGCTTTATCTTGACATTTTCCAATAAATGGTGCCAATCATACAAGTTTCTGCAGCTATATAAATTTACTGAATCAATCCCCTCATTTTTATGTTTGGAAGAACAAAATATAGAGAGTTCTAGGCTCTTTGTTACCTTTATGGAAAATTGTAGCAGTTGCATTTATTTATTTTTCTTTTGAACTCCTTTAAAGCCCAGTACTTTGTCCACCTAACATTCAATTTTTGCTTGCTGCTGTGTTGTACCCATCGCTAGTATTGGCATGTCTAGACATATCTTTCATGCTCACACTAATCGAAATTTGCTGCTACATGTTTAGGACATAGAGGAGCTAATGAAGGAGGTGCAGGAGGCTAGACGAATCAAAATGCTGCATCAGCCAAGCAAGGTATAGTTTTCCTCTTCCCAAGATGATAGCAGCAAAATGAAAGTTCTAGACTTTGACATGTATATACATTATTATCTCTGCTAGTGAACTATTCTGGTTATTTTGCCAACTATTTCTGTTTAGATATTGTACAGTTGGTTAGTTTTGAATCGGGTTAATAGTCTGTATCATCCCTAAACTCATGCCCAGCTTGCGGGGAGGTCACTGTACTCAAAAAGCTTGCTTATGGATCACTAAACTAAAGAAACAATTACAAAATTAAAGTTTTTCAACCAACTGTGTGCCAAAATAACTGATTTCAGATTTGGCCTATTGTTATGATATGGATACCCAAATCCTAATTGCGTATCTTGTAACTAAGTGGTCTCTTTCCTCCGCGGGCGATTGTCAAAACACACACACACACGCACGCACAGGAATTACAAACTTGTAATAATCGATGAGAATTGAACGTCGAAGCTTGTACAGAACCGAGAGCTATATACTGGGTTGGCAGATACACATTTTGTGAAGTAGTATCCACAACCACGCACAAGTGAATCATATTTGGATGGCATGCGTTTAAAGAACAAAAACTTAGATTTACGTGTGTTTGATATTCAATTGTTTATAATTACTGAATTAGAACGTATGTGATGGGCACAGATAAATATTTCTAAGGGTTAGTTCTGTATCTTGCATATTTCTTACCAAACTCCGTAATAGATTTTGTTAGACTATCATCCCACACTGTACCCTTGGAAGCTAAATTATTTAGGCTGTTGAGTTGGTACACCATGATAAAACAATTAAGAGAATCACAAAAAAAAGAACCGAATGAGATCAGGGAAATTGGCCCTGTGCCCCCTGAATTCTAACCTGGCTGCAGTTTTGCTGTCAATCCTCAAATAAGATGTATCATATCGGGGATTTTTTAGCCATTACAATTAAGTTTGAAGGTATACTTGCTCATGCTGAAAGCCTAATTAACGCGGGATGATCCCTATGTTACAGTAATCACAGAATTTTTTTCATATATTTTGGTATTAAAAGGTAATTTTATGCATGTTTAATGTGTATCCCTTGTATTTATTTCAAATTATAGTGAAACAAATTCCAGGGAACTACCTTTTTGGATTTTTTTTTCTGTGTGAGAAAATAACTTAAGCTAGCATAATAACCAAGCTGCAGGGCGTGTTTATCCAAAATATGATGATCCTTGTCCCATCATTCTAAAGTTGCAGATTCTAATTCCCTGATTTGATGATATTCATTATTGAGCAAACATGATTACGCAGGTTATGGACATGGAACATGAGCTTCATGCACTACGAATCCAGCTAGTGGAAAAGTCCAAGCATTCACTTCAGCTTCAGAAAGAGGTACTTGTACAGTATAGTCATGTCTTGACAAAGGTGGTATAATGCTAGGTGGATGTAACCAGTTATTAATCCTGTCTTGTACAGTTTGGATGTCTTAACAAAACACTACACATTTTTTCTTTCTGTTTTATATTCGGTGAGCTCTCTCACAGACAGTGGCCATATCTTTACAACTTCCTTCTTGCCGTCTAGGCTCAACCCTGGACAGGCAGTGTTCACCACAAACATTTCTTATAAAAGATATCTTTACAACTTTTGAACAGTACGTGATTTCAGTTGAAGCCTTCGTCTAGCACCTTGAGGTTGTAGATTTAGCTGGGTGCCCCCGTTTTTTTAATTATTTGTTTGTCTGTCTGCTCTCTGTTTGTCTGGTCAATGGTACGATTGAGGGGGAGTGTTGCACAAACTATTTTTAAGTAAATAATTTATTTCTGGAATTTCCTAACGTTTTGAAGATTTTGATGGGTGATATGCTGTTGAGATTGTTCTTTAAGAAATCCTAGGGACATGGTTCTTTTGTGGTTGGATTGGGGTTTGTGGGTTTTCTGCCGTTAATCCACCAAATCTATCTATTTTTTTATTCTTTTTGTTACTTTGTTCTTCTTTTTCATCCTTATCCTGCATCAATAGTAGTACAAGTAAATTAAAATTACTAATTGAAGTTCAAAAAACGGACACTCGATATTTCATGACAAATAATTATATTATATAGATAGATTTTGACTCGATCTCCTCTTAATTTTCAGCTGGCAACAAGCAAGAGGGCTGAACAGAACACACCATACTTATATGAGCTAGACGGAACTGAAGCTCTGGGCTCTTATTTGCTGATTCAACCATGTTCCGTTGTAGCTCCAGAACTGTCAGAATGTTCAATTCAGTGGTATCGGTTAACATCTGAAACGGGAAAGAAAGACCTAATTTCAGGTATAACGATATTTGCAGCTTGAAATTATAATATATGTATATTTGTTGATTGTTTAGTGTGTAGTTTCTTTCTTTTGACATGTAATGAAGTTTGACTTCAAGAGCTATATGATTATCCTTGAGTTGACAAGTGATGATACTTTATTCTTTTTTAAGAAATGATTGTTTACATAAGGGAAACATCTTTCTTAAAGGTCATGAGTGTTTTTCATATATCCATACTGGAAAAACTCAAAAGCTTATGTTGGGGAGGTGTTCTAACGCATTAATGTGGCAGACAAAAGGAAAGGAAGAGGGAATATTTTTTGAAAGGAAATTTATCTCAATATCATAAAGTTAGTCTTGGATATATATGGTTTGAATCTTTTATAGGTCATCTGACTACAACTGCTCTTTTTGAATTGGTCATTAAGAAAATACTCAAACTGTTTTGTGAACTTTATATTATGATATTGCTCACAAAATTTAGTAAAAGAGCCCCCCCCCCTATGAAGCTAATTTTTAGTCACAAAGTACATGAGCCACTTGGTTTTGTAGTCCTGTTTCAAGTCAAATTGGTCCACTGGTTTCCTTCTCTTAAGATTTTATATTGTTTTTACTAGTTCTTTGTAACAAGACCTTTGGAGAAGTTTCCGGGTCATGCAAGTCGCTGTGTTCGCCATCATGTGCTTGATGGGTCCCCTGGTCATGTTCCACAGCTCGGATTCTGCGAATAACATGATCTCAGGAGCTGTTTGTTTGCATTCCTTTACCCAGAAATAATCAACCTGTAACACTACTAAAGGGCGATGTAGATTTAAATTTATTTTTACCCATGTCTAGCCCGTGATAGACTGCCCAAAGTTTGCCCTGAATTGGCGAGTACCAGCTGATGCTCCCTGACAACCCCATGACCATATTGCTCTTAAACTCATGTTTCCAATTTCTTCCAGGCTGTCGGATTCGAAGGCACTTGTCTCTGAAAGAAACGCAAAACATTAGTTTTTCGAGTATTATCTGGTCCGCGATAGATGGTATAGAGATCGGCTCATAATGGTTATAGTTCTGACCTGTTAAGAATTTTCAATTACGGTTAGTAATAGGCTTTTTATCCTAAAATTAATTGAAACATATTATATATTTCCTTTTTCTAAAAGCAATATAAAAGTAACAATAATTATAGTTACTAGTTCGAGTGGTGACAGTTACCATTATGAATATTTTTCTGCTGTAGGAATTAATCTGAAAGTTGGATGTAGTTTAGTTACTTGATTAAAGTTTTTTCGGCAGTGATACCATATTGAAAGTTGAATTCTAGAATACCATCAGTAGTTATTAAATACATTATAAGCAGCCCAAGTAGTTTATTAAGTATAATTTTATAAGATTTTGTTACCTATTAGATAGTAGGTTAAAGGTTCTTGACCTCTACTCCTATTTTACAGGTGCCACTAAAGCTGTTTACGCTCCAGATCCATTTGATGTTGGTAGAACTTTGCAAGCTGATATTACTACGGAGTCCTTTACACTAACATTGACGACTACTGGTCCTATTGATCCGGGTTGGTCTGCTTTCTCGTCCTACCGGATTTCTGAAAAATCCTAATTAAACTGCTCATTTTTTCTTTTGGATATGTTGAGTACAATATGTTAACATTCTTCTCTATTAATAGAGTTAATGTAGTTATTTTCAGTTGTTATGGTGGCTTTTTATTTGCAAACTTTTTGGTACTGTACTCTAGATCTTTACTTGTACATTATACTTTTAACAGCTGCAGGACTCGGAAACTACGTGGAAGCATTGGTGCTTAGGCATGACACCGAGTTCAATGTAAGCTACACCAAACACAGTAATGTGTTGAAGTAGGGAAGTATAATAAATTTTGATAATGTGCACAGTATTGGGTAACTACTCTAGACTCATTTAGAAAATTTTAAAGTGTTGCTGTCCCATCTCCTCTGCAGGTATCTGTGTGTCTGTGTAGTGTAAATTAATATAGAAGTCTACTTATGCACAAAATTTGAAAGAGATCAAGTTTAAATATGTAGACCAAATAAGATGATACAGTGATCACTAATTTCACATAAAAAGTAATTTTAACCATATAATTATTCTCCTACCGTGAAGACTCCCCGGTACTTGAGGTTATAAAAATTAAGCATAAAATAAAATTATTTAGTGGCTAGACATATTCCCTTGTTAGTGATTATCTTTGCTTTTTCAGGTAGTTGTTGTCCAGATGAATGGGTCAGAACATCCATCAGAGTCGATTCATGTACTTCATGTTGGAAAGATGAGAATGAAGCTTTGTAAAGGAAACACAACAGTGGCTAAAGAGTACTATTCCACTTCAATGCAGGTACTATTATATAGTGGCTTTAATCACTGCTATATGTTTGGTCTTTCTTGTCCCTGTGTTTTCTTGCTCTCTTAAAAACTTATGAACATAGGTAGATAGGTAATGAGGAAGATGAAACATATTTAAACTTTAAATGTGATCCCACTGATATTAGTGTCCCAATCTATAGTTATGTGGTGTTAGAGGCGGTGGCAATGCTGCAGCTCAGGCATTGTTCTGGCAAGTGAAGACAAGCCTTTCCTTTGTACTGGCATTTGAGTCAGAGAGAGAAAGAAATGCAGCCATAATGCTAGCCAGAAGATTTGCATATGACTGTAATGTGAGTCCTACATTTGGAGCTTCCTAAAACTATACAATTAATCTGTTCTTTTGTATTCATCCATAACTGCTGCTATTACTAGTTCCGGAGATATACTCATCTCATTACATGTACATCTTCTTGCTATTTCAGATTGTACTTGCAGGACCAGAGGACAGAACCGCTTTAGCGTCTTAAGATGCACAGCAGGCTTCTTGGACTTGTGACTATATATGTGATTGTATCATAGCTTTGTAGTAATGTAGTTTGTTTCCCTTCTCTATAATGGTTTTCTCTTTTAGTTTTTGGCTCTTATTTCCTTTGTTTTATTTTTTGCTTCAATTGTCTAATATGAAGGCATCCTTTTACTTGCCTCCTCTCTAATTGTTCTAAGCAAGTTTTGACCCATATTTTTGTATGTAAAGAACCTGCATTAACTAGCAATTAGGGAAGCAGCCTTACTATGGTGCAGGGATGTTGTGCCTATTGCTTGTAAGAATTATTAATGAAAGTAATGGTTTTGTCATAATTCAGACTGGATTGAAGTTTGGGGTTGGGGAACAAATTATGGCTACAAAAATAGGGGGAAAAGATATATGTAAAGACACATATTGAATTCAAAGTACGTGGTTGGATAATGGAATTCAATTCCCCAAAGCCCACCCAACACTTGTAAGTTTAAAGTAGACAAACGTTTCGCTAGTAACCTAACACAAACAAATTATTTCTTAAAATTTTTTTTGAACAAAAATAGAAAATATGTATTATATAATTTCAAAAAATATAAATTATCTTTTTTATATAATTTGAGTAATAAAGCATTTAATAAAGTATGGTTACTTTGACTACTTGACTTGGGTCAACACTTAAAAAATCATGAAAACAGTATACCGTTTATGTATAAAAGACTTATTATCCAAAATTTTGCCCAGTTAAAATAATTTCAGTAGTTGATATGATATTTCTAAAAATAAATGATTAAAATTATAAATAAAAAATAATTATATTATTCTTCTACAATTCAAACGCAAAAATGCGATAACAATGTCCTATTGCAATCTCATATATAACATATATAATAGAGCTATATAATATACATAGTCAAAAGAGTAATTCACTTCAACATCTTATGTTCTTCAATATATTCATATTTGTTGTAACAATGTTACAACAAAGCATTAAATAAAAATAATATTACAACAACATGAGAAGTAACATATACACGGAGATAATCAAATAAAAACCAACCTTATTTTAAAAAGTAAAAACCAATGACATCCACTAATTTTATAGCTTGAATTGAATCTCCACCACACAAATTTTATCCAACCCCTTCTCTCTCCTCCCTCAAATTCCAACCGTAATTTCCCTCTGTACATCTATACGTAAGTATTTTTATATTTGTTTTTAATTTAATATTTTCCATTAATCAACAATCTTTTTTTAAAATCCGACTTTACTATATTTTTCTCCATCTCCCAATGATCAATTTGCATACCATACTTGCTATATTCCGACGATAAATCACTATTTATACTTAGGCTCCGTTTGGTATTGCTGGTGCAGACAGCTACAACAGTTTTTTGCTGAAAAGCTGTCAGAAAGGTGTTTGGTAAATTCTAAAAGCTGTTGTTAGGAAAAGCGCTTTTGGTCTAAAAGCTGCTGTTAGCAAAAGCATGTCCTCCCATTCTTTTGGAAAAAGCTGCTTTCAGCTTTTGCAGGAAGTAACTATCAGTTTTACCATCAAACCTTCTCAAAAATATTATTTTTATATATTATATCTCAAAATATGTACAAATTAAAAATAATTACCAAACATTCATCTAATTTTCCTGACACCACTTTTTCCACCAGCACTTTTTCTCACAGCACAGCAGTTTTCAACAGCACTCCCAAACAGAGCCTTAACATAATCACTAAACCGGAATTACTATAATTTCAGAACTTTCTTAATTTTAGTGATTCTTGTAAGCATAATTAATGATTTATCGCATTTCTCATGTACCACACCTTTCTCCTATTTTTCCATCTCTCTCCCCCATCATACACCATTAATCTCCTACTATATGTTTTTACCTTTTACACACAAACTAATGGTTTAATGAATAACATGTGTAATATAGTAATTTTTTTTATTTTTTTCACTTTCCTCCTCTTCCACTTGTTCATTTTTGATTTCTTATTTGGTTCTTACTCTTGAAATTGATCTTGACTTTCTTCAATTTCAGTTTCTTCAAATTACATTTTCTCTTCAACATTCTTTTAACTAGTGTGTTTTGTCTGTTTACAAAATTTAATAATTCAAGTATTTAGAAATTACTATCTAAAATTTAAATTGAAACTTAATTTAATAGTTGTTAATTTTTTAGGGTTCACCAATTCCTTAAATAGGTTTTAAAAATATTTAACTCTTTCTAATAATAAGAAATTAGTTGATAAATATTCCATCTATTTAGGGTTTAAGGCCTTTAGGCCCTACTAAACCCTACTAAACCCTAGAAACCATACCATGTAAATAGTGGTTTTTATGAACCATGCAGTGAATACTATGTGTAATTTGGTGATTACTATGTACAGTTTAGTAATTGTCATCATACGATTTAGTGATTGAAGAGTATATCAGTATGAATACTGTACTCACAGCAACGTTTTGTCTCCCCCTTTTTAATTTCTTTGTCTGCTCTCGTTTCTTCTCCTGTGTTTTTTTTAATTTATTTATTTGGGCTTAATAAAATCATAGCCCACATAAGTGGACCCAACCCAACAAAGTTCAATATCTCTCTATGTTCTGTTTATATTATTAGTTAAATTATTTATATTATTAGTTAAATTAGCTAAATTTTAGTGATTTTCGTTACATAAATTAGTGATTTCTGCAATAGTTATAATGGTTGGTACATCCGAAGAACATAGCTCAATAATATGTTGACAAGATGTTGGGTGGTGATCGAAAATGATTGTACTGGTGAGCTGTGAGATGTTTGGTAGTATGATGGTGTTGGTGGTTATCGAACTTAGATCAGAAGTGTGGGTGGCGGAGATACGATAATATATGATGTTCTTACTTTTGATTAAAAGCAGTAATATAAAGATTGTGAGATAAGGATTAAAAAGAAATGAGAATTCAACGATGATTTGGGTGAGAAACAGTAAGAATTTTCACAAAGACATAATAATTTGGTGTGGATACACCGATGTGGGTAAAGAAGAAGGTAACAGATAAAACAACGCTTGTTTTATATGGGGGCCAAAACTTGGGCCTATCCTTTAATCGGTCAGATATAACTAGGTTTCTAGTTTTTATTTTAAGGGTGTTTTTATTTGAATAACCCCATATAAATATATAGGGGCATTTGTTCATATGAAAATAAAGTTTAAAATGAAAACCAGAAACTAATCTACACCCTTATATAAATCTAATCTAATGGCCCCATCCACATAGCATAGTGAATTAAACTACATCCTCCCACATAAAATCTCAGCTTTTCCCTTATGTTCTTAATTTTATTTTTTCCGTCAAAAAATAATTTTTTATTAAAATCCTACTATTTACATAACATATGTGCTATATTTCGATATGATTTAGAATTTTTTAATTTTAATTTCTAATTTTTATTATAAGGATATTTATAGTGGAATAACACTCTCTCTGCACACACATATATATATATATATATTAAAAATATATATAAATAAATTGAAGTAAATTAAAAAAATAAAATAAGTAAATTTTAGAAAGACAGTGCATCCTATAAGCTAGTATTAACACATTAGCAAAGACACCAGTTCAAAAATTATAACTTAACCATGTCAAAATATGCATGCGAGTCAAAATTAACGGGTTAACTGAAAACCTAAATAAAGTTTACATTTCTGACAATAACCATATCTAACCATAACAAAATAAATGAAAAACTACAGGAGAAAAACAATTTTTACAAATACTAAAACTCAGTAGTTATTATTGCTAAAAATTAATCTAGATTACAATCATAACTCTAAGTCAAACTAAGATAATCATAAACAAAAATTAAAAGAACATTTAAAAATAAAAAATATAGATAAAGTTAAAACGCAAGACAAATAAATCTCATTTAAGTTTACAGAAAATTATTCAAAATTTTCCCCTTGTCAAGATATATAATAATTCGGGTTGGATAATTAGTATTTGCCTCGTCCTAATAAATTGTTAATACTGAAATAGAGTGCTCGACAATTTTTCTTAAGACTTTAATCTAATACAGGTATATAAATTAATGTTTAATTTTTATTCAAAATTTTAGAAAACTATATAGATTAGAGCCTTCAGAACCTACCGCGACAAGGGAGTATATTAATGTGTTTCATAATTAGTGATTATTGTACCAAAACATAAAAAACAAAAGAAGTTAAATTTTTTTACAAAAATTCCCGCGAAGGTATAAAGCTATTTATACTATATCATAATAGACAAAATAATCAAAAGTTTAGTTGGTTGGTCGATCATTCTAATTCTAATTGATATTCAATTCTATAAAATTAACTGTACAAATATTCAAATAACTATCTTTAAAGTACAAATATTCAATTCTATACAAATATTCAAGTACAAGTAACTATCTTTAAAGTTAAATAAAGTATTAATTTAGCACACTTACATATAGTGTATATGATATAAAACAAATGTGACAATGCGGTGTAGTGGTATGAGCATGTGAGGTTTTATAGGTAAATGAAATATCTTGAGTTCGATTCCCACAAATATTTTCATCTTTATAGAGTATAAGAGAAGCCTTGATTGGAATATCCATATTTAAATTATAATACGGGTGATCAGCCCGTACCGACCTCCATCTGGTCGTTATGGTACCTATGACATTATAGACTTATACTGGACTAGCCTCGCTAGCCTCTTATGTGACTGGATTAGTCCCACTAGCCTCTTACGTCTCTATCCAATCCACCAGGAATTCGTTTGGAAAACCTTGTATTGGAAAAGGAAAAGAGTTGACAAAATTCATTTTAGCATTACCAAGAATGTGAAATCATTCGGACTCATTCAAGTCGAAAATCATTCTTAGGTTCAATTCAAGATTTCAAGAAAAATGAACGGATCAAGCGTAAACAAGGATCAATACAAAGGAACTGCATCAAATGATAAACAAGGTTAACTAGTTCCAATTCAAGAGAGTTTCAACAATCAACTCATGACAGGGTTCACGGGTCAACGAAGAATTTGGATTGATCAAGAAATTAAGTAGAATGTAAAAGTTCTTGTTGGGTTTACGATATCAGAAGATAACAAAGGAAACAATACGATATTCAGGGTATGAATCAACAGGGTTACTACAAAGGATCGAACAGGGTCTGATATCAAATTATCAAAAAACATTATCAGGGTTTCTCAGAATCAATAACAGGTATATCACAATTGCAAAAAAAGCCTCTAGTTAATCATGACATCAATAATTTCCTCTTTATAAACAATTCACAAGAGAAGACAGAGTTACTTGCCTTAAATCGCTTTCCTACTTTACTAAAACTGAACTACTGCCACCTAGGATTCCTTTCCCTTTTCTAGCCTGAATGCCTCCGCTAACCGAATCTACAATCCAAAACAGAATCCCTAATCAATAACTTACTCGACACTCGACGTTTCTCAGAATGCCTAACGATTACCTTATATCGCGATAACACTTAACTCGTATACTCATGCATAATCATAGTATACTCACATAACACATTGCAAGTATATACTCGACCATATTCTCATAGCATGCATTACGATATACTCGTATACTCCAAATTTACAATTAATCATCGAATCACATAGTACGACTCAACGATATCATAGAACATATTATACCTTAATACTCCAAACCCTTTATATAACCTTATATCAAAACGACTCATCCTTTTATTTTTAATCCCAAAATTCGAACCAAAATACATAGTAAACCAAACAAATAACTCGACAACCAAACAACTTATTCCTTTCTTTTTAACTCATAAATTCGAACCAAAATAATGGAACCAAGCCAAGAAATCAACATGCAACCACTATTGTCATCATGCATAATCTAGATTTTTATCCTAGCCTTATTAGGACTTAAACTAATTAAATGTTGCCATATCATTCATTCATGCCATAAAATTCGAATCAAAACAAAGTCACAAGCAACAAGTTATCAAATCACAAATCTCATCAACCAATCAAGTAGTTTAAAACTTATTTCTTTCTTACAAATCCAAGTCTTATTCGGTCCTAATCAAACAAACAACATGTAACTCTTAAATTAACATGCAAAGTAAATATTTACCTTTAAAGCTTATATTCACTCAATTCTTAACAAGAAAACCCTTTAAACTCTTTTTCTTTTTAAAAACAATCGAACCAAAACTCCTCTAAATCCAATCATCAACATGCAAGTCCAAAAATTATCTATTAACTAGCAATGATCAACATGCATATCCAAAAATTAACTATTAACTAACAATGATCAACATACAAATTCAAGAATCAAGCATAAACTTAAGTTCAAGCCACAACTCATCCATTCAAATCATTTAAAAGAAAAACCGAACCAAAAATTGGATTTTTAAACCAAAACCCTTTGTAAAACTCGAATCAAAATCAAACCCTCCCTTTTACTAGCAAAAATCGAACCAACATTAAAACAAAACCATAGAAAAACACATAATTTAGTGCACTATACTCTCTTAAAATCACACACTAAGAAATTATGTTTTCTTATATATGACCATGAGATGTTGATGCAAAAACCTTCTTAAACAATTACATGCAAAGAGTATATAGATAGAGGATTAAAAATGATGAAGATTAATGGCAAGATCTTTGAATTCTAAGTAGGATTTGATGTTGCATGTAGGAGAGGGAGAGAACTCGGGTGAGAAGGAGAAAATTCGGAAGAGAGAGGGAGAAAAGAAAAGAGAAAGAAAGAGTGATCCAAGAGGAAGAAGAGAATGGGGAGGGAGGAAGGAAGAGTGGGTGTATTTATAAGTGAGTGGAGGGACAAAATGGTCTTTTGCCAATTAATTCTAAAAACTTCTTTTCTTTTATTCAAAAACTCAAAAACGAATTTGAATAATACATAAGTCCCTCAGAAAAGGTAAAAATGACATGAATAACAATTCTAGAATATAGATATTGAAATTTTCTTTCTAGCCATATTTTTAAAAAAAAAATTGAGCTTACGGTTTATTTTATATAAATTTTACAAGATTACGCTCAAAATGGAAATATAACCTAATAAAATCATTTTAAAATACGCCGATCACGAAATAATTTCATCTATCATTTTTAGAAAGTCTCCAGGACTATTTCGAAGATAATAAAGCAAATTTCACTCCTTGACCATACTAAGATAATTTTATAAAAATATATAAAGGTCCAATAAACCTTATTTAAATCAAATAAATCCCTTAAAATCATTTAAAAATTTCCCGATCACATAATCATGCACACTAACAGGCAACAACATAAACTCACATATCACAACTCATATTGCAACATACTCAAGCATACAAATTTCCCTTTTTATTGATATTCAATTTTCGCGTAACTGGTCGCGTCCTGACTGACGGCCCGACGCTGAGCGTTTTCAACTACGCTGCACAATCATACTCTCTATATTAGCTGACACGTCAAACTTGAATATAATATTCATTTAAACATTTCTATTTAACATAGAATTCATATTCATATGCTCAAACACCTTAATTCCTTTTTAAGACGTGTTCTGTTCAACTTGACGACCCGACAACACAGTTTAACCTTTTAGCTGACTCATCAAACTGGAACGAGTTACTTTACGTTCCCAGTTACTATTATACAATGGATAACAGTTAATCCACATAATCATTTAACCTTTTATTCTATTCACATAAATTCACAATTACGACACAAAATTATACTTTATTCACTTAAACACGCCGTAAAATTCTCAGTCACTACAATCTACCCCCTTAAAAGGATTTTGTCCTCAGAATCTAGTCTAAACAAATACATGGGGATGCTTCTCTCGCATTTCACTTTCTAATTCTCACGTCGATTCCTCTATCTTAAGATTTCTCCACAATACTCTAACTAGAGGTACAACTTTATTTCTAAGCATCTTCTCTTCTCGATCTAAAATTTGAACAAGTTGTTCCACGTAGGACAAATCTTGCTGAATTTCTATTGGTTCCAACTCGATCACATGACTGGTATCAACATTATATTTATTCATAAGAGAAACGTGAAACACGTTATGAAGATGTTGCATGTGAGAATAATTAAAATTCTATACGTAGTTCTAAATAAATATCATTAAACTAACTTGTCATTTACAAAAATCAAATTTAAGTAAAATAACAAAATATAATAAAATTCTGACATCGACAATTTAAAGAGTAATGTATAATTTCTAAAATTATAAATGTCTCAAATGTTTTTAAAACTAGAGTTTGGAAAATAAAATGATTAGATTGAAAAATCTCTTCTATATATAATACACCAACATGCCTTTAAAATTAGTGAGACATTTTAATCTCGCGAAATGACAGATTTGTCCCTACATGAAATATTTATTTAAAAAATTTGTTGTTGGTTGGAATTGAACATGAATCTTACAATTATTTTACACAATATCATATCACCAAGCTACTCATTCACATGTGTTGTTAATCATACACATATTAGGTGTGTTTGTGTGTTCCGAAAAAGTAATATTTGATATTATATACATTGAGACTAACTAATAACTTCTAATCATATTTTTATTTTTCACTTGTAATTTGTATTATACAGTTACACAATATAAATTAGTCTTGTATGGTATATAGTCAACTTACATACTTTTAAATCATTCGATTTAGTGATATGGTATTAGTAGTAAATATTTTCTATATATAGATTATTGTAATATATTGACCAAATATTTATAATTATTTAATAAATTCAAACGTGATAATGATAAATTTATATGAAAAAATACCTAACTGAATACATATATATAATAAAAACAATTACTAAAATTATATTATTAAATAATAAAGGTAGTTTAATTCTTCGAGAGTAAAATGTTATATTTTAGTCATTTGGTCAAATTGACCGTAAAAAGTGAAAGAAGTCAACAATTATAAGATAGAAGTACTATTAAGTATATCGACAAGTATAACTATTTTTAGTTTTTATTTGAATAATATATTTAAACTTATTTTAAATTCAGCATCAGAATGTCAATCAATTTTTAAAAATACTCAAAATTTGACCATTTTTCACAGATGGTATCAGATATAAATTACGATTAATATCAATAATCTTTAACTCAAGATCACAAACAACCAAAAAAAATTCCAACACCGAAATCATCAAAGACTATAAAAAGGAAACTATAAATATTGTATTGTATTATATACCACCACTCAACTGGCTAGACAGTGATTGAGAATAAGTTATTTTCAGTGACATATTTTGGATACTTTATTTAAATTATAAGGGACTAAACACTTTATTTTTTTAACAACACTACAAAAAAAAATGTCAATAAACAACTGCTCAGAATTGATATCTAAAATGTTCAAAACTGATGTCTTCGTGGTTGTAATAAAAAGTTCATATTTTTTACATTGATTTTGGACCGACGTGAAAGACAATGCAATGCATCGTTTCTAGATAAATAACCGATATATTGGACATACTAAGACATCATTTAGTGATCGATGCGAAAAACAAGAAAAGTTGTCAATTGGTCTATACAACAACACTTTCGTAAATAGAAAAGATATGTTATACACACTAAGATATGGATTATGGTCTAATATAAAAAACTCAGACTATAAATAAAGAAAGCTATATAATATCATAAAATATATGTGAGTGTGGTTGTGTTTTGAGAGAGTCGAGTGAAAGAAAGAAGATGATAAAATAGATTTGATATATATATATATATAGAGAGAGAGAGAGAGAGAGACGGGTGAGAATTGAAAAATATCGCCGAGAATAAAAAAATCCGATGTCAGCAAAAGTGACGTTTAAGAAAAAATATATAAAATCAGTTAAAAAACTCATAAATCGAGGTTTATAAGTTCAGTAGACATTAGTACATGATGTATAAGATGACCATAGACATAAATTAATTTGCTAGAAAATTGATGTCTAAGAGTTAATAATAACAGTTGTAGGAAATTATTTGATGTTATACAACATGTTATACATCACTTTCAAAGAAAAAAATGACGTGTATGTGAAAAATCACTTACTGTGTTATATATTTTCTAGAATATATTGCAAGTAATTTGTTTATGAAATTAATTAAATCGAACATATTTTAAAAGAATTATAGCATAAATATCCTAATTTAAGTTATAACCGAAGTGTATTTAAGTACAGACATCGGTTTCTGGACAAGAAAAATTTATCATCGTCGAAATCGTCAAAACTTAAAAAAAGAAAACTGTAACATGCATCATATATCATCACTCAACAGGCTAGACAATGACTAAAAATAAATTGCTTTCATTAACATATTTTGAATACTTTATTTAAATTATTAGGGTCTATACACTTTATTTTTTAACAATACTACAAGTAAAAGGTCAATAGACAACGACTCGGAATTGATGTCTAAAATGTTCAAAACCTATGTGTACGTGGGTGTAATAAACAGTCTCTATTTTTCATATCGGTTTTGGATCAATGCGAACATCAGTTTTGGACCAATGTTAAAGACAATGTAATATATTATTTCTAGATAAATAATTGATATATTAGATAAACTAAAATATCAGTTAGAAACTGATGTGAAAAATAAGAAATTATGTCAACTGGGCTATACAACAACGCTTCTGTAATTATCAGTTATTGTCTGATGTAAAAAACTCAGATAACCAATAAAGAAGGCAATGTAATATCATAAAAATATATGTGAGTGGTTGTGTTTTGAGAGAGTCGAGAGAAAGAAATAATATGATAAAAGAGATTTGAGAGAGAGAGAGATATAGCGAGAAAGACGGAAGATACTTGTGAAAATATAGATGAAGAAATTGAGAAAATATCCGGATAAATTGCTAGATAATGACCCGTGCCTCGCACGGGTTATTATGCTAGTTAGTGAAGAGTGTGACTGTGTATATTATTATAAGATAAATACTAGTATTTAATCTCTATATAACTTGTAAAGCTATAAATGACACTTTATGCACTACAAGAATTTTGGCTAAAAACAACCACAAAAAAATAGCGATCGCGCCCGTACGTTTTTGGTTTAATACGACTGACCCTCGTCTTTGTTCTTCCCAAGTCTTGTTCTTGCATAAAGAACGCATTTCAGCTGGTCAAATTTAAAAAAGGCGTGGGATTTATATAAACATGGTTGACTAAATACTACTAACTAAATACGACCGTCTTGTTTCGATTATAAATGGTCGAATTTAGTATTTTTGAATTTTAGACTTCAAATATCAAATTTTCAATGAAAATTTGAATGTATAGCCCATAATTACTAATTAGGTCGGTTGAGTAAAAAATATACGTGAATTAAAAGTGAATAACTCAACTTTGTTCGAACTCAATATATAGAACTAAGCTCGAATTCAGCTCGGTCTGATTATTCGTGAGCAAAGTCTCATTTGGCTCGAGTTGGTTGTTTATGAACCAACCAATTTTAAATATCACATTTCGCTCGATAATCAAACTCGGCTCGGCCCATTTTAAAGCTCATGTGTACATATCGGTTTTCCGTTAAAAATGTCAAAATTATATAAGTTAGTGCTTAGGAACACATAAGAGAGATCTCTAATTTTTTAATTAATTTTAGACTTGAAGCTGAACAAACTAATTTGGTTGCGTGAATATGGACGTGATGAAGTCTATAAAAATTTCTATATACAACTTGAGAAAACCTACAAACTTTTCCAAGGATATAAGCATGATTGTCAAGTAAAAGAGTCATACGTATTTAACATTACTACTCCTAGCTAATTAACTATCTTGTAACGTAATCATCTAAGCAAAAGTTGTTGTTGATCATGTTGTGCTCTTCTACATAGCACTTTTTTGGCAGTGGCTCTAAGTGGACACGTGGAGCTCACAAAGCAATTGACTAAATCAAGATACGTTTTTAGATCATGACATGTCACCATATTGGAATTATTGCAGCATAGCTGAAGTTCTTTTCCCACATCAGCATACAACCACTGCGTGTTTTCAACGTGCTTCTGTAGCCAAGCAGGGACTAATCTAGCCGCCAAACTAGCAGTTGTAATTAGCTTTTGATTCCCATTCTTCACCTTCTTCTTCTGATCACTTGTGTTAATGTTGTGTTGATCTTCCTTAATCACAAAACCTGGTACTTTAGTAATCACATCGTTTGAGTTCACAATTCGAAGGATTCTAGTACCGTTCCTTTCTAAATTTTCACTAAATTTTTTGTTTCCCACACGTGGACCGCCGAATGAAATGACAGTGGTGAGTTGTTTGAAAGTGGAGCTTATATCATATGCAGTAAGTGTAGCAAGGGCCGCTCCCAGACTATGGCCTGTGATGGTGAAGCTGAGAGGCTCTTTGTCACCGTATGTCTGAATAATTCGTGAAATTTCTTCGCGTACCGAATCTCGTAAGCTAGGACATGTGGTCATCTTTGAGGTGTATAAGCTCAAGAATCCTTGTTCCACCATAGCCCTGCTACTGCTACTACTTTGGTCCATCTCATTTTTGCATGACAATGTAGTTAATGTGACACGTAAATTCTCCATCCACTCAAGACAGGTGACAGTTCCCCTTAAGGCAATCACCACGTCACGTCTCCCTAGTCTAGAAATCTCCTCTTTGTCAGTGCATACTGCCACATAACCAATCCAACTAGACTGCGTTGAAACCCAACTCGGTGTCTTATCAATCCAACCTGGCATCTGAATACCTGACGTGGCGCGAAGATTCTTAGTCACTTTGTATCCTATCCCACCAAGTCCACATTGCGTCAGCAATGAGTCTCTTCCATAACGACACGTGCCATATTTACCGGGTGATGACTTGTCAAATTCAAACGACCGATAAGCTGCCTCCACAAAGCCGCCATACCTCAATATTTCGCTTCTGAGATCCTCGTCAAGTGGGTCAAGGAGACCATCCCAATTCTTGATGCCTTGATACTCCATCCACTTGTTGCTCAGTTTAGTCTCCCGATTCGAAACACTACACTCCCCCGTCCTAGATGGTTTCCAAGAGCTCATTACTTTAAGGCTACGAGGACCTAATCTGATAGTAGCATATTGCTTCGTTTCTACTTTTGAGACCACCATACTGCATGGCTTATGAACAAAAAGCCTCATGGCTTCAGCCAAAACAAAACTGACACAAGTTTGATTAGAAATATCTAACAAATGTGGATTGAGTGATCAAACTACTAATCGAGTGATCATGCTACAAACAAACTTTCAACGTTTCGTAGGTGAATCAATATGTTAATATTTGCATTTGTATGGGCGGTGGTAATTAGCTTACCCAGTGTGAAGCTGGAATGCAGGATCAATTTGGACGTAATTTCAAGCTTCAAGTCTTTAACATATTTATAGTACCACGAGTGGGTGAGTTTTGAGAAGGACAGGGAGAAAAAGAGAGGACGGTGGAGTTACAAAGTCACTAGCTAGTTATACTACTATAGCTTAAAGGGTAGTGGTGGCCCCTGAAAACGAATGTAAGAGAAATGCATGGTGGACGGAGATTAACTGCAAATGAAAATATTTATTTAACTTTTAGGAATTTAATTTTTCTTACGTATGTACGTGTACTTGAGAATTCATGGTGGGAATGGGTTTAATAGTTTTTGAAAATTATTAAATACACCACTACTTGATTTCCGTTTGAATAGAAAATGTAGGTAGACGTTGTTGTTAGTATATTTGACTCTCAACTTCAAGCATCACCTAAAAATTTAGTTGGTATTAATTAAATCCGTAGCCGCACATAAATAGTAAATTCAATAAATAATCCATGTTAAAATAAAAGGTAAATAAGAAGAGTGTGGGACTATATATAATGTGGAACATAGAAAGTGCAGATGCTTACACGTAGGAGAAGTAGTTCGGTAGTGCGCACCTTTTCAACTTTATATCATTGTATTGTAAATCCATGAGATTACGTTTATTCAAGTCAGATTTTATAGTTTTTGAAGAATTTGACTTGGACGGTTGGCCCTCGTATATATCGCCGCATTTTAATTTTCACACCATGCATGTGTTTCTCTTTTTGTGCTAAATTTGTACGAGTTTCTTCCACGACGGAAATCAACTTTTTGGATGTCATGTCATAAATAATTGATTTTACCTTCTTATAAAATTTGATAGAAATGAATGGACCAAAATTAAAAATTTTATCTTCATAAAAAATGAATATAAAGGGTTTTGGTTTTTGGTAACGAATCGTCACCCAACTTATTGTGTTTTAAAAACTTACCACTCAATTATAATTTTTTTTGTTTTAATCACTTATATTAGGTTCGGATTTAATTATTGGTATTTTATCAACTTTTTATAGCACTATTAAAATATAATGATAACTAGTACAAAAAATGTCATATATGTCTTATAAGAAAGTTTATATGTGGAGGAGTCATATGATGTCTAAATTATATACGTCTGTTATAGGAAGGACGCATATTATTTTAAACATCTTGTCAGGACAGATGTATATACATTGTAAACAGACGCATAAAATCAGTTCATATGCGTATGTTATTTTTTAGGTGGAGTATTAAACTCAAAACTAAAATTATTATGAAGAGGTATCACAATTCGTACTAAAATTATTGAAAAATAAGAAAAAAAATCAATATAATCAAATTAGTAAATTGATCATAAAGTACTAGAAATATTAAAAAAATTACATATCAATATTTTACCAAACGACACTTTCAAAACCCCAATGAAATCACTAATCACAACTCTTTCATGCAACTCTTACCGACCCAGAATCAAAACTATAAACTCATCCATTCTAATAGAATCGTGAAATAAGTATATATATATATATAAACAAAAAATAGAATAATGTGAATTTCCTATTAAATCAAACAACTCTCACAAGATATTTTTTTTTCTTACAAACATAATTTTATAACTTATTTTTAAGATTTTTTTGTATATAAAATTTTAAATGTTAAATTATTATTCAGATTAAAAACTTTAAAATAATTTATGAAACTACATATTTTAGGAGTCTTAATGTAACGCCCCCAAATCCGGGGTCAAGAAATTTGGTCGTCATTATGAAACTTCAATCCAAAATAACCTGTTTAATCAATAAATAAATGCCAGCGGAAGATATTTAGTATAAATGACCCCACAGTAATCCAAGATCTTTTAAGGTTACAGTTCTAGAAATAAGAATTCCAAATTCCACAAATAAAATTTTCTCTTTCTTTTAAAACTTTTTTTTCAACAATTCTCAATCTCAAAACTTAACCCGCTAGTATAACTTCGAAAAGAAATATACTAGGCCCAATTATAAAATACACAATTATAATATAATATAATATAATATAAACAACTTTATACAATAAAACTTACATTAGTAGCAAACCCTGGACCAACCACCTTCCAAAAGCTTCTTCTTTACTTCCTCGAATTACGCGGCTAAACAACGCAAGTTAATCCTCATTGGAGGTTAAATTTGAAAACAGACAAGTATGAGGGAAAGAAATACTCAGCAAGTTCATTATAACATATAGATGGACGTTTTGATATAAAACTGACATCTGCATTAGAGCAGAACATTTAAAATCATAATTGCTGAATCAGAAAATTTATTAAAGAATCGGATAACTGTTTCTCACTGTATTCAAAACTCTTTTTGATATTTTTGAGCGAAATGATTCAGAAATACTTTAAATCTCGACTAGAATAAAACTCGCAAAACAGTGTTTACGGAAATATCGTAAACAACAATAACCAGAAGCAATGATTATGGATTGAATCATAAACTTTATTCAAAACCGAACTCTGGATATTAATACTCATTTTGTTGTCATATCAAATTAGATATCAATATGAACTTTGATGCTCACAACATCCCATACTGAAGTCAACATCAATCATCTATACTAATACCACATTTGATATTTAACAACAACCTAAATATCCAAATCAAGCAGAAACTGAATCAAAACTGCATTTTACCTTTTATCCAGAACAGAAACAGTTGATAAATCATTTATTCTATGAATATCAAAAATGATATGATAATTTAGATTGGGATCATTCTCCGACGGACGTACTATCACATGCTGATCAGCCCGTGTGAGAGCACTTGTTCATGATTCGTAGAAACATGTCCCCAAAAATACGAGTACTCAAATAAAAAGGCAATATACCTGTCTGTGGCAAAAATTGTGTCATAATATTTTATATGACACTTAGAAATAGCCCTCCGCTGGACTGTCCGTCTCGGTCACTTATGCAATTTGATCCAATCTTAAAACCTTTTATTGAAAAGGGGTCATAATAATTGAAACCCAAAATAATTTTATTCCCCCATTTACTTGGGTAGGAATATTCGCAACCAAATCATCTTTCTCAAAATCCAAAACATTTATAAATCCGGTAATTTGATAAGTAAAATCACTTAGCTATTCTGAACATAGAATAGCAGGAGAGTACTTGCATAAACAGAATCATTTAATTTAGCGATATGTAAAACATTAATCTATTCCGAACTGAAAATAGGGAAAACAATACTTGCATAATTAGATTCAAAATAAATATCACTTGAACAATAAGTGATGATAGGGTTACTTGCCTTTGAGTTTTAGTAGTTAGTCACACTCGCAAAGACGCATCTATTCTGACATTCTGTCTCAAAACATCACTGTCTTTCTTTTCAACACTTTACTGATATGCTGCTCATGCGATTGCTAGAAGCCAGATATCCAATACCATTTCATTCCATTCTTTATTCAATGTCTTGTCCTAATCACCTCGAATAATCCGCATCTATAATTAAAAGATATAACTTTAATCGTCTAAACGATAATTACTCGACGAACTGCGCGTCAAAACCCTACCGTCTACCCATACGATAACCCACACCTAAAGAAAACAGCCAAATACAAGACTTATGACCCACGTACGCACGTAATTCACATAGTATGTATACACATAACTCACATATCGCATAATTCATATAACACATGACTTGGTTCGTCTAAACACTTGACTCGACACTTTTAAAACTGAAATCGGGTCAAAAATGGGACTTATCGATCAATAATCGACTCAGAATGACTCGTAAAACAAGTGACCTTTCGAAAAAAGAATTTGGGTCTCGAAAGTATTTTTAATGAAAGCAAAATATTTTTCTGAGTCTAGTCGCGTTCCTTTCGTATTAAACAGACAAACGGTCTATTTATTATAAATAAAATAAGAATAAATCAAAACAAATTATAAATAATTGAATCAAATTATGAGTTTTGCAAATAATAAAAGATAATAATTTGAAATCAAAATAAATATTTTAGAAAAAAATCGAAATAACGTCTTTGTAAAACGGACTTTTCCCGGGGTCATATGTTAGGTCACACTTTCACTGTAGAGGGGGTGAATACAGTGTTTATTACAATCAAATCAAACTTCAAGAACTTATGTAACAGAAAACAAACTTTATTTAAACAATAAACTCTGTTACAATCTGGAACTGTTATCTCTCAGTGATGAACAAAATATCACGAGAGCTGCTTGAGTTATATTAAATAATATTCTCGATAATGATAA
This sequence comes from Apium graveolens, assembly GCF_009905375.1. Lineage (NCBI taxonomy): Eukaryota > Viridiplantae > Streptophyta > Magnoliopsida > Apiales > Apiaceae > Apium > Apium graveolens. Next base: position 154,627,044 of record NC_133654.1, on the reverse strand, counting down.
CACTTATAGTGTAAACCCTATGTCTGTGTTTATATACTACACAGTTACAAGATATTCGCTAATTGATATGGAATATAATTCTGCTTCCTAAAATATATCAATCAGATATCTTCTATTCCAAGTATTCCATTCTTCACGGAATTCCTTCTTCATGCATATCTCTTCTTATGTTTATCTTGATCTTCTTAACTTTAATCAGCTACTGTCCTTATCTGATCGTCCTTCAGCACTTAAGTTCTGATATCTATCTCCTGATAACATAAGTACTGATATCCCTTAAGTTCTGACTTCCAGTATAAGTACTGATCAGTTAAGTACTGATTTATTCTGTTCAAATAAGATCTGAAATCTAAACATAAAACATATTAGCCATGACATTATCAAATATATCTAACAATCTCCCCCAACTTGTAAATTAACAAAATATACAAGTTTAACAGATATTTGATGATGTCAAAAACATTAAGTACAAATGCATGAGAAATAGACAAGATAACTACAACTTACAGTCCTTAAAGTTTTTACCAATTCAACTTCTGATAACAACTTCAATCTGTATAAATATCAGAATTTAAGCAGTTGTAGATCTTCGACTTGGCTTCATCATTTTCTGATCTCTCTGATGTCAGGAGTTGTTCTGAGATAATTCTTCAACAAACATTTCTCAGCATATCTGAGTTCATCAATCATTCTCCGTTTGACATCTTTAAGCTCTGCAGTATCTTCACCAGTTTGAAATATTGCAGCTCTGAGATCATTAATCTTTGCTTTTCTCAACTCCCGATCTAGTCTTATGACATAAGCTTTATTAGACTCTAGATTGAATTCAAGCCCCTTAATACCAAGATATGTTCTGATCTGTGCAGTATTAGGCTTCATATCAACAATATCACCATTGTGATTTCTGTACTTTGGAACATATCTGCTGTCAGACTTAACAGAATAAAGTCTTTTCTGTCTCTGAATCTGTTCCTTTAAGTAGTTTGCAGCAGTCTCTGTTATTCTGTCATCCACTTGAAGTAAGAACAATACATGCTCCAATTCTTCAAAATACTTCAACGGAATGGCATTTTGTCTTATATGATAAACCCTACCATCTGTCATGAAATACAACATGATGTATTCTTTCAAGTAAGTATGGTAAACCATCTGTACAGATTCTAGTTGATTCAATCTCTCAGGAGTTGCTCCAATACCCGGTTCACTCAAGGAAGTTGGATCATCGGTAGTGTTGTGTACTCTTCTTTCATCAGCACTTCCCAATCCAGTTTTATCTCTAGCTTCCTTTCCAGTAACTACTCTTGCTTCAAAACCACTTGAAGTAGTCTTCAAAGATTGAGTCTGTTTTGCTTTAGTGAATCCTGGTAGGAGTGTTTTAGATTTATTTTCTGATATCAAGTTAACTTGAGCACTGTCAGAGGTTACTTGCTTCTTCTGAATATCAGAACTTACAATTTCTTGACTCTGAACAACTTGAGCCATGTCAGAGGTTGTTTTAAGAACTTTTCTTGAAGTCAGAGCAAGATTATCTTTTCCATCAGTAATTTCTTCTTCCTCAGGAGGTACATAAGGCTTGATAGGTTCACCAACCTTTTCTTTACCTTTGGATCTTGGATCTATCTGTGGTTGTGATCTAGCCAAAGTTTCTTCAGTATGTATCCTTTCTTTGATCACAATGCCTTTAGGTTTTGGAAGTAACTTTTTACCAGAAGCTTCAGATTTAGATGTGACTTTCTCTGATTTAAGTCTGGCTTCTTCTTCCTTTAAACTTTCCAAGTCCATCCCTGGATTTTCTTGAAGAAATAACTGTCTTGACATTTCCTCATCAAGATCTAGAAGTTCATCAGAACTTATCCTTTTACCAGCAGCAGAACTTATTCTTTTCCCAGTATCAGAACTTGTTCTGTGACTAGCTTGTCTTGATGTAAACCTTCTACCTTGACTATGACCACTACCCATTCCAGAGTTTCCTTGGTCATCTTTTCCATCATCCTTTCCTTGCAGTGACTTGTTGGTTTTGCATTTGGACTTAATTACCTTCTCCCCCTTTTTGGCATCAGCAGGTAATAAAAGAGAGATAAGTAGTTCCACTGAGGTCTGGATTTCAGTAAGTTGCGATTGCTGAGAAGCTTGATTTGTCAGAATTTGATCAATCTGAGCTTGTTGCTTCTCTTGAGTTTTCTCAATATAAGCAACCCTGTCAATGGTAGGTTGGAAGAACTTTTTCTTATCAAGTTTCCAAACTTGTTCCTGTTTAATAAAGTTCTCCTGAATCTTGTGTAGCTCTGCATGAGTGTTGGAATGAAGACCTTGTAGATATTTAGTACTCAATGCAGTGACTCTAAGCTGGATTTTAAAATCATCAGAATGTAACATTTCATTAGCTTTAGTCAAGTGCTCAGCAAGATGTAAAGCATTTGGAACACATGAAACTGAGTTCCATTCCTTAGTCCACTCCTGACCTGCAGGAGTTTCACTCCAAGGTACTGGTGTATCCCTGATAACAAACTCCTTTAGCAGTTCAGACTTAGGAAGAGTCAGTGGAGGAGTATGTCCTGAAGGACCTGCTGCATCAGCATCTACAGTTGTAGCAGCTTCACCAGTATCTCCAACATTTGCAGCATCAGAACTTAAAGAATCAGTATCTTCTGATAAGACAACTGTATGAGTAGCAATGGAGGCTTCATCATCCTCTAATTGCTGATCTGATACTAAGTTCTGATCAACAGCCATATCCTGATGCTCACCTAAAATCTGATCATCATCTTGATGCAGAGAAGGTGTTAGTGATAACTCAGGAGTTTGAACAGCATCAGTAACAGGTGTTGTGGAAGGATTATTTGCTGTTGGAGCTTCTAAGAAAAGTATGTCAGGCACAACCAAGTTCTGAATATCAATTTCAGCACTTGTGCCTGGATCAACAAGAGATATAGAAGGTGAATTAGCCTTGTCAGATACAGGTTCCTGAGATGGAGTTGATGGAGAAGAAGTGACTGGAGCAAATTCCTTGTCTTGTGAGATCAGAGATTCCTGATCCCCTTCCTTAGCTGCTTCCTCCTCATCATCTGAAACTGGCCTCTGTGCCCTCTGTTTCTTGTACTTTCTTGTTGATTTGGATTCCTTGGGAGTTGCAGGAACCGTCATACGTCGAAGCCTCTTGAGAAGCCTAGAACCCCCAATTGCAGAATCCTTCTGAGAAGTTGCCTTCTCAGCTTCATCTATCATAGGTTCTGAAGATGGAATCTGATCCTCAGAATCTGATTCATCTCTCAAAGTAATCCTCCTCTTCTTTTGAGATGTTTGAGGAACAGTCTTTGTTCTCTTTGGCTTAGAGGATGTAGGCTTCACAGTAGGTGCTGAAGAAGAAGGTTGAGCATTCTGTGAAGTGGAGAGATAGGATTTGAGATAAGTTCTGAGGGTAGGTTGAGTAGAATGAGAGGTAGGGACTGAGGTTGATGGATTTTGGTTATGGTGAGTTGGTTGAACATTTGAGTAAACAGATTTGTAAGTAGCCGGGTCAGCATTTACCAGAATCTGTTTCACAGACTGAGGAATCTGTAATTGTCTCACCATTGATTTCTTTGTGTCAGCATTTATCAGGTCGTTAAAGTACCTTTTTGCAACCTTAAAAGGTGGGGTTTGAGTGCTGACTAACTGGGGTTCAGCAGTACAATACGTATAAATAAGTTGACAGAATCTAGCAAAATAAACAACATCTCGATCCTCTGTCATCCTATCCCCAATAAAACCAATTATTCCAGTTGCAAAATCAAAATGAGTTTGATGGATAATAGCATACCCGATGTGCTGACTCAGAATTGGGATGGCATCAAAATTTGAACACTTGTTGCCAAAAGCCTTGGTGATGCAATCAAAGAAGAAACTCCATTCTCTTCTGATATTAGCCCGTTTCAACTGTCCAAGTTTCGTCAGACTCTTTTCATATCCCAAATCAGTCATTAACCCCCGAAGTTCTGATTCCTCTGGTATAGAGAAAGTACAATCTTCTGGAAGATGTAATGCTCTTCGTACTGTACCAGGAGTGACTACATAGGAAGAATCACCCACTTGGAAGATAATACTGGGAGTTCCTCGTTTACCACCATCATCAAAAACTCCAGTCCTCCAGAACCGCAGAACTTGTTGACTTGAGTATAATTCAGGCTGAGTTAAGGCGTACCCAACCTCACTATGTGCAAGAAGATCTTGCACAAAATGCAATTCAGATGGAGCTTCAGCATGATCAAGAATTGCAGCATAGTTGTTTGGAACAAACTTTGCTCCATCAATGATTAAATCCTTTGGTGCCATGTGAAAAAATATTGAAATTCAAGTATGCCTGTTAGGTGTTTGAGATAATGTCTGTATGAAAAACCAACGTGAGAAAGAATGAGAAAGAGAGTAAAAGTAAGAAGAGAGATAAAGTATTAAGAAAGTAAAAGATTAAAGAAATCTTCTCTCTGTTGTTCTTATACTCGAAGAAAAATGTTACCGTTGGACACCTGTCAGACATGCAGTAATAACGGATAGTTACTGGGCTCGAGAAAACAGGAATGATTACTTATCCAGTTGCCTTGATTCAAGGAAAAACCATTTCAGTTATCAAGAGACACAGTTTTAATTCAAAATTAAAACTGTTAGCACTGATTGAATTATTTTTCACTGCAACATTAATATTCTGAAAATGAATCATGTTAAAAATGACCTAGATAATTTCGATGAATAAGTGCTGACAAAGAATCAGAACTTAAATAAAGACAAAATTTAAATGGTCATCAGAATATCAAGCAGGATTTAACAACACAGATAAAATAACTCAGAGACAAAATCTTGAAGTAAAAACAGTTTTCATTAATATATCAAGTCAATACATATATGAAATAGAAATTACATCAATACAAGATTTTCCCTAAGCTTCTAATCCTAACGTCAACAGCTTTAGTCCTAGCTAAGAAGCTTGACAAAGCTGAGGATGAAGAAGAACAGGAAGAAGACGAGATTAAGTCATCCTCCTCTTCCTATCTTCGACAAACAAGATAGCGAGTCGAATGATTCGCTCTTGCTGACGGATACGACGAAGGTGAAGGTCTCTTCGAACGGCCACCAGATCACGTTTGATAACCTCTGGAAATTGAATCCAGAGATTGTGAGGGATGTTGGTGATAGGGTAGGGAGTTGAAATTCCATTCAAAAAGACATGCACAGTCTCATCACCGTAATTGTAGAACCAGCCAAATTCAGCCATTTGTGATAGTAAATGAAAAACAAGACTGAATTTGTGATACAAGTGTGATGAGAAGACTAATGTGAAGTGGCTGCATATATAGGCAAGAGAATGCCAAGAGACACAAAGATATTGAATGCAGACAGGTAGAATTAATTCTACCTCGTCTCCCTAGACCTTGAAAAAGAATAACAGTCATTGGAAAAGGAATGGGCACATATAACAAGAGTGAACTGTTCAAGGACGAGTGCCATTATGTTTTAACCATAGACTATTAATCTTCCACTTCAACATTTCGAAATTAATCTGAGACTGTTACCAAATTTTACTCATAAATAAGTCAAGTAAAGGGTTAGACTGAAAAATCAGAACTTAGACCTATACCAGAACTTAACAGTCATCAGAACATAATGTCTTAACTCGAACAAGGAATATCTATCTTAGTAAGTACTCATACAAGTTCTTAGTTATGAACGTCAGAACTTAATCATCAGAACGTGTACCTAGAACTTGTCCTCAGAATTTGTGCAGAAGTGACACAATGACTGTTTATCTAAAATAACATAGACCACCACAGAAATTTCATCATTCATATGGAGTGATGTGTGTGTGCATTAAGCTAAATAACAGACAAAGAGTAAAGTCTGATCTACTTCAGTACATCTTAGAAATAAGTCATAATTAAAATTTTGCTAAAGAACTGTCATTATCCTGAAACCTACTGATAAATGAGTTCATGCATGAGTTCACCTCTACTGTTTTTGTGCTAATTTTATGCATCTTTTGAAATTCTATTTTACAGAGGCTTCTCAGTGTAAGTGAGTCACGACTGTTTATTAGAATTTATGCTATTATCAGAGTATTTCTCCAGTAATCATAGAGTGTGAACAGTCACCAAGAAAAATATTTTGCTTTTCTAATGCATATTTACTTAATACCAGCAATGCACTTGGGTCGTCCCATTCACATTTTTACTCTAGATCTCAAAGGAGTACCTGATATTATTCTTTGATTCTTTTCTTTTTCTTTTGATAAGTGAGGTTTATCAGCACTTAGTACATTCAGCAGTTTTACTAGAATCAGAACTTAAACAGATGAGTAGCATTATTCTAATTTGGGACTTAGTAATAAGATATACAAAGTAAACTTAACTAAGCTCAGTTATCAGAATTTGCTTGTGTCATAAGATTTCCACAGAAATAATTACTTCTTTCATGGGATCATTTGTTTATTGAAGACTAGTAGGTCAGTATCTAGCACAGTTATCCTCATAGGATTGAATAGTTACTGAAACAGACATATCACTTATCAGAGTTTAGAAACATATATCAGACAACAGTCAGTACTTAAAGACATTTATCAATTAATGCACAGAATATACAAAGAGATTAATTCTGTAAATACTGATCATAAAGTCTGATAACATAGAACAAGTTTAAGCAGATTTAGAGAAAGAACCTGAAATCATTCCAAGTTCATTTACCAATTTTGAAAAGGTAGCTTCACACAGTGGTTTTGTGAAGATATCTGCTACTTGTTGATCTGTGGGAACAAAATGCAATTCCACTGTACCTTCATCCACATGTTCCCTGATGAAATGGTACCTGATGCTGATGTGCTTTGTCATAGAGTGTTGAACTGGATTACCTGTCATAGCAATAGCACTTTGATTATCACAGTAAATAGGGATTTTGAAATACGTTAACCCATAATCTAGTAACTGATTCTTCATCCAGAGAATCTGTGCACAGCAGCTTCCTGCAGCAATATACTCTGCTTCTGCAGTTGATGTGGAAATTGACTTTTGTTTCTTGCTATACCAAGAAACCAACCTGCCTCCAAGAAATTGGCAGCTACCACTTGTGCTTTTCCTGTCAATTTTGCAACCTGCAAAATCTGCATCTGAGTAACCTATTAATTTAAAATCTGATTCTCTAGGATACCATAATCCTAGATCAGCTGTTCCTTTAAGATACTTAAAGATTCTTTTTACAGCTGTTAAGTGAGGTTCTCTTGGATCTGCTTGAAATCTTGCACAAAGACAGGTAGCAAACATGATATCTGGTCTACTAGCAGTTAGATAGAGAAGTGAGCCAATCATACCTCTGTAATCAGTAATATCTACTGAATTACCAGTATCCTTATCCAGTTTTGTTGCAGTGGCCATGGGAGTGGATGCACTTGAACAGTCTTGCATTCCAAATTTCTTCAGCAAGTTTCTGGTGTACTTAGATTGACAAATAAAAGTTCCTTCTTCACTCTGCTTGACTTGAAGGCCCAGAAAATAACTAAGTTCTCCCATCATACTCATCTGATATCTTGACTGCATTAGGTTGGCAAACTTTTTGCAAAGTTTGTCATTTGGAGACCCAAAAATAATATCATCAACATAAATCTGGATCAGAAGTAAGTCCTTGCCATGGTTGAGATAGAACAATGTTTTGTCAATAGTTCCTCTGTTGAATCCACTTTCCAGAAGAAACTGAGCTAAAGTCTCATACCATGCTCTAGGAGCTTGCTTAAGTCCATAAAGTGCTTTATCAAGCCTGTAGACATAATCTGGATGATTGGAATCTACAAAGCCTGGAGGTTGTTCAACATATACTTCCTCTTCCAATTCTCCATTGAGAAAAGCACTTTTCACATCCATTTGAAAGACAGTAAACTTTTTGTGAGCAGCATAAGCCATGAATATCCTTATGGCTTCTAACCTAGCAACTGGAGCAAATGTTTCATCATAGTCAATTCCCTCCTGTTGAGAATATCCTTTTGCAACCAGCCTTGCCTTGTTCCTTACAATTATGCCATCACTGTCAGTTTTGTTTCTGAATACCCACTTTGTACCAACAACCGATCTATTCTTGGGTCTTGGTACTAAGGTCCAGACTTTGTTTCTTTCAAATTCATTCAACTCTTCCTGCATTGCTTGCACCCAATCAGCATCTTGAAGAGCTTCTTCCACTTTCTTTGGCTCAGACTGAGAGAGAAAAGAATTGTAAAGACATTCATTCGAAGTACCTGTTCTAGTTCTGACACCTGCCTCAGGATTTCCAATTATTAAATCAGGTGTATGTGATTTTGTCCACTTCCTTGCAGATGGAAGATTTTCTCTAGAACTGGATGCTCCCCCATGATTCATGCTGTCTTCGGTTTCATTTTCTGATGCTCCCCCTGAAACTATGCTCTCTGAGTTGGATCCTTCAGTATTTAGATTTTCAGCACTGTCAGTACTTGGCTTATCAGAACTTGACGAATCAGAATTTGAAGAGCCAGATGTATGTTCTGATGCTTCTTGAGATGTGATAATATCTTGAGTATGCTCCCCCTGCATTGGTGCATCTTCCTTTGACGTAGTCACCACAGTTTCAATAACATCAGAGTTTAATCCATCAGAATTTACAGTATCAGGACTTAGACTGTCAGGACTTGAGATATCAGAATATGAATCTTCATTTTCAAATCTCAGCTTATCATGATCAATGCAATCTTCAAGTCCAGTGATCTTCTTGTCATCAAAAGAGACATTGATAGATTCCATGACCACTTTTGTTCTCAAATTATAGACTCTGAAGGCTTTTGTAGAAAGTGGATATCCTACAAAGATTCCCTCATCAGCTTTTAGATCAAACTTGGATAGCTGTTCAGGATGAGTCTTGAGAACAAAACACTTACATCCAAATACATGAAAGTATTTGAGATTTGGCTTCTTGTTCTTCACCATCTCATATGGTGTTTTTCCATACTTGTTAATGAGTGTTGCATTTTGAGTAAAACAAGCAGTCTGCACAGCTTCAGCCCAGAAATAGGTTGGAAGCTTTGCTTCTTCAAGCATTGTTCGTGCAGCTTCAATTAGAGTTCTATTCTTCCTTTCAACAACTCCATTTTGCTGTGGAGTTCCAGGAGCAGAAAATTCCTGCTTTATTCCATGATTTTTGCAGAACTCTTCCATTATCAAATTCTTGAATTCAGTGCCATTATCACTCCTCAAAATTTTCACAGAATCTTTGATCAATTTATCCAGATGTTTGACATGATCAATCAGGATAGATGCAGTTTCACTTTTTGTGTGCAAGAAATACACCCATGTGTATCTGGTGAACTCATCTACTATGACCAACGCATATTTCTTCTTTGCAATAGACATGACATTCACTGGACCAAATAGATCAACATGAAGCAGATAATAAGGCTCAAGAATTGATGATTCAGTCTTGCTCTTGAACGAAGATTTTCTTTGTTTAGCCTTCTGACATGAGTCACAAAGACCATCAGGAACAAACACTGATTTTGGCAGTCCTCTCACAAGATCTTTCTTGATCAGTTCATTTATCTTGTTGAAGTTTAAATGAGAGAGTTTCTTGTGCCAATTCCAGCTTTCTTCAGTTGAGTCTCTACTCACTAAACAGATTGCAGAACCATCAGAACTTGTTGAAAGCTTAGCTTCATAAATGTTACCACGCCTGAATCCCTTCAGAACAATTTTTCCTTTAGATTTACTAACTATTTCACAATGTTCTGCAAAGAAATCAACATGATAACCTCTGTCACAGATTTGACTTATACTCAGTAAGTTGTGTTTAAGTCCTGAGACCAGAGCTACATCTTTAATAATGACATTCCCAAGATTGATATTGCCATATCCCAAAGTTTTTCCAATGTTGCCATCTCCATAAGAAACACTTGGGCCAGCTTTCTCCACAAAGTCTGATAGCAGGGCCTTATTTCCAGTCATATGTCCTGAACATCCACTGTCCAGAACTAAAATATTTTTCCTGTTGCCCTGCAATCAAAAAGACCACTAATTATTAGTTTTAAGGACCCAGACTTGCTTGGATCCTTTGGCCTTTTTAGGTTTGTTAACATTTGCAGCGGATTTAACATCAGATTTTATGTTAACAGTTTTCTTATCAGAACTTATACTAGAAGGAACAACATAAACTTTCTTTAAAGAAGGTTTTATTTGATAATAATCATAGTACAAACTATGATATTCCTTACAAGTATAAATGGAATGCCATAAACTACCACAATGAAAACAAGGATTTTGTGGTTTGTATCTAACAGACTGACTCTTAACTCCTGACTTTGTAGATAAGGAGTTAATATTCTTATTCTTCCTGCAAAAAGAAGCCAGATGGTTAGAACTTCCACAGTTATGACATGCTTTCCTAGGAGCATCAGGAACAGATTTATAGTTATTGCTTTTATTCACACCTTCCTTTCCATTCCTGTTTTTCCTAGGTGATTTTACCTTGTTTGCATTCTTAACATCTTTCAGCTTATGCTTAAGCTGCTTCTTTGTCATTAAGCCTATGTTAACTTCAGCTGTCTTTTCCTGTTTTAGTTTGTCAGAAGCTAATTTCTTTTTAACTTCTGATTTCTCATTTTCGGATTTTTCAGTTACAAACTTAACAGGTTTTAACTTCGGCTTTTGCTTATCAACAGGCTTAATTTCTACAGTTCCTTTTTTTATTTTCTCCATAGCCTAAGCCTTCTTTCCAGTTTTCACTGCTTAGCAAATTTTGAGTTGTTTTGCCAGAGTTAGTCCAAGTTCTGATAATCTCTCTCTCCTTTTCTAACTCAGTTTTTAGAGATTCATTCATTTTTAGCACTTCATCCCTAACATAAAAAGCATTATCTCTATCCTGCTGAGTTTGATGAAACATGACTAACTCTTTTTCTAAGAAATCATTTCTTTTCTTAAAAGCAAGATTTTCAGAAGTTAATCTTTCACATGTTAAAGTTTGATCTCTATAACTAACAAACATGGTTTTAAGATATCTTCTCAACTCATTAATATCATCAGTATGAAAAGCATAAGTAGTCTGAGGTACCTTTATTTCAGCAGCTTCAGAACTGCTCTCAGAACTTGATTTATCAGCATTTGCCATCAATGCATAGTTCTCCTCACTTTCAGAGTCTGAGGTGTCTGTCCAGCTTTTCTGCTTTGTGACAAGAGCTTTGCCTTTGTCATTCTTGGTTTTCTTGCAATCAGGAGATATGTGGCCTTTCTCACCACAATTATAACATTTAACATTAGCGTAATCTCCTCTGTCAGACTTTCCTCCTCTTCCTTCAGATCTTCTGAAATTCTTCTTATCAGAACTTATGCCTTTCCTGGAAAACTTCTTTCCCTTCCTGAACTTCCTGTATGCAATCTTTGTGATTCCTTTCACCATAAGAGCACACAGCTTCATCATCTCCTCATCAGCATCAGTTTCAGGCAAGCTTTCAGATTCTGAGTCATCATCACTCTCAGAACTTGATGACTCAGTATCAGATTTTATGATAAGAGCTTTACCCTTATCTTTCTTTGAGGAAGGTGGTTTGGGGGATTCCTCTTCAACCTTGAGAGCAACTGTCCTTGACTTTCCTCCTTTCCTCTTGCTTCTTTGTTCCATCTCAAGTTCATGAGTCTTGAGCATTCCATAGATTTCATCAAGAGTTGTTTCATCAAGATTGTAGTTGTCTCTTATTGTTGTTGCCTTCAAATCCCAACATTCAGGAAGAGCTAACAGGAATTTGAGGTTTGTATCTTCAAGATCATACTCCTTATTTACTAATGACAAGTCATTCAAGAGTTTGACAAATCTATCATATACATCAGTCAATGACTCATTAGTCCTAGAGTCAAAGTGTTCATACTCTTGAGTGAGTATTGTCTTCCTGTTCTTCTTAACTGTTTCAGTTCCTTGACACCTTGTCTCCAGTGCATCCCATATCTCCTTAGCAGTCTTGCAGTTGATTACCCTGTTTGACATTACATTATCAATGGCACTATGCAATAAGTGACGTACCTTGGCATCCTTAGCAATAGATGCTATATCTTCAGCAGTGTAATCATTCTTTTCCTTTGGTACGGTCATTGCTGCTTCACCTGCAACTACAACAGCGAGCTTGGTAGGTTTGTGAGGCCCTTCCTTGATTCTATCAAGGTATTCTGGATCTGTTGCTTCCAGAAACATGGTCATCCTTACCTTCCATATGGGATATTCAGATGGTCTCAATATGGGAACTCTGATAGTCTCATATCGACTCTGAGTTGATGTCTTTGATGATTCCTCAGTTTTGGTAGGCTTAGTTGGAGTTTCTGTGTCAGACATGATTGTGTTTGGATCTTTAACTGTATGTGTGTTAACAGATAGCTCTGATACCACTTGTTAGGTCACACTTTCACTGTAGAGGGGGTGAATACAGTGTTTATTACAATCAAATCAAACTTCAAGAACTTATGTAACAGAAAACAAACTTTATTTAAATAATAAACTCTGTTACAATCTGGAACTGTTATCTCTCAGTGATGAACAAAATATCACGAGAGCTGCTTGAGTTATATTAAATAATATTCTCGATAATGATAACACTTATAGTGTAAACCCTATGTCTGTGTTTATATACTACACAGTTACAAGATATTCGCTAATTGATATGGAATATAATTCTGCTTCCTAAAATATATCAATCAGATATCTTCTATTCCAAGTATTCCATTCTTCACGGAATTCCTTCTTCATGCATATCTCTTCTTATGTTTATCTTGATCTTCTTAACTTTAATCAGCTACTGTCCTTATCTGATCGTCCTTCAGCACTTAAGTTCTGATATCTATCTCCTGATAACATAAGTACTGATATCCCTTAAGTTCTGACTTCCAGTATAAGTACTGATCAGTTAAGTACTGATTTATTCTGTTCAAATAAGATCTGAAATCTAAACATAAAACATATTAGCCATGACATTATCAAATATATCTAACATCATAACCCCTCAAAATCAATCACAAACTAACACAATCCAACTGTACTCTAATAAAATCAATAAATTTAAAACACACAATAATTCATATTTGCACGTATAAACACGCTAGAAATGAAAAACACGGACAAAAGCGACTTCTACAAAAAATTCTAAAAATTATGAAATAAATATATGAACACTAACATGCTATAATATACACAAGTACGAAGGCGGAATTTCGGAATCCTTATCCAAAATAAATTCTGATCACCCCGAAGAGAATATCTGATTAAGGAAAATATCTCCAGAAAACTACGAAATTAATAGCGATAGATATATACATACTGAGATGCCATGTGGAGTAATCAACACCGTCAAACTCTTTTTCTATGCCCCGAAAAAAAATTAAAACGGAAAATATGTTCCACAAATTTTCTTCTCAAAACCTCGAAATATATATACCTATCCGTAGGTTTCGAAACGTTGATCGTTTATATATATACCAATTAAAATTTAGACGGACGATTGAGAAAATATGAATTTTTAAAAATTAAAAATAAATAAAAATATATAACAGAGAGCAGAGACAGAGAGGAGAGGGGAGTATTGTGTTTGGTAAAGGAAACGGGGAAGGGGTGAAAAAATAAAAGGGGGACGGCGCAAGTTTTGTTTTTTTTTTGTTGTTTGTTTTTTTTTAATTTTGTTTTTGTTTTTTTTTTGTTTTTTTTAATAAACTAAAATCAAAATAACATTTAAATAATTAGTCCAAAATTAATAAATAGCGGGTAATAATATTTAATTAAATAAATATAAAACTTATATCAAAATTTCCCAAAAATTATGAATATTTAAAAAATGCTAAAATATAAAATATTTGGAACTCCCACGATTTTATAAAAATAAAAGTCTGATTTTTGTGGGGTTTTACGTCCAATAGGGGCCCAGTTCGATAATTTTTATGAAACCGAAATATTTCTAAAATTCTCGGAATATTTTAAAACTAATAAAATAAAATTTTTATAATTTTTAAAATAATTTTGGATCGCGCATCAGACCCGCATTTTAAGATATTACGAACAAAAGTGCGGGTATATATAATCCGAAAAATTTCCGACACAATTTTAAAATTCTCAAAATATTCAAAACTTAAGAAAATATAAATCTCATGATTTTTGAAACATTTTGAAATTTAATGTTGAATTTATACATATATATCGGATCCAAAAATAGATTACTTAGCCGCTAAGTAACTATAAAAACGATACAATTTAATACCAGATTTGGATAATTATCAAAACCGCACTTCTTATAAAACACCCTATGAGAAAATAATGTAAAATATCTCGTCTCTCGAGAATACGGGTTTTATTGATCTACCGAAATGATTATTGTTTCGAAAATTTTGCGTTGGGACGCGCACAGGTCAACCGTATTTCGGATTAAAAAAGTTAAAACACGGAAAATGTCTGGAATTACCAGATTAGGTTATGAAGGAGTTTTCGGAAGAGTTTCGGGTTGTAAAAACGTAAAAACAGTTGAAGTTGGACGATTCACGGCATTATAAAATAATTTTGTAATTACTCTGAAAATAATTAATAAATCTATAAATCCTTATAAAATCATATAACAATCCAAAAATTACCAGAAAAATATCATAATTATCTATACTTTATTCTGGACATATTAAAAATCAAAAATACGTACACTTTATATACACACCCAAATATAAATATCAATCATCAGATAATTCACTAAAATTTCTATAATATCACATAATAATTATTTATTGATAAAATTAATTGCACAATATTTCCCGGATATTTTAAAACAATTTCAATTTACCGATATCAATAAGATCGGCATTCAAATAACTATTGAAAATAGTACATTTAAGTAAATATCTTCAGAAATTAACAAGGATCGATATAACACTTAACAACTAGCACATTACCATTTAATAACACCGACTCGTCAAATAGGAATAAAATATCCACCATTTTATTCCTTCTAAGTCAAAAAAGCACATATATATATTCAAATAATAATTATAATTATTCTAAAAATACGATATATTACAATCTACCCCCTTATAAGGATTTCGTCCTCGGAATCAGCAGAAGAGAGTACTAAGAGTCTTCTAACCAACTTCCCAATCTTGCATATTTAACTTTTCTTAAATATTCCAATAAAGATTGGAGTCCTTGTATAACATAATGATAACGGGAGCTTCCCTCCTTACCATTGTTCCTTCCACATCCTTTGACCAATTTCTCAATAGAATCACTTTTACTAATTGCGAGAAAGAAGAAGAGAGAGACAGATAGAGAGAAAGAAAAAGAAAGATAGATAGAGAGAAATAAAGAAACAGGCTGACTTCGCTATACGCCACTGACATTATAATCGCATCGCCTGTTACTCTTGGTAATCCCATCACATGGCCTTACTTTGACTCGACCAGGATAACTCAGTTTAACTTGATTGGAATACCTTCGAATATTTGAGATAATAAAATAATGGAATTCCAAAGAGAAAAGAATTTTATATCATAACGAGATAAAAATCTGAATTTGAGAAAAATATTGTTAAAATAAAAGAATAACCGAGAGATCAATATGATCAAATGAACTTGGTATTGCGTGTCCAAATTAAGACACTACTAAAGGTTGTTAACCTTCTTGTAGTCACAACACACACAAGTGATGGCGTCCCATCCAACTCCTATCACACAGACATGTATACCTTGTGTCCCCTAAAGTTAGGGTTGTTCATTTCAATCAGAATAAAGACTATAAAAGGAATTCAAACTCAAATGAATAAAAGTGAAAAGATTTCAAAGCTGATATTTCTGGAGGAAAATGAAATTCAGAAAATAAGATTCTGGCATGAAATGACTAAACGAGTGTTAGGGAATATATCCTCTAACAGATACCTCTTTTTGAGAGATGTCAAAAGAATTTATAGAAAAAAAAGGTATTGCCAAAGTCTCAATCCATATCTTCTATTTGAACTCTTCGGTTGACTCGTCATCCGATTCTCGACACTTCTTCATATTCCAATGATATCGATAATCTTCATCGTCGTCAAATCGTAGTAGCCTCTGCAGATTCCACAATAGAAGTTTGCAACTGCCAGGAGTTTTTTCCAGCTCAACACAACCATCTCAAATGAATGCGCCTATCTTAACTTACTCGTTGGTACTATGTCCAATAGTCCAACAGGAACTCGATATGAGCTCAAGCATCCTCACAAAGCTATACACATTCCTACGCACTCTCGTTTCTAGTTTACTATAACCTCAACTCTGATACCAACCTGTAACGCGCCCAAATCCGAGGTGTTAGATATATTTGATAATGTCATGGCTAATATGTTTTATGTTTAGCTTTCAGATCTTACTTGAACAGGATAAATCAGTACTTAACTGTTGATCAGTACTTATACTGGAAGTCAGGACTTAAGGATATCAGTACTTATATTATCAGGAATGATAATCATCAGAAGTTAGATATCAGAACTTAAGTGCTGAAGGATGATCAGATAAGGACAGTAGCTGATTAAAGGAAAGAAGATCGAGATAAACATAAGAAGAGATATGTATGAAAAAGGAATTTCGTGAAGAATGGAATACTTGGAAGAGAAGATATCTGATTGATATATTTTAGGAAGCAAAATTATATTCCATATCAATTAGCGATTATCTTGTAACTGTGTAGTATATAAACACAGACATAGGGTTTACACTATAAGTGTTATCATATATTCGAGAAGATTATTCATTGTAACCCTAGCAGCTCTCGTGATATTTGTTCATCACTGAGAGGTAACAGTTCCATACTGTAACAGAGTTTATTGTTTCAATAAAGTTTGTTTTCTGTTACTTAAGTTCTTAAGTTTGATTTGAGTGTACTATACACTGTATTCACCCCCTCTACAGTGTGTGTGTGTGACCTAACAAGTGGTATCAGAGCCTATCTGTTAACACACATACAGTTAAAGATCCAAACACAATCATGTCGGACACAGAAACTCAAACTAAGCCTACCAAAACTGAGGAACCACCAAAGACACAAATTCAGAGTCGGTATGAGACCATCAGAGTTCCCATACTGAAACCATCTGAATATCCCATATGGAAGGTAAGGATGACCATATTCCTGGAAGCAACAGATCCAGAATACATTGATAGAATCAAGGAAGGCCCTCACAAACCAACCAAGCTCGCTGTTGCAGTTGCAGGTGAAGCAGCAAAGACCGTACCAAAAGAGAAGAGTGATTATACTGCTGAAGATATAACATCAATTGCTAAGGATGCTAAGGTACGACACTTACTGCATAGTGCCATTGATAATATAATGTCAAACAGGGTAATCAACTGCAAGACTGCTAAGGAGATATGGGATGCTCTGGAAACAAGGTGTCAGGGAACGGAGACAATTAAGAAGAACAGGAAGACAATACTCACTCAAGAGTATGAACACTTTGACTCAAAGATTAATGAGTCATTGAATGATTTATATGATAGATTTGTCAAACTTTTGAATGATTTGTCATTGGTTGATAAAGAGTATGATCTTGAAGATTCAAACCTTAAGCACTCTTCCTGAATGCTGGGATTTTAAGGCAACAACAATAAGAGACAACTACAATCTTGATGAAACAACTCTTGACGAAATATATGGAATGCTCAAGACTCATGAGCTTGAGATGGAACAAAGAAGCAAGAGGAAAGGAGGAAAGTCAAGGACAGTTGATCTTAAGGCTGAAGAAGAATCCCCCAAAGCAGCTTCCTCAAAGAAAGATAAGGGTAAAGCTCTTTTCATAAAGTCTGATACTGAGTCATCAAGTTCTGAGAGTAATGATGACTCAGATTCTGAAAGCTTTCCTGAGACTGATGCTGATGAGGAGATGATGAAGCTGTGTGCTCTTATGGTGAAAGGAATCACAAAGATTACATACAGGAAGTTCAGGAAGGGAAAGAAGTTTTCCAGGAAAGGCATAAGTTCTGATAAGAAGAATTTCAGAAGATCTGAAGGCAGAGGAGGAAAGTCTGACAGAGGAGATTACACAAATGTTAAATGCTATAACTGTGGTGAGAAAGGCCACATATCTCCTGATTGCAAGAAGGTAAAGGGTGACAAAGGCAAGGCTCTTGTCACAAAGCAGAAAAGCTGGACAGACACCTCAGACTCTGAAAGTGAGGAGAATTATGCATTGATGGCAAATGCTGATAAATCAAGTGCTGAGAGCAGTTCTGAAGCTGCTAAAACAAAGGTACCTCAGACTACTTATGCTTTTCATACTGATGATATTAATGAGTTGAGAAGATATCTTAAAACCATGTTTGTTAGTTATAGAGATCAAACTTTAACATGTGAGAGATTAACTTCTGAAAATCTTGCATTTAAGAAAAGAAATGATTTCTTAGAAAAAGAGTTAGTCATGTTCCATCAAACTCAGAAGGATAGAGATGATGCCTTTTATGTTAGGGATGAAGTGCTAAAAATGAATAAATCTCTAAAAACTGAGTTAGAAAAGGAAAGAGAGATTATCAGGACTTGGACTAACTCTGGCAAAACAACTCAAAATTTGCTAAGTAGTGGAAACTGGAAAGAGGGCTTAGGTTATGGAGAAGATAAGAATGATAAAGGAACTGAAGAAATTAAGCCTGTTGATAAGCAAAATCCAAAGTTAAAACCTGTTAAGTTTGTAACTGAAAAGTCTGAAAATGAGAAATCAGAAGTTATAAAGGAATTAACTTCTGACAAACTAAAACAGGAAAAGACAGCTGAAGTGAACATAGCCTTAATGACAAAGAAGCAGCTTAAACATAAGCTGAAAGATGTTAAGAATGCAAACAAGGTAAAATCTCCTAGGAAAAATAGGAATGGAAAGGAAGGTGTGAATAAAAACAATAATTACAAACCTGTTCCTAATGCTTCTAGGAAAACATGTCATAACTGTGGAAGTTCTAACCATCTGGCTTCTTTTTGCAGGAAGAATAAGAATATTAACTCCTTACATTCAAAATCAAGAGTTAAGAGTCAGTCTGTTAGATACAAACCACAAAATCCTTCTTTTCATTGTGGTAATTTATGGCATTCCATTTATACTTGTAAGGAATATCATAGCTTGTACTATGATTATTATCAAATAAAACCTTCTTTGAAGAAAGTTTCCATTGTTCCTTCTAGTGTAAATTCTGATTCAAAGACTGATAGTGTAAGTTCTGATAAGAAAAATGTTAACATAAACTCTGATGCTAAATCCGCTGCAAATGTTAACAAACTTAAAAAGGCCAAAGGATCCAAGCAAGTCTGGGTCCTTAAAACTAATAATTAGTGGTCTTTGTGATTGCAGGGCAACAGGAAAAATATTCTAGTTCTAGACAGTGGATGTTCAGGACATATGACTGGAAATAAGGCCCTGCTATCAGATTTTGTGGAGAAAGCTGGCCCAAGTGTTTCTTATGGAGATGGCAACATTGGAAAAACATTGGGATATGACAATATCAATCTTGGAAATGTCATAATCAAATATGTAGCTCTGGTCTCAGGACTTAAACATAATCTGCTGAGTATAAGTCAAATCTGTGACAGAGGTTATCATGTTGATTTCTTTGAAGAACACTGTGAAATTGTGAGTAAATCTAAAGGCAAAGTTGTTCTGAAAGGATACATGTGTGGTAACATTTATGAAGCTAAGATTTCAACAAGTACTGATGGTTCTGCAATATGTCTGATGAGTAGAGCATCAATTGAAGAAAGCTGGAATTGGCACAAGAAACTCTCTCATTTAAATTTCAACAATATAAATGAACTGGTCAAGAAAAATCTTGTGAGAGGACTGCCAAAGTCAGTATTTGCTCCTGATGGTCTTTGTGATTCCTGTCAGAAGGCCAAACAAAGAAAATCTTCATTCAAGAGCAAGACTGAATCATCAATTCTTGAGCCTTATCATCTACTACTTGTTGATCTATTTGGTCCAGTAAATGTCATGACTATTGCAAAGAAGAAGTATGCGTTGGTCATAGTGGATGAGTTCACCAGATATACATGGGTATATTTCTTGCACACAAAAAGTGAAACTGCATCTATCTTGATTGATCATGTCAAACATCTGGATAAAATGGTCAAAGATTCTGTGAAAATTTTAATGAATGATAATGGCACTGAATTCAAGAATTTAATAATGGGAGAGTTCTGCAAAAACCATGGAATAAAGCAGGAATTTTCTGCTCCTGGAACTCCACAGCAAAATGGAGTTGTTGAAAGGAAGAATAGATCTCATTGAAGCTGCACGTACAATGCTTGAAGAAGCAAAGCTTCCAACCTATTTCTGGGCTGAAGCTGTGCAGACTGCTTGTTTTACTCAAAATGCAACACTCATTAACAAGCATGGAAAAACACCATATGAGATGGTGAAGAAAAAGAAGCCAAATATGAAATATTTTCATGTATTTGGATGCAAGTGTTTTGTTCTCAAGACTCATCCTGAACAGCTATCAAAGTTTGATCTAAAAGCTGATGAAGAAATCTTTGTTGGATATCCACTTTCCACAAAAGCCTTTAAAGTCTATAATTTGAGAACAAAAGTGGTCATGGAATCTATCAATGTCTCTTTTGATGACAAGAAGATTACTGGTCTTGAAGATTTCATTGACCATGATCAGCTGAGATTTGAAAATGAAGACTCAAATTCTGATACTGCAAATCCTGACTGTCTAAGTTCTGATACTGTAAACTCTGATGGATTAAACTCTGATGTTATTGAAACTGTGGTAACTACGTCAAAGGAAGATGCACCTATGCAGGGGGAGCATACTCAAGATCCTACCTCATCTCAAGAAACATCAGAACATGCATCTGGCTCTTCAAGTTCTGTTTCATCAAGTTCTGATAAGCCAAGTCCTGACAGTGCTGAAAATCTAAATACTGAAGAATCCAACTCAGAGAGCATAGTTTCAGGGGGAGCATCAGAAAATGAACATGATGATAGCATGGATCATGGGGGAGCATCCAGTTCTAGAGACAACCTTCCATCTGCAAGAAAGTGGACAAAATCACATACACCTGATTTGATAATTGGAAATCCTGATGCAGGTGTCAGAACTAGAACAGGTACTTCAAATGAATGTCTCTACAATTCTTTTCTCTCTCAGACTGAGCCAAAGAAAGTTGAAGAAGCTCTTCAAGATGCTGATTAGGTGCAAGCAATGCAGGAAGAGTTAAATGAATTTGAAAGAAACAAAGTCTGGATCCTAGTGCCAAGACCAAAGAATAGATCTGTTGTTGGTACAAAATAGGTATTCAGAAACAAAACTGACAGTGATGGCATAATTACAAGGAATAAGGCAAGACTAGTCGCAAAAGGATATTCTCAACATGTGGGAATTGATTATGATGAAACATTTGCACCAGTTGCTAGGTTAGAAGCCATAAGGATATTTTTGGCTTATGCTGCTCACAAAAAGTTTACTGTCTTTCAAATGGATGTGAAAAGTGTTTTTCTCAATGGAAAATTGGAGGAGGAGGTATATGTTGAACAACCTCCAGGCTTTGTAGATACCAAACATCCAGATTATGTCTACAGGCTTGATAAAGCACTTTATGGACTTAAGCAAGCTCCTAGAGCATGGTATGAGACTTTAGCTCAGTTTCTTCTGGAAAGTGGATTCAACAGAGGAACAATAGACAAAACACTATTCTACCTCAACCATGGAAAGGACTTACTTCTTGTCCAGATTTATGTTGATGATATCATCTTTGGATCTACAAATGACAGACTTTGCAAGAAGTTTGCCAAACTGATGCAGTCAAGATATCAGATGAGTATGATGGGGGAACTTAGCTACTTTCTGGGCCTTCAAGTCAAGCAGAATGAAGAAGGCACTTTCATTTGTCAATCTAAGTACACCAGAAACTTGCTGAAGAAATTTGGAATGCAAGATTGTTCAAGTGCATCCACTCCCATGGCCACTGCAACAAAACTGGATAAGGATACTGGTAAATCAGTAGATATTACTGACTACAGAGGTATGATTGGCTCTCTACTCTATCTAACTGCTAGTAGACCTGATATCATGTATGCTACCTGTCTTTGTGCAAGATTTCAAGCAGATCCAAGAGAACCTCACTTAACAGCTGTGAAAAGAATCTTTAAGTATCTTAAAGGAACAGCAGATCTGGGATTGTGGTATCCTAGAGAATCAGACTTTAAACTAATAGGTTACTCAGATGCAGATTTTGCAGGCTGCAAAATTGACAGGAAAAGCACAAGTGGAAGCTGCCAATTTCTTGGAGGCAGATTGGTTTCTTGGTACATCAAGAAACAAAAGTCAATTTCCACATCAACTGCAGAAGCAGAGTATATTGTTGCAGGAAGCTGTTGTGCACAAATTCTTTGGATGAAGAATTAGTTACTGGATTATGGGTTAACATATTTCAAAATCCCTATTTACTGTGATAATCAAAGTGCTATTGCTATGACAGGTAATCCAGTTCAACACTCTATGACAAAGCACATCAGCATCAGGTACCACTTCATAAGGGAACATGTGGATGAAGGTACAGTGGAATTGCACTTTATTCCAACAGATCAACAACTAGCAGATATCTTCACAAAACCACTATGTGAAGCCACTTTTACAAGATTGGTAAATGAACTTGGAATAGTCTCAGGTTCTTTTTCTAAATCTGTCTAGTTTTGTTCTGATGCATCAGACTTTATGATCAGTATTTACAGAATGTAATCTCCTTGTTTATTCTGTGCTTAATTGAAATACACGTTTAAGTACTGATTGTTGCCTGATATATGTTTCTAAACTCTGATAAGTGATATGTCTGTTCAAGTAACTATTCAATCCTATGAGGATAACTGTGCTAGATACTGATCTAGTAGTCTTCAATAAACAAATGATCACATGCAAGAAGTAATTATTTCAGTGGAAATCTTATGACACTAGAAAATTCTGATAATTGAGCTTAGTTGAGTTTACTTTGTATATCTTATTACTAAGTCACAAATTAGAATAATGTTACTCATCTGTTAAGTTCTGATACTAGTAAAACTGCTGAATGTACTAAGTGCTGATAAACCTCACCTATCAAAAGAAAAAGCAAAAAGATCAAAGAATAAAATCAGGTACTCCTTTGAGATCTAGAGTAAAAATGTGGAAGGGACGACCCAAGTGCATTGCTGGTATTAAGTAAATATGCATTAGAAAAGCAAAATATTTTCTTGGTGACTTTTCACACTCTATGATTACTGGAGAAATACTCTGATAATGGCATAAATTCTGATAAGCAGTCGTGACTCACTTACACTGAGAAGCCACTGTAAAATAGAATTTCAAAAGATGCATAAAATTAGCACAAAACAGTTGAGGTGGACTCAAGCATGAACTCATTCATCAGTAGGTTTCAGGACAATGACAGCTCTTTAGCAAAATTTTAGTTATGCCTTATTTCTAAGATGTACTGAAGTGAATCAGACTTTACTCTTTGTCGGTTATTTAGCTTAATGCACACACTAATCACTCCATCTGAATGATGAAAATTTCTGTGGTGGTCTACGTTATTTTAGATAAACAATCATTGTGTCATTATTGCACAAATTCTGAGGACAAGTTCTAGTTACACGTTCTGATGATTAAGTTCTGAAGTCTATAACTCAGAACTTGAATGAGAATTTACTAAGATGGGAATTCCTTTTTCGAGTTAAGAAATTATGTTCTGATGACTGTTAAGTTCTGGTATAGGTCTAAGTTCTGATTTCTCAGTCTAATCCTTTACTTGGCTTATCTGTGAATAAAATTTGGTAACAGTCTCAGTTCAAACTAGAATATGTTGAAGTGGAAGATTAATAGTCACTATGATGGTGGTAAACATGACACTCCCAGTATTATTTTTGAAGTGGGTGATTCATCTTATGCAGTCACTCCTGGTACAATACGCAAAGCTCTACATCTCCCAGGCAATTGTACTTTTTCAACTCCAGAGGAATCAGCACTTCAGGAGTTAATGGCTGATTTGGGATATGAAAAGAGTTTGGCAAAGCTTGGGCAGTTAAAAAGGGCTAATATCAGAAGAGAATGGAGTTTCTTCTTTGACTGCATCACCAAAGCTTTTGGGAACAAATGTTCGAATTTTGATGATATCCCAATTCTGAGTCAGCACATAGGGTATGCTATTATCCATCAAACTCATTTTGATTTTGCAACTGGAATAATTGGTTCTATTGGGGATAGGATGACAGAGGATAGAAATGTTGTCTATTTTGCTAGATTCTGTCAACTTATATCTACTTTTTGTACTGATGAACCTCAATTCGTCAGTTCCTCAACCCCACCTTTTAGAGTTGCAAAACGATACTTTAATGATCTGGTAAATGCTGATACAAAGAAAATAGTGGTTAGACCATTACAGATTCCTCCGTCTGTAAAACAGATTCTAGTAAATGCTGATCCTGATACTTATAGATCTGTTTACTCTGATGTCCAACCAACCACAAACACCCAAAAACCATCATCTTCAGCACCTACCACTCATACTACTTAACCTACCCTCAGGACTTATCTCAAATCCTATCTCTCTTCTTCACAGACTGTTCAACCCTCATCCTCCAAGCCAAAGAGGACAAAAACTATTCCTCAAACACCTCAAAAGAGGAGGAGGACTGTACTGAGAGATGAATCTGATACTGAGGAACAGGTTCCTTCTTCAGAACCTGTTGTAGGTAAAGCTGAGAAAGTGACTTCTCAGAAGGATTCTGGAATTGGAGGATCTAGGCTTCTCAAACGGCTTAGAAAAATGACAGTTCCTGAAACTCCCAAGGAATCCAAATCAACAACAAGATACAAGAAACAAAGGGCAAAAAGGCCAGTTTCAGATGATGAAGAGGAAGCAGCTAAGGAAGGGGATCAGGAATCTTTGATCTCACAAGACAAGGAATTTGCTCCAGTCATTTCTTCTCCATCAACTCCATCTCAGGAAGCTGTTTCTGAAAAGGCTACCACACCCTCTGTGTCTTCTGTTGATCCAGGCACAAGTGCTGATATTGATGTTCAAAACTTGGTTGTGCCTGCTGTAATTCTCTTAGAAGCTCCAACAACAAAAATTCCTTCCACAACACCTGTTACTGATGCTGTTCAAACTCCAGAGTCATCAACAACACCTTCTCTGCATCAAGATGCTAATGATCAGAATTTAGGTGAGCATCAGGATATGGTTGTTGATCAGAACTTAGAACAAGATCAACAATTAGAGGATGCTGAAGCCTCCATTGCTACTCACACTGTTGTCTTATCAGAAGATACTGATTCTTTAAGTTCTGATGCTGCACATGCTGGAGATACTGGTGATGCTGCTCCAACTGCTCATGTTGTAGATACTGATGCAGCAGGTCCTTCCGGACAGACTCCTCAACAGACTATTCCTAAGTCTGAATTGGTTAAGCAGTTTATTACCGGGGAAGCACCAGTACCTTGGAGTGAAACTCCTGCAGGTCGGGAGTGGACTAAGGAATGGAACTCAGTTTCATGTGTTCCAACTGAAAAACATCTTGCTGAGCACTTGACTAAAGCTGATGCAATGTTAAATTCTGATGATTTTAAAACCCAGCTTAGGGTCACTGCATTGAGTATTAAACATTTACAAGGTCTTCATTCAACTACTCATGCAGAGCTACACAAGATTCAGGAGAACTTTATCAAACAAGAACAAGTTTGGAAAATTAATAAGAAAAAGTTCTTTCAACCTACCATTGACAGGATTGCTTATATTGAGAAGACTCAAGATCATCAACAAGCTCAGATTGATGAAATTCTGACAAATCAAGCTTCTCAGCAATTGCAACTTACTGAAATCCAATCCTCAGTGGAATTACTTATCTCTCTTCTACTACCTGCTGATGCCAAAAAGGGGGAGAAAATGATTAAGTCCAAATGCAAGACTGACAAGACACTGACAGGAAAGGATAATGAAAAAGATGATCAAGGAAGCTCTGGAATGGGTAGAGGTCATAGTCAAGGTAGAGGATTCACGGGTAGAGGTCATAGTCAAGGTAGAGGATTCACATCAAGACAAGCTAGTCACAGGGCAAGTTCTGATACTGGGAAAAGAATAAGTTCTGCTGCTGGTAAGAAGTTAAGTTCTGATGAACTTTTAGATCTTGATGAGGAAATGTCAAGACGGTTATTTCTTCAAGAAAATCCAGGAATGGACTTGGAAAGTTTAAAGGAAGAAGAAGCCAGACTTAAATCAGAGAAATTCACATCCAAATCTGAAGCTTCTAGTAAAAAGTCACTTCCAAAACTCAAGGGAATTGTGATCAAAGAAAGGACACATACTGAAGCAACATTGGCTAGATCATAACCACAGATAGATCCAAGATCCAAGGGTAAAGAAAAGGTTGGTGAACCTATCAAGGTTTATGTACCTCCTGAGGATGAAGAAATTATTGATGAAAAGGATGATCTTGCTCTGACTTCAAGAAAAGTTCTTAAAACAACCTCTGACATGGCTCAAGTTGTTCAGACTCAAGAAATTGTAAGTTCTGATATTCAAAAGAAGCAAGTAACCTCTAACACGGCTCAAGTTAACTTGATATCAGAAGATAGATCAAAGATACTCCTACCAGGATTCACTAAAGCAAAACAGACTCAATCTTTGAAGACTATTGCAAGTGGTTTTGAAGCAAGAATGGTTACTGGAAAGGAAGCAAGAGATAAAACTGGATTGGGAAGTGCTGATGAAAGAAGAGTACACAACACTACCAATGATCCAACTTCCTTGAGTGAACCAGGTATTGGAGTAACTCCTGAGAGATTGAATCAACTGGAATCTGTACAGATGGTTTACCATACCTACTTGAAAGAATACATCATGTTGTATTTCATGACAGATGGTAGGGTTTATCATATAAGACAAAATGCTGTTTCATTGAAGTATTTTGAAGAATTGGAGCATGTACTTTTCTTACTTCAAGTGGATGACAGAATAACAGGGACTGCTGCAAACTACTTAAAAGAACAGATTCAGAGACAGAAAAAGCTTTATTCTGTTAAGTCTGACAGCACATATGTTTCAAAGTACAGAGATCACAATGGTGATATTGTTGATATAAAGCCTAATACTGCACAGATCAGAACATATCTTGGTATTAAGGGACTTGAATTCAATCTGGAGTCTGACAAAGCTTATGTCATAAGACTAGATCAGGAGTTGAGAAAAGCAAAGATCAATGATCTCAGAGCTGCAATCTTTCAAACTGGTGAAGATACTGCAGAGCTTAAAGATGTCAAAAGGAGAATGATTGATGAACTCAGATATGCTGAGAAATGTTTGTTGAAGAACTATCTCAGAACAACTCCTGACATTAGAGATATCAGAAAATGATGAAGCCAAGTTGAAGATCTATAACTGCTTGAATTCTGATATTTGTACAGACTGAAGTTGTTATCAGAAGTTAAATATTGGTAAAGCTTTAAGGACTGTAAGTTGTAGTTATCTAGTCTAATTCTCATGCATTTGTACTTAATGTTTTTGACATCATCAAATATCTGTTAAACTTGTATATTATGCTAATTTACAAGTTGGGGGAGATTGTTAGATATATTTGATAATGTCATGGCTAATATATTTTATGTTTAGCTTTCAGATCTTACTTGAACAGGATAAATCAGTACTTAACTGTTGATTAGTACTTATACTGGAAGTCAGGACTTAAGGATATCAGTACTTATATTATCAGGAGATAATCATCAGAAGTTAGATATCAGAACTTAAGTGCTGAAGGATGATCAGATAAGGACAGTAGCTGATTAAAGGAAAGAAGATCGAGATAAACATAAAAAGAGATATGCATGAAGAAGGAATTCCGTGAAGAATGGAATACTTGGAAGAGAAGATATCTTATTGATATATTTTAGGAAGCAGAATTATATTCCATATCAATTAGCGATTATCTTGTAACTGTGTAGTATATAAACACAGACATAGGGTTTACACTATAAGTGTTATCATATATTCGAGAAGATTATTCATTGTAACCCTAGCAGCTCTCGTGATATTTGTTCATCACTGAGAGGTAACAGTTCCATACTGTAACAGAGTTTATTGTTTCAATAAAGTTTGTTTTCTGTTACTTAAGTTCTTAAGTTCGATTTGAGTGTACTATACACTGTATTCACCCCCTCTACAGTGTGTGTGTGACCTAACACGGGGTCAAGGGATTTGGTCGTCACTATGAAACCTCAATCCAAAATAACCTGTTTAATCAATAAATAAATGTCAGCGGAAGATATTTAGCATAAATGACCCCACACGAATCCAAGATCTTTTAAGTTTACAGTTCTAGAAATAAGAATCCCAAATTTCACAAATAAATTTTTCTCTTTCTTTTAAAACTTTTTTTTCAACAATTCTCAATCTCAACACTTAACCCGCTAGTATAACTTCGAAAAGAAGTATACTAGGCCCAATTATAAAATACACAACTATAATATAATATAATATAAACAACTTTATACAATAAAACTTACACTAGTCCGCAAACCCTGGACCAACCACCTTTCAAAAGCTTCTTATTTGCTTCCTCAAATTACGCGGCTAAACAACGCAAGTTAATCCTCACTGGAGGTTAAATTTGACAACAGGCAAGTATGAGCGAAAGAAATGGTCAGCAAGTTCATTATAACATATAGATGGTCGTTTTGATATAAAACCGACATCTGCATTAGAGCAGAACATTTAAGTCAGAATTGCTGAATCAGAAAATTTATTAAAGAATCGGATAACTGTTTCTCACTGTATTCAAAACTCTTTTTGATATTTTTGAGCGAAATGATTCAGCAATACTTTGAATCTCGACGAGAATAAAACTCGCAAAACAGTGTTTACGAAAATATCGTAAACAACAATAACCAGAAGCAATGATTATAGATTGAATCATAAACTTTATTCAAAACCGAACTCTTGATATTAATACGCATTTTGTTGTCATATCAAATTAGATATCAATATGAACTTTGATGCTCACAACATCCATACTGAAGTCAACATCAATCATCTATACTAATACCACATTTGATATTTAACAACAACCTAAATATCCACATCAAGCAGAAACTGAATCAAAACTGCATTTTACCTTTTATCCAGAACAGAAACAATTGATAAATCATTTATTCAATGAATATCAAAAATGATATGATAATTTAGATTGGGATCATTCTCCGACGGATGTACTATCACATGCTGATCAGCCCGTGTGATAGCACTGGTTCATGATTCGTAGAAACATGTCCCCAAAAACACGAGTACTCAAATAAAAAGGCAATATAAATGCCTGTGGTAAAAATTGTGTCATAATATTTCATATGACACTTAGAAATAGCCCTCCGCTGGACCGTCCGTCCCGGTCACTTACGCAATTTGATCCAATCTTAAAACCTTTTATTGAAAAGGGGTCATAATAATTGACACCCAAAATAATTTTATTCCCCCATTTACTTGGGTAGGAATATTCGCAACCAAATCATCTTTCTCAAAATCCAAAACATTTATAAATCCAGTAATTTGATAAATAAAATCATTTAGCTATTCTGAACATAGAATAACAGGAGAGTACTTGCATATACAGAATCATTTAATTCAGCGATATGTAAAATAATTATCTATTCCGAACTGAGAATAGGGAAAACAATACTTGCATAATGAGATTCAAAATAAATATCACTTGAACAATAAGTGATGATAGGGATACTTGCCTTTGGATTTTAGCAGTTAGTCACACTCGTAAAGACGCATCTATTCTGACATTCTGTCTCAAAACATCACCGTCTTTCTTTTCAACACTTTACTGATATGTTGCTCTCGCGATTGCTAGAAGTCAGATATCCAATACCATTTCATTCCATTCTTTATCCAATGTCTTGTCCTGATCAACTCGAATGATCCGCATCTATAATTAAAAGATATAACTTTAATCGTCTAAGCGATCATTACTTGACGAACTGCGACTCAAAACTCTACCGTCTACCCATACGATAACCCACACATAAAGAAAACAACCAAATACAAGACTTATGACCACGTACGCACGTAATTCACATAGTATGTACACACATAACTCACGTATCACATAATTCATATAACACATGACTTGGTTCGTCAAAATATTTGACTCGACACTTTTAAAACTGAAATCAGGTCAAAAATACGACTTATCGATCAATAATCGACTCAGAATGACTCGTAAAATAAGTGACCTTTCGAAAAAAGAATTTGGGTCTCGAATGTATTTTTAATGAAAGCAAAATATTTTTCTGAGGCTAGTCGTGTTCGTTTCGTATTAAACGGACAAACGGTCTATTTATTATAAATAAAATAAGAATAAATCAAAATAAATTATAAATAATTGAATCAAATTATGAGTTTTGAAAATACTAAAAGATAATAATTTGAAATCGAAATAAATATTTTAGAAAATTTTTCGAAATAACACTTTTATAAAACGGACTTTTCTCGGGATCATAACCCCTCGTAATCAATCCCAAACCAACACAATCCAACTGTACTATAATAAAATCAATAAATTTAAAACACACAATAATTCATATTTGCACGTATAAACACGCCAGAAACGAAAAATACGGCCAAAAGCGACTTCTACAAAAACTTCTAAAAATTATGAAATAAATATATAAACACTAACATGTTATAATATACACAAGTACGAAGACGGAATTTCGGAATTGTTACCCAAAATAAATTCTGATCACCCCGAAGAGAATATCTGATGTCCGGAAAATATCTCCAGAAAAATCCGAAATTAATAGCGATAGATATACACACACTGAGACGCCATGTGGAGTAATCAACACCGTCAAATTCTTTTTCTATGCCCCGGAAATAAATTAAAACGGAAAATATGCTCCGCAAATTTTCTTCTCAAAATCTCGAAATATATATATTTATGTGTAGGTATCGAAGCGCTGATCGTTTATATATACAATAATTGAAATTTGGACGGACGATTAAGAAAATATGAATTTTTGAAAATTAAAAATAAATAAAAATATATAACAGAGAGAAGATCTAGAGAGGAGAGGGAAGTATAGTGTTTGGTAAAGGAAACGAGGAAGGGGTGAAGAAATAAAAGGGGACGGCGCACGTTTTGTTTTTTTTTTTGTTTTTTTTTTATAAATTAAAATCAAAACAACATTTAAACAATTAGTTCAAAATTAATAAATAGCGGGGAATAATATTTAATCAAATAAATATAAAAATAATATCAAAATTTCCCAAAAATTATGAATATTTCAAAAATGCCAAAATATAAAATATTTGGAACTCCCACGATTTTATAAAAATAAAAGTCTGATTTTTGTGGGGTTTTACGTCCGATAGGGGCTAGTCCGATAATTTTAATGAAACCGAAATATTTCTAAAATTCTTGGAATATTTAAAAACTAATAAAATAAAATTTTTATAATTTTTAAAATATTTTTGGATCGCGTATCAGACCCTCATTTTACGATTTAAGGAATAAAAGTGCGGGTAAATATATTCCGAAAAATTTCCGAAATAATTTCAAAATTCTCAAAATATTCAAAACTTAAAAAAATATAAATTTCATGATTTTTGTAATATTCTGAAATTTAATGCTGAATTTAAACTTATATATCGGATCCAAAAATAGATTACTTAACCGCTAAGTAACTATAAAAACGATACAATTTAATACCAGATTTGGATAATTATCAAAATCGAACTTCTTATAAAACACCCTATGAGAAAATAATGTAAAATATCTCGTCTCTCGAGAATACGGGTTTTATTGATCTACCGAAATGATTATCGTATCGAAAATTTTGCGCCGGGACGCGCACAGGTCAAACCGTACTCCGGATTAAAAAAGTAAAAACACGGAAAATGTCCGGAATTACCAGATTAGGTTAAGAAGAAGTTTACAGAAGAGTTTCGGGTTCTAAAAACGTAAAAACAGTTGAAGTTGGACGATTCCCGACTTTATAAAATAATTTTGTAATTACTCGGAAAATAATTAATAAATCTATAAATCCTTATAAAATCATATAACAATCCAAAAATTACCAGAAAAATACCATAATTATCTATACTTTATTCTGGACATATTAAAAATAAAAAATACTTAAGTTTATCGCATATACACACCCAAATATAAATATCAATCATCAGATAATTCACTAAAATTTCTATAATATCACATAATAATTATTTATTGATAAAATTAATTACACAATATTTCCTGGATATTTCAAAACAATTTCAATTTACCGATATCAATAAGATCGGCATTCAAATAACTTTTGAAAATAGTACATTTAAGTAAATATCTTCAGAAATTAACAAGGATCCATATAACACTTAACAACTAGCACATTACCATTTAATAACACTGACTCGTCAAATAGGAATAAAATATCCACCACTTTATTCCTTTTATCCACCACTTTATTCCTTTTAAGTCAAAAAAGCACATATATATTCAAATAATAATTATAATTATTCTAAAAATACGAGATATTACACTTAAAATACGTGTCAAACTATCATCACCAAGTTAAACGTATTGGGGGACATATGGAGTACTATATAGAAAGATATGGACATATATCAAATTATTAAAATATTACAGACTGCCACCATGTTTTTATAATGCTACAAAAAAATTGACATAATACTAATAATCAAATCCGAACCTAACCTTAGTGACTAAAAAATATATAAACCTAACATTAATGAATATAAGAAAAAAAATTATAGTTGAATGGTAAGTTTCTAAAAATACAATAAGTTGGCGACGAAAAATTTTATTTTCCCTAACAAATAATATGTATTTATATTTTGGATAATATACTAGAAACGAACTATTACGCATATATAAATAGAATATCCTTTATTAATTTACATAATTAAGAGCATATTGGTGGCTGAGAATACAGACTTCATTAAATCATTCGTTTATCCTTTAAATACCATGCCATATCATTATGATCATATCATTATAATTATTGTTAATCTTATTCTCATATCATTTATTTTATTTTTATCAATCATTTAAAGGCTCCCACGTATATATATTTGCAATTCTGCATTTTATTTAACTAAGTAATAAAATTGTTTAAATCATATTAAACACATAGATTTGTTTTCTTTTAAAACAATATACTCGAGAAAAGTGATTTTTATTGCTCAATCGTAAAAACTACATTAAAATATAATCTTAAATTATGAGAGCTTTTTGAGCTTTTCTAAATAGAAAGCTTATTTTCTCTCAAAGGTAAATCATACTATATTTTTTGCGGATTTATTTTTAAAGATTATTATCACATGTACATATTATGATTTTAAAATAATATTTTCCAAAATATCTACTTTGATAAACAATAAAACAATTATTCCAACTTGAAGAATTAAAAGCATTATAAAAAGTACTATAGAGATCCGGGATTTTTTTTATTAAAGACTATCATGTGAGAGTTTTTTAAATTAGTGCGTGTTTGTTTAGCATATATTAGCATAAATTAGTGATTAAAAGTGTTATTATAGTAAGACATGATACTATCGATTATAAAAAACAGAAAGCAAATTAAATTAGTGAAATGAGCGGGTGAAAATGAGTTCAACAATTGAAAATGTGTATATCATTAGTTCAAGTATTTCAGTATAAATCAATGATAAAGAGTGTATTTTAAAAAGACGTGATACTATCATTAAATTGTTTTTGTCTGTTAGGTGTTCATATTTTATTAAATATATTAATTTAATATATATATATATACAATTAAAATTTTATATGAAAATTAAAGAATGCTAATTTTTAAAAGTTGAATATTTGTGATATTTTTTTATCATAAGAATCTGCAGCCATTATTATTCGGTGCGTACTGAGTAAACCTCATAAGCTCACGCAATAACCTACAGAATACATGAATAAACCACACTTAAGCGATATTCTCTGAAGTTCAGTAGATGTAATCATAAATTATACTCCCGTGGATTGGATTCGTGACCAAGATGATAATTATCCCTTTTTAATTAACTGAGATATTTTGATTTATTAAATTAATTTTAAGAAAAATTAATAAGCATTAATGAAATAAAAGAATACAGAGTAAGATTGAGAAATGATGATAAAAAAAGAATTAGTGAAAATTGTAATTGCAGGGAGTAAGAAAGAAATAGATGATAAATGAGAATGAGAAAGAATCAATGGGGAATGTAGTTAATAAGAAAAAAAAATAGTGTAATAATTTAGGGGAAAATGATGCCACAAATTGAAAGAGAAACTGATAGTATACTTGTCAATTGCTGATGGCGGCTGTTGTTTTAGTATTAACATAAATATTTGAAAAAAGAGTATACACAATAATAGCTTAAAAAAATTGACAAAAATATTACGCAACCACCTCCTCCTCTTATTTCTTTTAGTGAAAAATCGGTATTTTAATCTTTTTTCTCTGCATAATTGATCTTTTCTTTTTTATTTCAAACATGCTCATACTAAAAATAAATATATTAAATTTCAACTTGGTTGTTTTGTACTCGGAACAAAATTATTCCAATCACTTTGTTTAAACAAAAATAAAAAACTGCATACTTTAAATCCTCTCAATCCGCCGCCTTCCAGAGTTTAATGGGAGAATATAGTGACATGCACGGAAAGCCAATCTTAGATTTGGGTGGTGTCACTTCTAATATCGGAACTCGGCGCTTTTTCTAAATTATACGTCATCGTTTTTAAAAACGTTTTATATTTATGTTAGATACGTTTGCCAATGTATATTTTTTTTTAATTTTATAATAGTATTAAATATAAAAATTTCATTGTATTAAGATACTCATAAATACGAATTCAATGAGATCATTAATGACTATATTTGATTTTATAAATTAGACGTAAATTAATAATCAATCACTTAGCATAAATAGTGTCCGAAATCAATATAAAAAATGTATAAAAGGACGGAGAGAGTACTTAATAATTATTCGGGGTGTCTTGTTTTAACTGACATATTGTCAAATTTTTTAAATTTTGACCATAAATTATATTTAATATTAAATAAAATAAGATTTAAAATTTATATTATTAAAAAATATATTAAATTCTCTTCAAAATTTATTTTTTAATTTTTTATAATAATATATAAATTTGACTTAGTTATCGGTCAATATCTAATCAATTTAACTATATAATAGTAAAATAATAGGACACATAATATTGTAGAGCGAGTAAATTAGAGTATGTCATCTTATCCACTAATTAAAAGCTTTAGATTACAAGGAACAATTCCCCTGATTCCTTACTAATCAAATGCAGCTTGATACATAAATTGCAAAATCTAGATGTAGATTCAGTTATATTACAAATTTAACTTTAATTAAGGTACAGATTCATGGAATTCAACTTAAGGAATATCGCGATAACTAAGTACTATATTATATGCCTGGACTTATCACATATGATTAATATTCGTACCTTGTGCACAGGTGACATCATACAAATCTTAAACTTAATTAATGTTTGTTTATTATTCTCTCGCCTATTTTGTGATACCCATCCATACGTCAAGCTTTACACGTCCGTCTTACTGATATGATATATTGACGTGTACAAATCTTAGTGCATATATTATTAAAATGATGTCTGAATTTTCTCCGATGTTATAAAATTTATGCTACAATAAAATGAGGTTAAATAGAACTTTACAAATTTATTGGGCTAAATTCGATCAAATTCGGTTTAATATACGGTCAACTTGAATGTCTGACTGAGAACGACTAAATACAGCTGTCAGCAGTCGAATTTAAATCCGATTGAAATAGTACGGTTCAATTTAATAATAAATTTGACCGATATTTTATACCTGCGAATTTGACTTTACTAAATTCGCACAGTATTTTTGTACGGTTGAATTTGACCCTGTCAAAAAATGGAAAGAATTGTATTGTCACTATCGAATTTAGTGACAAAATTTGACCTGTACATATGTATGGTCAAGTTTAGCCTTGCGAAGGGAATTCCCCCCAAAAAATTTATTTTACACTCCTAATTTAATCAATGTAGGTCGAATTTAGCCTTTTGAAAATGGCTGGATATTTTTTCATTTTTCTTGTTATGTAACGAAAAAGATATACATGATGAAAGAATTTTGATTTTTTTGTATTTGATAATTTTCTAAAATTTAAATATTTATTTAATTAATTTAAAAATCACTACTAGAAATATGAAATCAGACATCGGTTCAGAATCGATGTTAAAAAAAATCTGAACCGATGTCTTCGCGTGTGATGTTAAATGTCATCAGCCTTTGACATCGGTTAACAGCCGATGTCTATTATAGTGCTATACATCGGTTTTAAGATTAAATGTGATGTCTTTGCAACAAATTTCAGCTTATATTACAGTATTTTTAGGTGAATATGAGTATATTATGAGGTATTTATCCATTAAAACATGAAATCTACAAGCTCTAAAAGCCATTTATTAAAATTCTTTTGAACAAACCGATGTGAAATGTTAGATCAGACATCGGTTGGATTAGTTGCCCGATGTGAAATGTTTGATCAGACATCAGTTATATTAGCCTCCGATGTGAAATGATGGATATGATACGGGTGTTCTTCACGAAACCGATGTTAAATCTTTTTGTTTAACATCAGCCAATTTCTCTAACCGATGTTATTTGACTTAAAATACATTGAGTTTCTTTTCGGAACCGATGTCAAATGACTATTTCACATCGTTTTTTAGTTCTTTTTCGTTTAATATTATTTTACCTGATGTCTTTTGTACATTTTTTACATCGATTTACATTAATCATTATGATGTTAATGTTCTGTAAATTGCATGTCATCCTGGTACTATTTACAACCACAAGGAACCAATTGCATCTACAACAAAAAACAACCAAACAATGCTAACATCCCAACAAAAAATATCCAAAAACATCCAACAGAAACATAAAAATAAATTGATAGCAGATTTCTTAACATTCACTACAACAAACTCAATTCGTACATATATTCAAGTCTAAAATAAACATCCCAACCAAAAATAATAAAATTCAAATTCCCTAGTTATTACATCCGATATTATAAACATCTCTAATGCTTGCAAGTACCACTAATTGCATCATGATGTTGCGTAATTGCCAAAATATCAGCCAAATTCCGTAGCCAATGTGGTAAAAGTTGGCTGCAACTTTATTACTTGACCCTGAAAATATATTGAATAATATATTTCCTTTTACCTTATATATAATGTAGGAAATATATGAAATGGAAAAGCAGTACTGAGGTTCATGAGGGTGAAACATACCCACTCAACCAGACTCTCGTCACCCAGTGGCTGAGATCCATCCACAGGTTTACGCCCAGTGATGAGCTCTAAAAGAACTACTCCGAATGAGAAAACATCATATTTTTCAGTCATCTTGCCACTTGATGCATACTCTGGAGCCATGT
This sequence comes from Apium graveolens, assembly GCF_009905375.1. Classification (NCBI taxonomy): domain Eukaryota; kingdom Viridiplantae; phylum Streptophyta; class Magnoliopsida; order Apiales; family Apiaceae; genus Apium; species Apium graveolens. The sequence continues at coordinate 154,589,574 of NC_133654.1, read as the reverse complement.
ATCTGACAAATCACCAGCAAAAATTCATCGGATAAATTGTAAATAAAAAAAAATTGAAGGATAAAACCCTGATGATTGTAGCCACGGAATTATGTTGGACAAAAGAAGATTGAACACTTAAGTAAAACAAGGAAAACCAGGGTGTCATTGTTGCAACAATTTGAGTACCTTTAGGATTTGTCTATATGAAAAGTAAATATAAGGTGTCATGTTGTCCAAAGATTACACGAGTAGTGATGTCCTGCTTATTTGCCAAAATCAATAGTGATGATCCTGATAGCCTCTGTTATAAAGAAAGAAAGAAAAATTATGTATCAAAAAGATAAATAGATATACTTGACGAAACTCTTAAGCTACAGAAAAGATAGCAACAAGTTTACAATATATAGAAAGTTCAATGATACAGTGAATTTCACGTTTATTTAATATTAAAGCTAACCCGTCTTCCTGAAGAAGACTTTCCCAGATAGAATTACAAAAAGCATTGCTTAGAGTGCGAAATAAATCCAACATCGTAGGTTCCCAAACCTTGACATCTGGATTTATGGACCTGACCTGTCAGTAAATAATAGCTAGCACATATAAGATTCCCAACAGGCTCAGATCCAAGAACACTGCCACAGAGTAGAGTTTCTAAAGTTCATTTATAAGCTATGTAGCAGTAAATTCTAGAAAGGAGATAATTGACAGAACATGACCAGCTTAAAGATGTCTAACATACGCAGGAGATTAACACACAAAGATCAGGATTTCAGCGGTAATGGGAATACTACATTACCTATCTCGAAAAAAGGCAGAAAACAAGCACACAAAAAGTTTATAAATTATGCTTTAGTCAACACTTATTAATGACAATGTTATGTTTGCATCATGACTTTCGTAAGCACTCATTAACTCTTAATACAAGAAAAATCTAAGTGTTGGTTAATCTAGGTACTTCACAAATGAAAATACTTTACTCAGCGAAGAGAATACTAGAGGCGGATGTGGACTGGAGTACTGGACAACTATTTTTAATTTTGTAAACGCAAAATATTCAAGTCAAGAGCACAAATAGTTCATACACAAGTAGTTTAGGTAAGGCTGCCTAATAGGTCACTTAGTAACAAGAATCACTAACCCCAACCCAAAAATGATTAGCAAGTCAGAAACAATCTAACTATCCCAGACCAATTGCAAAGCGTAAAGGAACAAAAGACAAGTCAGACACAAGGTAGTTATGTTTTGGCACTTGTCTGTACCTTTGATCTATGAATTCCAAGGTTGCAATGAACACCGGAGCATTCAATGCACATCAGAACACCAAGATTTAAGGACGCCCAATCAGGCTCAAGAGCACCACATTCTGCACATATGTCATTTCCAGGAATTTCTCTAAGGATCCTAGACACATTATCTTCTCGATTCGAACTCTGGTCTGCGCTTTTATCATGTGATCCAGAAGAGGTATTGTTATACTCGTTACCCCCAGATTTCAGCTGCAGAAGATTCATGTTAGTCAGAAACGTAAATATTTAAATGCCAATCTGATTGCTTAATATGAAACAGGACATGCAAAAAATTTACAGAGTTTGACATGTCGCAACTGAGAGTTCAAAAGGGAAGCAATAACACCTTGTATTTTGTTTACCCAATCAATCCTATCTGCTTCTGTTTCAGCCTGCTCAAATCAGAAAACATGCTGTTATACCTCTATAGAAACGTAACTGCATTACAAAGAATACCACTGGATAATTATGTTAAAATAAATACATAGAATACATAGAATTCAAGATGAACCTTATCAAAAACCTCTTGTTTAAACTGCTTAGTACTGCAACATTGCAGGCGACACCGCCGCTTCAGGTTCCTCTTTACCCAATATCAAAACCTAAATATCAGCAAAACAAAGCATTATACCTTCAACTTCATATAATTATTTCCAATAACCATATCACACCCCTATCCCTATTAGACTAAATAAATAACAATTAAGCCCAAACAAATATAAATATACAGAAATAAAAAAACATAACACCTCATTTAGTACTCAATAAAACTAATCATTACCAATTGTCTATGAGAAGACACAAAGATTTTTAATTTCGATAAAATTAGCACCTCACATTCACCAAATTAGAGTAGAAAATATAAGCAGTAGGTAATCCCTAAATATATATAATAGAACTATACTAGCTAAGAATGTACTTTAACATAAATGAATAAACTAAAACACTAACAATAAAAGAGATCGGGAGAGAGACAGGGGAGAGAGAGGGGGGGGGTGGAGAGCGCGAGGGAGAGAGAGAGATGTACACAAGAACTCGATGATATTTTTGGAACGAAACCCATGGCCCTTTCCAAGCTCTAAAGCCACTATTTAGGTCTAACCTTACCAATTTGAAGCTCGATTTGGTTCCTAATCAGGTCCAATTTCAGTGTCGATTATGTACTAGTTTCTAATTAGGGTTTACGAAAGGGAGTGGCAAGAAAAGAAAGAAAGAAAAGAGAGATGAGGAAAAGTCGTGGTGTTTGAGATGAAGTTCAGGTTCGAGAGAGAGAGAGAGTTGCCATCAATGTTTGAGAGAGAGAGAGAGAGTCTGGCCTGCAGGCAAAGAGGGAAAGAGGGGAGATGGTTTTGGAAAGAGGGAAATGAAATGTGTAAAGGGAGAACAATAATTTTGTTAAAATTAAACGGGGGAAAAGTGTACTGGAAAGGGGGGGAAAAGACAAGTAAATTTTTATTTTTTTAAAAAAAGAGCATAGACAACGGTTAACAAAATTAACCGATGTCAAAGTTAAAAGCACATATTTGGCCTTTTTAATTTCTGAACATAGACAACGCCTACTATGTGAAACCGATGTCAGTATTCGTATTCAACATCGCTTTTTTCTAAACCGATGTTAAACATGATTTTAACATCGGGTGCATTACATGCCGATGTCTAAGCACCGATGTCGTATCTACTATTTCTAGTAGTGAATTACGAAAAAAAATCAAAAGTTACACGTCTACGTACTTCATTCACTGTAAGTCTTTCATAAAAGTTATCAATCTAATAATACACTTGTTCCTAAATGGGTACGCATATGTAGTTATAATAGGGTTAGAAATAGATGTTCTAGGGGTTATGTATAAAAGATATAGGATCAGGGTTATAGTTTATAATCTTTTTATAACCTTATTTTGGTCCAAAAGGGTGGGAAATTTATTTCAATTAAAATTGGTTGTATTTATCTAATAACCGTATTCAGTTATTATTAGTAATCAAGCCTAAATCCTAATAATAAATAAATCACATTGCATAATTGTTAGGAATATGTGTATTAGTTTGATGATAAGCAAAATACTTAAGTAGAAATCTAGTGTTTGTAGCCTCAACGGATAAGACCATCTTGGCTATCCGTTGAAGGAGTAGCTTTACTTAGCAATAAGTTTAGTATTGTAGCACATTTTACTCTCTGGTTTCAAGCTGTAATTCTTAGATGTTGTTAGGAAATAATCAGTCATGTTGACTACTAATGGATGTACAAATAGGAGAGCTAATTGTAAATATTTCATGCCTTGTAATTTTGTATAAGTGAAGAAGTGTCAACGGATATTGAAGACCTTCAACGGATAAGAAACAAAACTTCAACGGATGTCTCTATTGCTTCAACGGATAATATCCATCAACGGATAAGTGCTTCAACGGATAAAGACTTCAACTGATAATGCATCAACGGATAAAGCTTCAACGGATAAAGCCTCAACGGATAAGGCATCAACGGATGAAAGCTTCAACGGATGCTTAGTTCATTAGCAGTTGACAGTGACAATTCACAAGCTGACAGAGGCACATGGGTTGACAGAGACACACTGGAATGTGGAAGCCTCTAGGAGGAATCAAGAAAATGCAGCATTTCCATTCTGATGCAAACAAGGAAGTATTCAAAGATTTACAGATTATCCTAGATTGCATTGGATAGAGAAATGAAGAAGAAACATGTGAAGTATCTTTTCAATTGTATTTTACAGTTTGTCTTCACTTGTAAACTTGGTGATATATAAACCAAGTAGCAGCTAGTAATTAGATATGAATTTTCCTTGAGCTGTTTAGAAATATCAAAAGAGAAAATCATCTAGTTTGTACTAGGAAGCAGCTGTGATTTAATTCTTTGAATCACAGATTTTCTGAAATAACACATCTCTGGTGGAACAACAAATCCATCAGAAAAGTTTTTAAGTTCTTTGTGCTCATTACATTTGTGTTTGAATATATATCTGTCTGCATCAGCTTCAAGCAATTCACACACATTTGATCACTCAAACACTTAGCCTTAGAAACTGCTCAAAACTTGGAAAAGTTTTGAGATTTACATTCAACCCCCCTTCTGTAAATCTCATTGTTAGTCCACTGGGAATAACAATTGGTATCAGAGCAAGCTCTTAACATACAAAGAGTTTAAAGATCTATTCTGCTAACATCATGAGTGCACAGAAGAATCCTCCTACTAACATCATGAGTAGGAAGGATATTGGTGTAAAGATCCCAGTCCTGGAAAAAGATAATTATCATCACTGGAAAGTGAAGATGCATTTACATCTTCTTTCTCAAGATGAAAGCTACATCAACTGTATTGAAAATGGTCCTCACATCCCTCACAAAGTAGCCACAGCTGCTACTGCAACAGTTGCTGTTGGACAGTCCATTCCCAAGCCAAAAGCAGAATGGACTATTGAAGACATGGAAGAAATCCGCAAGGATAAGAGAGCCATGAACATTTTGTTTAATGGCTTAGATCAAGATATGTTTGACAATGTCATCAATAGCCAAACTGCAAAGGAAGTTTGGGATACTGTACAAATCATCTGTGAAGGTACTGAGCAGGTCAGAGAGAACAAGATGCAGCTTCTTATTCAACAGTATGAATATTTTCACTTTGAAGAAGGTGAATCATTAAATGATACCTTCAACAGGTTTCAGAAACTGTTGAATGGATTGAAGCTGTATGGTAGAGTGTACCAAGTCAAGGATTCCAACTTAAAATTTCTTAGGTCTCTGCCAAAGGAATGGAAGCCCATGACTGTCTCTTTGAGAAATTCTCAAGATTATAAGAACTTCACACTTGAAAGACTATATGGAATTCTGAAGACTTATGAACTTGAAATGGAGCAGGATGAGCTGTTGGAAAAGGGAAAGAGAAAAGGAGGAACAGTTGCTCTTGTAGCTGACAGTGAGAAGATGGAAGCCAGGAATGAGGAGAAGACAATGCCAAGTCTCAAAATTGGCACAAGCAAATCAGAATCAAGCAAGGGTAAAGAGCAAGTTGCTGAGGATGAAGACAATTCCAGTCAGGATGAATCTGATGATATTGAAGAACATTTGGCCTTTCTGTCCAGGAGGTTTGCAAAAATGAAGTTCAGGAAAAACACAAAGTTCACTAAGCCAAACAAAAACATGGTGGACAAATCAAAGTTCAAATGTTACAACTGTGGCATTAGTGGACACTTTGCAAGTGAGTGTAGGAAGCCAAATTCTGAGAAAAAGAAATTTGAGCAAGTTGATTACAAAAAGATGTATTTTGATTTGCTCAAACAAAAGGAAAGAGCTTTTCTCACTCAAGATGATTAGGCAGCAGATGGGGTAAATGAAGATGATAATGTGGAATATGTCAACCTAGCCCTGATGGCTAATTCTGATGAAAATGAAACTAGTTCATCAAGCAACCAGGTAATTACTACTGATCTCTCTCAGCTTTCTAAACATGAATGCAATAAAGCCATAAATGATATGATCAATGAATTATATCATTTACGTGTTTCCCTTAAATCACTAGCAAAAGAAAACACTAGGATCAAGGAGAATAATGTGTTTTTAAGTGATAGGAATGCTGTGTTAGAGGATCAGGTAATTGAGCTTGAAAAGATAAAACTTAAATGCTTGACTATTGAGAGTGAACTAGCAGAAGCTGTTGAGAAAGTAGAAATTCTTTCTACACAGTTAGAAAGTGAGCAAGAGGTAATCAAGGCCTGGAAAACATCTAGGGATGTTAGTGTTCAGATTGCAAAGGTTCAGGGAATTGAATCATTCTGTGAGGATGCCTGGAAGAAAAACAAAAAGGAGTTAGAATTAATTGATGGATTGTCAACGGATGTGGAATCAACGGATGATGAAAGTTATCCGTTGAAGGAAGAAAAGGAGCATCCGTTAAAGGCTCATCAATTAAAACAGGCAAGTTCTTTTAAAAATAAAAGTCTCAATAAAAAGAATGATTCAACTCTCAAGAACTTTGTCAAAGAAGGAGCTAGCACATCCAGAGATGTCAGTAAGGTGAATATAGGACACATGACTTTAGATCAGCTAAAAGATAGGCTTAAGTTGGTTGAGGATAAGAAGGAAACTAAAAGAAAATCATATAGGGTCTACAATCTAAGAACCAACATTGTCATGGAATCTGTACATGTTGTGTTTGATGATAAAAAGATTGATGGACTAACAGATGAGGGACATCATGAAGGACTCAAATTTGATAACATTGAGATATACTGTGATGATAGTGAAGATGAGAATGATAAAGAAGGCATCTCAAGAAGAATTCAGAATCTGCCTTTGGATAATGCACAGAATGCTGCATCCGTTGAAAGTCATAATTCAGCTTCCGTTGAAAGAAGCAATGCAGCATCTGTTGAAAGACAAAGTGCATCATCCGTTGAAGTTCATAATAAAGCATCCGTTGATCACAGTCTGTCAACGGATAATCAATTCACTTCATCAGTTGATAGAGCTCCCAATTCCTTTCAAAGGATCAGCAACTCAGGGGGAGTTTCAACAAATCAACATTCTATCTCACATCATGACAATACTGAGGAAACCTCATCTAGGGCTAATCTACCACCTCAAAGGAAATGGACCAAGAATCACCCTTTTGAACTGATCATTGGTGATGCTACATCAAAAGTGCAAACTAGAAGGGCTACTCAAGATGAATGTCTGTATAGTAGCTTTCTATCACAGGAGGAACCTAAGCGAGTGGAAGAAGCTCTATTGGATCCAGATTGGATTTTAGCAATGCAAGAGGAGCTAAACCAATTTGAGAGGAATAAAGTATGGAAGCTGGTACCCAAGCCAAAGAACAAGAGTTCTATTGACACAAAATGGGTATTCAGAAACAAGATGGATGAAAATGGCATTGTCATAAGGAATAAAGCCAGATTGGTTGCTAAAGGCTATTCTCAACAAGAGGGAATAGATTTTGATGAAACATTTGCTCCAGTTGCCAGACTTGAAGCCATCAGAATCTTTCTAGCCTATGCAGCTAATGCCAATTTCAAAGTCTATCAGATGGATGTCAAGAGTGCATTTCTAAATGGGGAATTGGAGGAAGAAGTTTATGTAAGCCAACCTCCAGGTTTTGAAGATCCAAATTTTCCAGACCATGTGTATTATCTGTTGAAAGCACTCTATGGACTAAAGCAAGCACCTAGAGCCTGGTATGAGACTTTGTCAAAGTTCCTTCTAGATAATCACTTCACAAGAGGTACTGTTGACAAAACTCTCTTCTTTAGAAATGTTAATGGCTCTAAGATACTTGTACAAATTTATGTAGATGATATTATATTTGGATCTACAGATGATAAGCTTTATAAAAAGTTTGCTAAATTAATGCAAAGTAAATATGAAATGAGCATGATGGGAGAGCTAACTTACTTTCTTGGTTTATAAGTTAAACAAGTTAGTGGTGGAATTTTTATTAGTCAAATTAAATATATTTATGATCTTTTAAAGAAGTTTGACTTAATGGATTGTTCACCTGCAAAAACTCCCATGGCCACTGCCACTAAGCTTGAATTAAACAAGGCTGAAAAGTCTGTGGATATTACAAGTTATAGAGGCATGGTTGGCTCACTTTTATATTTAACTGCTAGTAGACCTGATATAATGTTTTCTACATATCTCTGTGCTAGATTTCAAGCTGACCCTAAAGAATCTCACTTAGTGGCTATTAAAAGAATTTTCAGATATCTCAAGGGGACTCCAAATCTAGGAATTTGGTACCCTAGAGAGTCTGGTTTTGATCTAATTGGCTACTCAGATGCAGATTATGTAGGTTGCAAAATAGACAGGAAAAGCACAACAGGCACCTGTCAATTTCTAGGGAACAAGCTTGTATCATGGTTCATCAAGAAGCAGAATTCTGTTTCCACATCAACAGCTGAAGCTGAGTACATTGCTGCTGGTAGTTGCTGTGCACAGATACTATGGATGAGGAATCAACTATTTGACTATGGTCTGACTGTTGACAAAATTCCAATATTCTGTGACAACACAAGTGCCATTGCCATTACTGAAAATCCAGTGCAGCACTCAAGAACCAAGCACATTGATATCAAGTACCACTTCATTAGGGAACATGTGATGAAAGGTACAGTGGAACTTCATTTTGTTCCAAGTGAAAAGCAGATTGCAGACATATTTACCAAGCCACTTGATGAATCAACATTCACAAGATTAGTAAGTGAGTTAGGTATGCTTAATTATTCATAATCTATGTCATCTACATAATCTGTCTTGAAGCCTGAAATGAAATTTGCTGCAAGAACAAAGTTGGCTTTAATTAAGACTTATCCTATCAACGGATATTCTCTATCAGTTGAAAGCCAAAATTGTTCTATCAACGGATGTTCATTATCCGTTGAAAGACAAATACATTTCTGGTAATTTTATCCTTCAACGGATAAAATGGTGTTGTTCATCAACGGATAACTATTTCCCTTATCCGTTGAAGTGTCACGTCAGTTACTATAAGTGAGTCACAGCCGTTGATTCTTTTACTCAACCGTTGATACAGATATACAGTGTTGTATGTATTTGTATTTAAGGTAGTTTTCAGAATTTTTACAGTTTTATTTATTCTTGAACGGCTGTAACTTACTTAAAAGTATCATTTAATCATTTTATTTACGTTTTAATTCAAGAAAGTATAAAAGCCCAATTGAACTCTTATTCTCACTTTACGCTTTCTTGCAATTCTTATTCTTCTTCTCTCTAGGAGGGCTATCCGTTGGCTATCCGTTGAAGGAGTAGCTTTACTTAGCAATAAGTTTAGTATTGTAGCACATTTCACTCTCTGGTTTCAAGCTGTAATTCTTAGATGTTGTTAGGAAATAATCAGTCATGTTGACTACTAATGGATGTACAAATAGGAGAGCTAATTGTAAATATTTCATGCCTTGTAATTTTGTATAAGTGAAGAAGTGTCAACGGATATTGAAGACCTTCAACGGATAAGAAACAAAGCTTCAACGGATGTCTCTATTGCTTCAACGGATAATATCCATCAACGGATAAGTGCTTCAACGGATAAAGACTTCAACTGATAATGCATCAACGGATAAAGCTTCAACGGATAAAGCCTCAACGGATAAGACATCAACGGATGAAAGCTTCAACGGATGCTTAGTTCATTAGCAGTTGACAGTGACAATTCACAAGCTGACAGAGGCACATGGGTTGACAGAGATACACTGGAATGTGGAAGCCTCTAGGAGGAATCAAGAAAATGCAGCATTTCCATTCTGATGCAAACAAGGAAGTATTCAAAGATTTACAGATTATCCTAGATTGCATTGGATAGAGAAATGAAGAAGAAACATGTGAAGTATCTTTTCAATTGTATTTTACAGTTTGTCTTCACTTGTAAACTTGGTGATATATAAACCAAGTAGCAGCTAGTAATTAGATATGAATTTTCCTTGAGCTGTTTAGAAATATCAAAAGAGAAAATCATCTAGTTTGTACTAGGAAGCAGCTGTGATTTAATTCTTTGAATCACAGATTTTCTGAAATAACACATCTCTGGTGGAACAACAAATCCATCAGAAAAGTTTTTAAGTTCTTTGTGCTCATTACATTTGTGTTTGAATATATATCTGTCTGCATCAGCTTCAAGCAATTCACACACATTTGATCACTCAAACACTTAGCCTTAGAAACTGCTCAAAACTTGGAAAAGTTTTGAGATTTACATTCAACCCCCCTTCTGTAAATCTCATTGTTAGTCCACTGGGAATAACAATAATTATGTTAAGGCAACTTCTAGCCTTCAAAAGTTAGCCATCCTTAGGGATAACCATTGAAGGAGTAGTCCATCAACTGATGAGGTTGTAGCAACAGTTTCTATGGGAAGCCTGTAAACAGATAACAATGCAGTTATTCCTTCAGAAGTCATGTTGACTTAATGAATAATCTAGTGGGTATCTGAGTATAAACTTAATGCCATGTAATTAAGATTAAGTGAACTGATCTATCAATTGCTAAATAAAGGGAAAACATCAAATACTATCTATATCAGCCTATCAACTTCTAATCAAGTTGCATAATTATGTTAAGGCAACTTATAGCCTTCAACAGCTAGTCATCCTAAGGGATAGCCGTTGAAGGAGTAGTCCATCAACTGATGAGGTTAGAGTAACATTTTCTATGAGAAGCCTGTAAACAGATAACAATGCATTTATTCCTTCAGAAGTAATGTTGACTCAATGGATAATCTAGAATAGGGTGCCTAAGTCTAAATTTGATGCCATATAATTTAGATAAGTGAACTGAGCCATCAATTGCTAAATGAAGGGAATCATCAACTGCTATCTATATCAGCCTATCAACTTTTAATCAAGTGATTATTAATGGCTAAGGAAAGCAAGCTGTAGCAAAAGACTTCCAATGGCTAATGAGCTCTATAGCTAATGCATGTCAATGGCTAAGAAGATCTATAACTACTGATAGTGACGCGACAATGGTCAAAACCTAAGACTGTCATAACACATGGACTGATGGGAATCTCAGGAAAGAAAATGAGAAGATAAAATAAATTTTGCATGTGATCTTGGATTCTAAAGAAGAAGAAACATTTAATTTCCATGCATGACAAATTGGATGGATATTTAAAGAAATATATCAAGATACAATCTAGCCTCATTTCTCAAGCCTCACGGGAAAGATAATAAAGAAGCAAGTTTGCTGGACCTCGAAGACTGTATTACGTATTGTCTAGCAAGCATTGTAACTTGGTGGTTTATTAATCAAGTAGTAGCAGATGTTTTACCCAAGAAATAGGTTTTATATTTTCAGGGATCTTGAGAGAGATATCCTACTCTGAGTGGAACACTGTAAAATGTAGTTGTGAGATTACATTTGTAATTGTAACAGATTATTTATTCAAATAAACCTCAGGTGGCAAGTCGAAAATCAAACCACCTGAAAATTTAAAACATTTGTGTTCATGTTTCATCTCCCAAGTACAGATTAACTTGAAAATTTTAATGTGTATTCAACCCCCCTTCTACAAATTAACCTAAGTTGATTCAATCACTCATGGTGAAGAAGAAAGTAGAAGCCTAGATTCCATATTTTAACAAAGAATTTCTAGATATGACTCTCATGAAAAAAGATAATGATTCTGAGGTATCCTCAAGCAGCAGTCAGTTAATTACAATTGATCTCTCTAAGTTAAATAATGGTGAATGTCAAGAAACTGTCAATGACGTGTCTTATAAATTGTACAACTTGCATGTCACTTTGAAGTTTCTTAAAAAGGAAAATACTAGGATTAAAAATGATAATTCCTTGTTACTTAAGAGAGACAACTTATTAGAGACTCAGTTGCTTAAATATGAGAATGCTTAGAAAGGTTGCCTAGCTGCTAAAGATGATTTGTCGGGATATTAAAGAGAGGGGAAATTTAAAAAAGGCAATTAACTCTTGAAAAATAGGTAATTGCTAAATGGAAGAAATCTAGGGATGTAGCAAGTAAATTCACAGATCTTGAAAGTGTTGAGTCTTTCTGTGAAGATGCTTGGAAAAGGGATCCAAAGAAATTTGAACAAGATAGTTCTAATGATAACTATTCATCAGCAAATGTTAGGTCCCAATATATTTGTAGAAGGGGGGGTTGAATACAAACTCTACCGTTTAATAGAATTTAATGCGGAATAAAAATGTGAAACAAAATTCAAGTTAAATAAAACTATTATTAAACTTGAAAGGTGTTACAACAACGGTATCGTTTACAAGGGATTAATCTCAAATAAATTATCACAAATTTAGAATAAATTTGACATGAACTTTTTCTATTTTTGCAATAAAAAGATCAAATGCTAGAAGTAATTTGAGATTAAGTTCTAGGGATTTTGATCCGCTAGATAGTTACACAAGAACAAGAGAATGATTTCTAGTGATTTAGATTTAACTTTAATTGCTAGAAATTAAAGATATGAATATCAGCAGTGAGAGATGAAATGCTTATGCGGCTGCTGTTGTGTTTTTGTTCTTGAGTGTTTGAAATATGTTGAATGAATGATCTTCTGAATGTCTGCTGCTCTTTGTCTTTAATAATTCAATCAACAGAGATCAATTGAACTGGCAAGACAATCGGTGAGACAATCTGTTGAACTAGCAAGACAATCGGCATGACAATCTGCTGAACTAGTAAGACAATCGGCATGACAATCTATTGTACTAGCAAGACAATCGGCATGACAATCTGATTGAACTAGCATGACTTTCGGTATGACAATTGATTGTCATACCAATTCAATTAATTGTCATGCTGAATTAATATTGAATATAAATTCAAAATCAATTCTGAAAATTCATAATATTAATTCAGAATTAATTAATCAATTAATTTAATTAATCAATAAATTAATCTTTGCAGATATAAATTATTTTCTTAATTAAATTATATGACTTAATTAATTAATAGAGAATTAATACTACTCTTGAACAGCAACCATTCTTCTGAAAATCTTCTGAAAATTATGAATCAATTCCACCACTTCAATGTTGACACTTGATGTACTGTCTGGTTCATGAGTGACTAACTTCCATGATATTTCTTCATGTCTTGACTTTGATAACTTGATTTTCTTCATATTAAATCCCTGTAATTATCTGATACCCTGACAAGATCTCTGTCACTTGATTAAATCCACAATCTTGATTTATATCACCGAGACTTGATCAATTTCTTGAACTTCTTCTAGTGAATTAATTCCTCAAGTCTGTAGATGAACATTGTTTCTGAATCCTTTGACAAATGTTACTTTGTGAGATCTCTTTGACGATAGATCCACTATTTACTTGTTACATTCTTATTTGAGTTGAGTTAAATTCTCGAATAAACAAATAGGCTATGACATATGCCTTTCAATATCCCCCTATTTGTTTGTTAGACAATAACAACAAATACCTAGAGGATAACTCAACTAACAAATAAGAAAAAGATGTAAACAGAAATGCAAAGTAAATAGCAGAAAAGTTCTGGATTATATTTAACATTTTCCAGATTCCAAAAGAAATTGATGTTCCTCTAGACTGAACATATCTTCAAGTAGTTTCATCTTCATTTCCTTGGTTCTTCGAATCTCTGCCAGATAATACTTCTCAGTCTTGAAGTAATTATCAGCAGCTTCTTTTGTACAACCAGATTTCCTGTTGAGAAGCGCATATCTCTCTTGCTTCTCCCCTTATGAGAATCAACTGCTTAAAGGAGATCACCTTCGTTTACCACATCTCCCGTACAATAGGATCCGCAGATAAAAACCAATGGTACTCCCCTTTTGGAAAATAGCTTCTTCCCTTATGAAGAATAGTGATGAACCAAACCACTTCTTCTGATTACTAGGAAATCACCCTGTGTTTACCACCTCTCCCGCACAATAGGATCTGTAGTTATAAACAACAATGGTGTAGCGTAGTGTACATATGCTTTACCTTTTTCCTCCTCCCTGCTATTTCTCCCCCTTAGTTGAGGAATCCTCCAAACTATTACTTAAGCTTTTATCTCCTCCTTAGAGAAGGAATGTATGCCGTTGTCTGAAGGAGTTCTCATATTCCACTTGGTTGGAAAATAAATAACAAGTAGTTTCCCTTTCTTCCTCACCGTGAGTGTGTGATTCTGTTTAGTGTACCTCACATGTGTTTCAGTCTTCTCTCCACTCGTGTTTACACTCATTCTCACAAGTGTATCACTCCTCTCATAGCTCCAAAATTCAGTTGTACCTGCAAGGAAAATCACCTTAGCCATCCTTAAGGAGGTCACAGGTGGTGCAATGGGAGTTCGCAAATCCCCATCCTTGTTAAAATCGTCAGATGAATCTGAGTCATAATCTACAAGTTAATAGTTTCCCTTTTAGGGTTCCAGATTTGAACTCTGGGAAGGTAAACAATGATCCAACGAATTTAGCATAAAGATCAAAGTTCCCTCCTAATGTCTGTGAAGACATTTCTTTGTGACTCATCAGGTAATATCTGAATCATTGTCAACAAGTTACCGATCTGCACCTATGTCAGATCCATTATCCGCAGATGCATCCAGGGGATTTAAGCCTGGGGAGGTAGACACTGACCACTGACATATGGCTATTGGATCAGTATCCTCTCCTAACACCTGTAAAGGCAATTGTTCCATTAAAGAACCTTGAACATTCGAATTTGACCTTAAAATGGTCGAAACTCTTGTTTCCGTCAACTCCTCCTTTATGTGTGTAACCTTTCCTTGTGTATCAAGAATTGTTTATGTTTAAGGTGGTTACACTACATCGGATACCATGGCCAACAGACAAATTACAATAGACGCACCCTGTTGAGAGGATGAATCTAGTAACTGTTTTTGTGCCTTTTCAGCCATTACATATTTTTGAGAAGATGTATGGGGGCTAGCAGTTGTCTCGGTTTAAATACTACTCATCTTTGTAGGAGACAGAGCTGTTGGGTTGACTTCAGAACCTTCCTTAAGTGGTGCACTAAGGCACTATCTCCCTCACGCTCATTCATACTTCATTTTAGTGGTAAGAGAGTGTTGGTTGGTTCTGTTTCTGTATTTGTCTTTACAGTCTGGGATAGAAGTTGTGGGTTTTCAACCTCATGACTATCAATGAAAGAAGGCCATTAGAGGCTGAACCTATATCACAGAACATATGGCAATATAGAGATAAAATATACTTAAGATCTATAATGAATGACAATTATACATTTAATCTTTTGAGAGAAATGATGTACAATAGTGATTTCAAAAGATTTTAATGAAATAAGAAATCACTAATGTCGAAAGAAGTTTGATTTTCTCTTAAAACTGTTTGAGTGCACAAGTCTGTTTGTAGACCAACATATAACATTATCATTATATCACTGCACATATAAAATAATATGTTTGTGCCTAGTGATAAGAGACTTATTAATATGACGACTCTACTAGTTCATATTAAACTATAACTTCAGTTAGAGTGTCATACCATGTCCTTGACGATTGCTTGAGTAGTACACTAGTTCATACCAACTTGAAGTGAAATTGTGAAGAAGAGATTGCATAGTCCAATAGATATGTAACTGCAAAGTCCATGAACTGTGGTGCATTGACTTCCTCTTTTGACTCACCAACCAGGAGTGCACTTGTACACATCTACTAGAATCCAATTCCAAGTGTAATGTGCATCAGGTGCCTGATATGTAGTAATATCCTCAAGTCTCGTCACTGGTGCTATATATTAGATACTGCTTCCTGATAATAACCTAGCATCCAGTTTGGCCTTGTCCCTCGTAACAATGTCATTGTCATCCAGTTTGACTTCTGATTATCCTTGTACCAATTACAAAGTTGTCATTTAGTTTGGATACCGGCTTCCCGAGTTTAGGTCAGCTACGAACAGATTTCCTTTCCGGATTCCCATCAAGGAGGGTTTTTCATTTTTCTTATGCAGGACTTGACACTTCAGCTTGTCGAATAAAACATAGTAGCCCTTGTCACAGAACTGACTGATACTAAGCAGATTGTGTTCAAGTCCTTGCACAATATACACATTTTCAATGATAACATTTCCAGCTTGCAAACAACCATATCCCTCAGTTAAACCTTTGTTGTTATCTCCAAAGGTAACCACTGTGCCAACTTTCTCAACCACATTTGAATACAAACTCTACCGTTAGATAGAATTTAATGCGGAATAAAAAAGTGAAACAAAATTCAAGTTAAATAAAACTATTATTAAACTTGAAAGGTGTTACAACAACGGTATCGTTTACAAGGGATTAATCTCAAATAAATTATCACAAATTTAGAATAAATTTGACATGAACTTTTTCTATTTTTGCAATAAAAAGATCAAATGCTAGAAGCAATTTGAGATTAAGTTCTAGGGATTTTGATCCGCTAGAGAGTTGCACAAGAACAAAAGAATGATTTCTAGTGGTTTAGATTTAACTTTAATTGCTAGAAATTAATGATCTGAATATCAGCAGTGAGAGATGAAATGCTTCTGCGGCTGTTGTTGTGTTTTTGTTCTTGAGTGTTTGAAGTATGTTGAATGAATGATCTTCTGAATGTCTGCTGCTCCTTGTCTTTAATAATTCAATCAACATATATCAATTGAACTGGCAAGACAATCGGTGAGACAATCTGTTGAACTAGCAAGACAATCGGCATGACAATCTGTTGAACTAGTAAGACACTCGACATGACAATCTGTTGTACTAGCAAGACAATCGGCATGACAATCTGATTGAACTAGCATGACTTTCGGTATGACAATCATACCAGTTCAATTGATTGTCATGCTGAATTAATATTGAATATAAATTCAAAATCAATTCTGAAAATTCATAATATTAATTCAAAATTAATTAATCAATTAATTCAATTAATCAATAAATTAATCTTTACAGATATAATTTATTTTCTTAATTAAATTATATGACTTAATTAATTAATAGAGAATTAATACTACTCTTGTACAACAACCATTCTTCTGAAAATTATGAATCAATTCCACCACTTCAATGTTGACACTCGATGTACTGTCTGGTTCATGAGTGACTAACTTCCGTGACATTTCTTCATGTCTTGATTTTGATAACTTGATTTTCTTCAGATTAAATCCCTGTAATTATCTGATACCCTGACAAGATCTCTGTCACTTGATTAAATCCACAATCTTGATTTATATCACTGAGGCTTGATCAATTTTTTGAACTTCTTCCAGTAAATTAATTCCTCAAGTATGTAGATGAATATTGTTTCTGAATCCTTTGACAGATGTTACTTTGTGAGATCTCTTTGACGATATATCCACTATTTACTTGTTACATTCTTATTTGAGTTGAGTTAAATCCTCGAATAAACAAATAGGCTATGACATATGCCTTTCAGCAAATAATAATTATCCATTGAAAGAAGAGAAATCAAGGGATAAAAGTTATGTTTTGAAAGAAAGTATCAGTACTTGCAAACTAGACATGTTAATTAAAGATGATGAACCAGTGAGTAAGATCTCTTTGAAGAGAGAAAGCAGCAAAACCAAAAGAGTTGTGCAAAGCAACATAGAATACTTGTCCAACAATAAATTGAAGGATGAGCTTTAATCCAGAATGAGATTCAAGTAAAAAAACAACTGGAATGGAAAAGTAGGGATTAACAAGCACACCAACTACACTCTTAACAAATTTGCAGCACAAGAAAATCTTGTGTCAAGTGTGGTAGTGTTAATCATCTATCTACTAAGTGTAAAATTTCTTCTATACCTATCATGTTTGTTCTCTTTATGCCTATGTATGCCATGTCAAACCTGCCTAGAGTGTTTAGTCAGAATGATAGGAACATGCCAACCAATTCTAATCCTTATCACCCTGCACTTAATAAGTCACAAAGCATGCAAGGTAAAAATAGCATGTTCACATCTTCATTTAATAAGATGCATTCTCAAACTTGCTCATCTGACTTTAACACCAACACTTTTGCACAAAGATCAACACCTAGAGTAATAGTTCACATTAATCCTACTAGTCTAGGACATCATATGGTTTCATGGGAAAGAAGGAAGTCAACATGATTGGACCCAAGAAGATCTGGGTACCTATATCAGTTTGAAATGGTTTTGATGTGTGCAGGAAAGAAGGTGAAATGTCTGGTATGTAGACAGGGGTTGTTCATTTCACATGACTGGAGATTCAACTCTTCTCACTAAGTTTGAAGAAAAATTTGGCTCAAGTATTACCTTTCGAGATGACAGCAAAGGTCATATTATGGAATATGGCTTGATTTTAGTTGTAAATGTCATCATAGATGATGTAGCACTGGTGGAGGAACTCAAGCAGAATTTGCTATGTGTCAGCCAAATATGTGACAATGGCTCCAAAGTCATTTTTGTAAAATAAACATGTGTTGTCATTAACAAAAAATGATAACAAGGTCCTTTTATCTGGAAAGAGAAAAGAAAATGTGTATGTAGCTGATTTCACCTCAACAGATGCTGAACCAATGATTTTTCTGCTCAGCAAGACAAATAAGGATGAAAAATGGCTAGAACACAAGAAGTTGTCTCACTTTAATCTTTCAATCAACATAAATTATTTAGGAGAATTATAGGAATTGAAAGTGTCCAAGAATGGTCTTCATGATACTTATCAATCTAATAAGAAAAAAAGGATCCTATTTAAGAAGAAGACAAAGTCATTATTTAATAATCACCTTCAATTCCTACATGAGGATTCATTTGGATCAATTCATGTTCTGCATTTGAAGATATTCTATCATATAATCACATAAGATATTTCAAAATTTACTTGGAGATTTTTTTTGGTTCTCAAAATTGAAGCTATTGAAATCATCAGCAGTCACATCAAGGAAAAGGGAAGGAATAACTCATGAGTTCTCTGCTTCAAGGACTCCAATGCAAAATGGAGCAGTTGAAAGGAACAAGGGATTACTCATAGAAGCAGGAAGATCAATACTTGGAGAATCAAAGATATCTACTCGTTTATGGAATGAAGCCATCTACAACATAGGCTCTACTTAGAATATCTCTTTGATCAATCAAGAATCTGAAAAGAAAATAATCTGGAAATTTATTCATGACTTTGGCCGCAAATGCTTTATCTTAAATCAAGGAGAAATCATTGTCAAACTTGAAGCTAAAGCAGTGGGAAGAATCCCAGTTACATGCTCAGTAGGAAGGAATGACAAGATCTACAATCTGGAAGTCAAAAGGAATGTTATAGAATCTATCCATGATGCACCTGATGAGAAGAACACTCAAGAATTAAAGGATCAGATCATTGAAGATGGTCTCGAATCAAATTATAAGAAGAATGACTGGCTAGTTGACGATTATAATGTTTTCAGAGAATTCATCATGTCAACTACCAATCCAAAACATGTGGAAATAGTAGTTAAAAAGCAAAATGGAATAGCCATTGATTAATTTTAGGGCTATACTCTAATTAGGTTGTTTAAAATACTTCACTATATATATGATTATAATTGTTAATGTTTTATGATTTTTTTTTTAAAGTTGGTCGTTACCCTCTCTTTAATAACTAAGTCTTAATGTGTACAAAATTCGAGCAAATCACAAAGACTTCTCTAATAAAGCTTCGTTGAGACTTTCTAGGAATATGAGAGCAACTCCAAAATATGTCTTATTTGGTATCCCAAAGCAAAATTTAAGTGAAAGGAAAAAAAGATAACTCTAACAATGTTAGGACACATCTCAAATGCCCTATTTTGGCTATTGTAGTGAAAGTTGTCTTATTTCATTTTTATCACTTGTGATGCTACTTTTACAGTTTCAAATTAGGTTAAATGGCTTAATCATAACTAGACTCAGCTATCAACTAATTGAAGTAATAAAAACTTGCATTTAGATAACTACTGTTAACTTATAATATCAGAATGGACGAAAAACTTACATGGTGTGTCTATGTGTCACATATGAACAATTCGCCGGAAAATTTGCAAATTCCAGCGAGTTTCAAATTTTCCGATAGGCTTCGATTTAACTCATCACAATCTGTTTGCTTCGGATTTGAACTTTAAACAACTATAATTCCTTCCTACAGTTTATATAACATCACAATACCTACGAGCAACATCAAAATCATCTTCTCCGGCCAAAAAAGAAGAAAATTTCGGCAATATCGCGAGAATTTCCGGCAAGAACATGAACTCGATTCTCAACCAAAATTAACAATATATATATATATATATATATATATATATATATGAAAACGAAGCCTGAATTCAAACCAACATCATACTTATGTCTATATCATCATACCATGAACAATTAACTCTGAAAATTAAAAAATAAAAATAAATTAATCCTCTAAACTCGATTATAACAATCGGGTCAAAGCAAAAATTGATTGTACCAATTATGGTGAAACTTATTATAGCATTAAAGACATTAAAAAAATAACACAAATGAAATCTCCAAATGAAAACACAGAAGAATCATTCGATAGATATATATGGATATGTAAGTGTGTTTATATGTGTGTGTCTGTATATATGTATCTAATAAATATTTTAATTACACACATGAATGATTCTAATCAGAGATTATTAATCAAAAATTTGATTGAAGACAAAAATGGATGGTGAATTTTCTATGTTATACAATATCTACATGGCTTATTACGTGGCAATTATGGCCGACTAGACATCCGATCTGTCAGCTAACATGTGATAATCTAACGTATTCCTTCAAAAGTCAATGAAATTTAACAGCGGTGGAAGTTTTTATATATTAAGTGATTTAATTGCAAGTTTATGTTAGTTTAATGATCAAAGTGCAAGTTTTTTTAGTTGAATGGTCCACTTGCAAGTTTGAGCTGAGTTGAGTTATGATTTAGCCATTTAACCGGTTTCAAATTTGAAGGGAAAAAGGATTTTAAATGATGATCTCGCAGGAATAGTGGTAAAAGTTCCACAGGTATAGCAGCCTGTTTCCTAACAGAGATGGACATCAAAGTCGCCATTTGTTCAGCTTGATTAAACCAAAGCCTGTCCAACAGTACATGTATTACAAATTACAATGATATAGTACAAACATGAAGCAAAAAGAAAAAAAGAACTTAGTATCGATCCCATCTAATTTATTACAAACAGTACAGGGTGATAAACGAGCTCATTATCTCATAATTATTTACTTATAGATGGTTTCTGTCTTCAATTCCTGAGTTTTTCTTCTGTATCGGGCTCAGCTTCAGGCGTTTCTTCTTTGCATTTGTACCATTTAGCACAATAGATGTAAATTACGAAGTTAAGGGCACTGATAATAGCTAAAAACCAGTAGAACAGATTTAAATTGTTGTGGTTTATATCCTGGCCATGTAACCAGCCTTGTTTGCTTGGTGTAATTTTCTTGGTTACGGAGTTTATGATGCTGACGAATGCTGTACTTAAGAAGTAGCCAAAGGACAATGAAATGAGTGCAAACGAAGTAGAAAGCGATCTCATCCCAGACGGAGCTTCTTTGTAGAAGAACTCCATTAGTCCAACCATTGCAAACATATCCGCAATCCCAAACACACCGTACTGGAATGCTAGCCAAAAAAGACTGATGCGCTGTAATGGGTTTTCATAGAACTGATTTCTCCTCTTAACCTCAACAATGCCAGCTATAGCCATGGATATCACGGAGAGAACAAGGCCTACCCCAACGCGTTGCAGCTGTGTGATTCCGTTGGGGTGGCCAGTGAACCTTCTGGCAAACGGGACGATAATGAACTCATAGATTGGAAGGAGGATTGACATGAAAAGCAGAGGAATGACCGGAATAGAGGCAGTAGGAATTTCTAGAGAACCGAGAGTGGGATCAGTATAGATGCCTTGGATCACCGAAAATGTCTGCAATTGTGCTAAACATGTGTTCATGATAATTGTACTAGCTATTATTGGCAACATTCTGGTGAGAATCTTTACTTCTTCTACTTGAGTGACTGTACAGACTTTCCATGGCTCTGGTTTCATACCCTCGGGTATGATTGCCGCCTTGTCTAGCATGCTAAACTGGTTAGTATGTAAAATCTTGACATCAGAAATATCCCTTTCTGTATCCTCAATCTCATGTAGCTTCATATGGTCATCCGGTAATGTCAAGCTTCTGTTTTTAATTGCAACTGCTATTACTTGAAAAATCTTGATGATAGGGCTGCTGGCAAGGGGTTGGATGCGGTAGAAAGGCTTTCCCAGTGCAAGCACCACAAAACCCACAAAAGCTGCTACCAAGCCAATGAAAAATCCCCAATACCATTCTATGTTCATGCTGACGTGCACAACACCAGTCACACCGATGATGGATCCAAAGGTTACACTTAGCTGATACCAGCTGAAATAGCTTGCAAGGGATTGAGCTCCTTTGGGATCTTTAGCATCGAACTGATCTGCACCGAGTGCAGGAAGAGATCCTTTAAGTCCGCCCGCACCTAGTGCCATTAGGCATAGAGATACATAAAACATAAGAGCATCTACACCTTTGATGCAAGAAGAGTTTTCAGCGCCGCAAGCATCAGGTTGCAAGTCATCAGAATAAGCTTGTATAGTTAGCAGTGTTAGACCCTGTAACAGAAAGTTAATAAAAGATTATTAGTCTTTGACATACTTGCATGGCATATGCCTGACTGGAAAGGGCTTGACATGAATATGGACCGAAAAAAGAGAAGAGAGATAGATAGGTGAAAGCAAAAGATAAAAACATCTAAACATATGATGGCCAAGAAGAAGATAAAAATTTTGAATTAATAACTTGGAGACAAGAGGACTATTTCAACATATATTGCTAGGGAAACATACCATTAGCTCAAGGAGTCCGAAGAGTAAGCATGTGTATAGACGGTTCAAGTAAGTGTCTGAGATGAAACCTCCCACGATCGTGAGCAAGAAGGTTGAGCCTAAGAAGTTTGTAAGAGTATTGGCAGCAGTTGAGAGATCAAAGTGCATCTCCAGATGGAAGTAAAGAACCAATGTGGCCATGTTGGCAATGAAGCCAATGTTCTCTAAGGATCCCAGCACTAATTTAAAAATTAAAAATATAGATCATATAGTAAGATATCCGATCAGTATGGTAGATTAATTCATCTAAACGTTAATGATGAAATGTCCAAAACAATAAATCCCAATCCTACCATAGACAAACATGGTTGCTCGATATCCGCCTTTTCCATCCCTCCTAGTTGTGCTCTGTGAGAACAAATCATACTTTCCTTCCTCCTGTTCATGCCATAATGGTAAAAGAACTATTAGTAAATAAACAGAACAAAGTTGAACTAATTAAATTTTTTTCTTAATCTGTTGGAGCTAGATTTACCATTGTTTGAACTTAAAACGATTGGAGACAGGAGCGTTTTGTTTGTAGAAGCAGTTGATGCACTAGACTGCAGACCCCTCGCAAATTTATATATGAAGCTTTAGATATCGCTGTGTGTCGTCTTCTGCCCATTCAAATACTCAGACATTCTAAATTTTTTGCATTCTCTCTCCCTCTAGTTTCTTGCCATTTACTCCTCATTCCAAAACAAAGAATATAGGTGAACTTTCTAAATAGATTCTGATTTATAAACTACTTCTGACAAGTAAGTCAATATCAGGAACGACAGAAAAACTCATTTTCACTAATAATCTAACACTCTCGATTATTGACTAGGATGAATTTACCATACAGAAACTAGTAGTTCATGTCTCTCTGACTCAAAATTGACTCGTACATTATTTAACTTAAGTCTACATTCAGTTGTAACAAGACTTTCTGAATATGTTAAACTGAATAATGTGGCACTTCGCAACATACTGTTTTTACCACAGCAAGAGATTGAATCATCGTCGTTATGATTTGCAAAAAAAAACTACTGAAATAGAACAACAGGGTTCATCTTTCCAAATTGTAATAAAAATCAAACTTCAGAATGTATTTTTATTTCTAACAGCCTAATGGACAATAGTACTGTAGTGAAAGGCCACAAGTTACTGCCAAGATTATGCCTTATTTTGTAATTTTCAGTGAAGTTTGTTCTCTCCATACTGTCTTTGTCCTAGTCGTTGAGCACCTCTCCAATATATGATAGTTCCCAAAATTATCTCTCACTGTCTACTTTGAGAATATATATCTTTACATACTATCCATTTCCAATTGTTTTAAAATGTATATTTCTGTACTTTGTACACTTCCAGCAAAGGCAAAACAAAAAGAAGTATCAGATTAAGCATGGTACATCAAAATGTAGAATCATTTGGCTGCTTCAATGTAAATGATGCAAAGAGAGGATGGATCTCTCTCTCTCTCTCTCTCTCTCTCTCTCTCTCTCTCCCTTCATAAAATAATACCTGATTCTGAAGAACAATTGTACCTTAGAATCAGAAATGGCGTGAAAGATCATTTTATCACTTAAATATGCTTAGATAATTGAACAAATAAAGTAGTAAGAAACCTGCGCCTCCAGCTCAACATGCATATTGAGGATGTTAAGTCTGCAAATGAGTAATTAATCATTTGCTATCTGCAGTTTGCTATGCTAATGGTGGATCATGTCACCAGACAAACGAAATTTAGTGATAAACTAAACAGTCACAGACACACACACACAAGTGGGCTATTTGTAATTTTAAAAAATAAACTGGTACAGAACAGCATGAGTTAGTTTATCAGAAGGCGCCAAAATTATTATGTAAAGACATGGACAAGTTGCATTGCATAGCCTTAAAAAAATGTCAACTGGGTAAGTTTCAGTCCTTTATAGGATATTCATTCATCATGCCAAAGCCTGCATCTAGAAATATTTTGTGAAGTAATGGAACATGAAGCAGATCAAATCCTCTCACCCCATGTTCTAATCATGCCAATACCATTACAAAGCCCTGTCAATTGCATGCTAAAGCTAGCTGAGCTTCTTTGCATGGCTGATCTTCATGTCACATTTCTTAATATTGACCATTTCCACAGCCGTCTCCTGCGCCACACAGATGTTGAATCTCGTTTTTTGCAATATCCAAGGTTTCATTTCGAGACTATCTCTGATGGCCTTCCGGAAGATCACCCTCGCTGCGCTGATAAATTTTACGAGATGACGGATGCTATGGTAAATGTAGTACGGCCACTTCTTATGGAGAGGCTAAAATGTGGAAGCTTGAGTAGCAAATCTTCCGAGGCTGCTTTACCTGTTACATGTATTATTTCCGAAGCCATTATAGGATTTGCTGTTGAAATTGCACAGCAAATTGATGTTCCACTTCTTTACTTTGATACAACTGGTCCTTGTTCTGTTTGGACTTGTTTATGCCTTCCTAAACTCATTGAAACAGGGGAGGTTCCTTTTACAGGTTTGTCAAACTTGCTAACTACTCCTATGTCTTAGTGTCAATCTGAATAACTCATCATGCCCTTATGTTCTCATTTTTTAGATGATGACATGGACGCTAGTATAAGATGTGTACCAGGCATGGAAAGCTTTATCCGGCGTCGTGATCTCCCTCAATTTTGTCGAGTTACTGACATTTCAGATCCTTCCATTCAGTTGGTACTGACAGAAGTAAAGCAATTACGCAAAGCAGCAGGCGTCATACTCAACACGTTTGAACACCTAGACAAAGCTGTACTCTCTCGAATTGGAACTCTCTGTCCGAACCTCTATGCTGTTGGTCCTCTACATTCACTCTACAACACAAAACTTGCAGCATCCATAAAGTCTCCACGGCCTCATTCCACAAATAGTCTTTGGAAAGAAGACAGGAGCTGCTTAACCTGGCTCGATGCACAACTACCAAGAAGTGTAATATTTGTTAGCTTTGGGAGTCAGGTGGCCATCACAATAAACCAAAAGATGGAGTTATGGCATGGTTTAGTGAAAAGTGAAACACGATTCTTATGGATCATCCGCCAGGGATCTATTATTGGAGAAACAACTGAGGATGTGGAACTCTTGGAGAGGTGTACAAAAGAGAGGGGCTGTATTGTTAGTTGGGCACCGCAGGAAGAGGTGCTACGCCATGAAGCAATTGGGGGATTTTTCACGCATAGTGGATGGAATTCAACTCTAGAGAGTATTGTTGAGGGTGTGCCAATGATTTGTTGGCCACATTTTGTGGATCAGCAAGTGATTAGTAGGTACACTGATGCGGTATGGAAAATTGGACTTGACATGAAAGATGTGTTTGATAGAATCATAATCGAGAAGATGGTAAGGGAACTTATGATATTCAGGAGGATTGAGTTCCTAGAATCAGCTGACAAGATTGCAAAATTGGCAAAAGAGAGTGTAACTGAAGGTGGGAGTTCATGTCGTAATCTGGATAGGCTAATTGAGGACATAAGATCGATGAGCTTACCATCTCCGAAGCTATCTGGGAACTTACATATTCAATAAAATTTCTCAGATATATTTACACTTGCAAGTGTGTGCACAATCAAATAAAAGATTGCATTCCCTCATATTGCAGGCTCTTGCCCGTCCATGTTTAGTTGCTTCTGAGATTCATAATCATCAACTAACTATTGGTAACTCAAAGAATTATGAAGCTCTCATTGTTAACGAAAGATGTTCATTTAAAGTACGCATACAATCCCCAACAGAGCCAATAATCCATTTAGTACCCTACATCAAACCTTAAAAATGCTGCTGGTGACATAGATTCCGATGCTTTATTGAGTACATGGAAATTAGGAAATTGCAACAGAGAGCAGCATGAGCCAAAGACAAATTTATTACACTCAATTTACAGCATTGAATATGTTGTTGCTATATCAAAACAAACAAATACAATCACTCTGTGTTATGCATGATAATATAGATACTCTGCTTCCTCTCATCCTATATGATTACAAAGAATATCATGAAAAAATCTCTAACTTTAACATTAAAATATGTATAAAGTCCCCATCAAAACCAAGAATCCATTCAGTAGCCCACCATAGAGCTTCAAAAATGGTGCTAGTGACACTGAGTCCGATGATTTCTTGTCATCTTTGTCATCATCATCATCGCTACTTATGTCACGGGGATTATTAAAACTGGAAGGTACTGAAGTAGCAGGAGTAGGTTGGTCATCACCGGATTCTGGATCAGCGGGTCCTGGAGCTTCATCAGCAGGTTCTTTTAAACTCTTAGGCAATCCTTGACCGTATGTTACATTTATCTTAAAATGTTGGCCATTTTTGCATTGTTCACCGTCATAATCACTAGAGAAAAAATATGTCATTCCGACCTTGACAAGCGGAACAGGCAAGTAGACAGAATTTGGCGACGCTGCTGATGGATCAGTCGATGACCATTGAGTAGTATCATTACTCAAGGCATCATCAAAATCACAGAGCTTGTATGTGGTGAAGTTGTAGGTCTGAATAACAGAGTGGTTACTGTCTGTTTTAAAAACTGCATAAACATTACCAACATTACAAATTATAATTGGTCAAGTCCTGTATGCAACATTACAAACTAAACAACATGATAATTGAATAATGAAATAATGGAATATAGTAGTTGTCAGTAGGACAGTAGGTAAAAGTTGAAATGTTTAATGCATTATTAAGGGATTATCTTTGTCAGGTTGTGTCTTTTATTTTGTTTTCTAATCTTGCACTTGTTCTGTGACTGTCATGAGTTACATGGGAATCATAATGTGCATACATGATTTCTTTTACTGGAAAAATAGTGGGATACAGAGTATAGGAAACAAGGAGATGGTTAAGCTGTCACTTCATTCACCAAATCCAGCATTTGCTTTGAATTGTATATACAAGTATGAATATTTTGACTTTGCTAGGGAGGAAAAATTTATATATTAATTAAAGAAAATAACTTCTTGTAAGAAATATTAGGAAAAAGGTTTATATGTTAATTCTTTACCAAATATACCATGTCTGGATCTGTGACAAGAAAGCATTAACAAGTACTAACAGTATGAAGAGAATGGCATTAAAATTTGATTGATAAGCATCTGTTTCATGCATTTCTCAGTATTTGGCCTTTTGACATTTGTGAACAAAAAGTCGTTAGTTATCCATCTACTTCTATATGACAAACAGACCAAGAAAGTGTAAAGATAGAGCAAACTTTCACCCAAAACATCAAGATTGTGATTAGATGATTGATCCTAATATATATGTATATACATAGACTTGGACAAACTCATGCAGCACAGGAAATCATTGCATAGCTATTAGGTAATATAGTATGATCCCTCACTTGTAACTCAAGCAAGCAAGGAGTTTATATTGAAGAACACCTAAGATTAGGCAATGCATCCATAAATATGTGTAGTTACTGATCCATCATTAAGACATGCGTACATAGGCATGTGCTCAAACGAGAACCAAACCATATCACCAAATTCCACTACACAAATCACCAAATATTTATATATCATTTCGAGATTTCGGTGATCTGCTTTGGTTGTCACAGTTCACACTTACTGGATTCTTATTGAAGCATGATCTTGTAAACATATATGATGTCTAAAATAGTTAGAGAGGAGGAGGGATAGAGAGAGTACTAAGGAAATCTCCAAGACTGAAAGTCTTGCCAGCAACCCATTTCTGATAATTGACATTTGGCTTCTCAAGAGTATCATACCATCCCAGAGAATCACCAACTGTGTAGTTCTTGTAAGCTTCAACAGATCCTATATACACAGATACAAGAGCCAAAAGAGTACCGTAAATTACCATTAGGCCTAATGATTTGCTACTTTGTTCCATTTTTTTGGAGTTTGTGGAAAAATGTGTAGATGACTGATTGTCTCTTTTATTTCAGAAGATAAAGGTACTGAGAGATGTAGACCATCAAAATACATCTCCTCTTCAAGCATAGTATATAGTAGCTTTTTGCATGTAATTACCATAATGGTCACATCTTTTCTATTTTTATATTCTCGTTGATACTATATTATCTCAGTGCACTTATAAACCAATAATGTCAATGAGAAGTACTAATCATCTAATAAGCTGGTTCTGTTATTTGAAGAAACAATGATTAGTCTGTGATGATTAAAAAAAAAGCCATAAAAGAGGTGGCATTATTGAAAATCATGTGTATAGTCAGTAGAAAATATTTGGATTTTTTTTTTCACAAACCTAACATTTTTCTATAATGAATTTAAACTTCAAAGTCATTAATGATTGTCATTAGTATTGTAAATATTGCTGATTAAATTTATAAGCAAGATAATTTTGTAATAGGTAATTTGGTATTAATTGAAATAATAAAATAATATTTTGGAATACTAATTAAAATTGCAATGGCTAAATAATTGCTAAATTTTGATTTGATAAATCAATTTTAAGAATTAATAGATGACGAAAAAGAGGAAATTAAACTATTCTTACAAAACTTTTTAACTTATATTTTTACATGGGGGCAATATTGTACAGTGTTCAAAGAGAATGTGACAGGAGACTTGGAGCATAAATGCCCCCGTACAGTTGAAGAAACATCCTCATGTGATCATATATTTATTCTATTAATAATACTCTTATCCTTATTCCATAATATTACCCCTATTACCTAGTGTCTAATCAATTTGAAGTACTACAATTACTTATAAAATGCCATATAATTGTACATATTTGAAGTATTAAACTTATCTATTTTTTTAGGAAGTATATATTGGGGTGACTAGTGGAGTCATGAATTTACACTTCTTTAAAATATCATTTTATAAATTATTTCTTTTATTTAACGCTAAAGATTTAATAAATAAAATTAAAAAAAATCGTAAAACTACCCTCATGCCCAATATTAAAAAAATGTTGTATAAAATTGAATGAAACAAAGGATTACATACATACTTTTGTTTTTGGCCTTAACACAAATATCTTAAGTGGCAATTATTATATATAATTTATATAAATTTAGACATTAAAGTCATCTAAAACCTTTAGATAAAACTATTGGTAATTGACTAAATTTGTCGAATGTCTCTAGAACTGTAAGCTGTGAGTATAAATTTTTATATTATAGTCAGTCTCATTCAAGCACATTATTTTAAAGTTCAACAAATTTTACATAATCATTAATTTATATTATTTTACACAATCATTTTATCTAATAGATGTTGTTAACTTGTCGTGGAATTTGAACCTGAATAAATTATAATATAATAAAATTTGACGGAATTTAAATCTGAAAATATTATAAATATAATTTTTTAAATTTTTAGTTGTAATAGTTTTAATTATTTTATTAAAAAGATCGTAATTAATTTCTGCCCTTGATGTTTTTACTTCTGACTTTTAATTTATTTAAAAATATCATGTGGCACCGTATATTTGATGATCGAATCTATATGATAAGTTAAGCTGTCGGTTAAGTACAATTAAAGGTTTGTGTCGGTGGTAGGAAAGCTACGGAGGGGCATGTGATCTGGAGTCTTATCTTCTGATTAATCATTAGTCTTTTGCAGCTGCTCCATGTAGCTCCGCTCATTTCCATACATCCTTTCTGGGCCAAGTGTCATTCAGACATCAGTTTCGTTAAATTACCTATATAATTAGTGCAAGGGAGTAAAAATGGTACGGTTACATGGTTTGACGACGATTAATAAAATCATTATTGAAAGTACCTTAAAAAAATCTACTCAGTCTTTTTATATATAAAATATTCCATAAATATCAAAAAGCTATAGAACCAAATGAACAAATAAAAAATAAATACATAAACAGAGAAACCTAAAAAATATATAAATAAATTACATTAATTTTTTAATAAATCAGATATTAACATCAAATAAATATTCAATTAAAAATTTAAAAAAGCAAAAAACAAATTAAAAAAATCATAATAGGTGTCAAATCACTATAACAATGTTCTATATTATTTACATACATACGCGGTATTTCAAACAAAAACACAATAGTTATTTCATTTATTCTATTATTCTTCTATAATATCTAATAATTTATAACAAACACAATAGTTAATTAATTAAGAAATTAAACTATAATTATATATTCTTAAATGATATAAATAATAATAAAACTATTATATTCTTAATAAAATAAATATAAGTACCAATTATCAAATCATTTATAATTGGGTTAAAATAGTATCATTTTTTAAAAAAAATATTGAAATGGATACGTTTGATTTAAAATATTTTAAATAGATAATTTAAAATTTTTTTATCGTAGGGAACCCGCAGCCATTATCTTATTAAATAAGGAAAACATTTAGATTATATTTAGGTATAAATATATCATTTTTTTGTTTTGTTTTATAAAAAGGGAAATTACAAATTTTCTTTTAAAAAAATTAGAGTACATGAATATTATAAAATATAAAAATGAGGAATAAATAATAATAAAAAATCTATTAAAATTCAAAATTGAAATACAAATCTAATAAAATACATTATTGATTATATTTATTTTATTTTTCTTAAAAAATGGATTTGGTAGGTTTGATTCTAAATATTTTTGAATAGATAATTTAAATTTTTATATTATAAATTGAGGAACACATTTAGATTGTATTTAAGTATAAATATTGAATATATTTTGTTTCATTCTGTAAATAAGAAAATTACGTACTGTCTTTCAAAAAATTGGAGTACATGAATTTTATAAAATATACAAATTAGGAAGAAATATAATAATATTAATAATAATAATACAAAATATTATAATTCAAAATTGAAATATAAATCAAATAAAATATATTTAAATGTACTATGAAAATTAAATGTAAAGTATTTTTTTCAAAATCATTACAAGAATAAAAAAAATTATAAAATATTGTTATAAACAAGCAAGATGCAAATCCCAAACAAATTTTCAATTTTTGATCAAACTCGAGAAAATATATATATATAAATTAAAGAAAAATAATTATCTAAAGATATTATGTGGCATGATTAAAGTATTCTCTTTAAAAATTTATAATGTAAAAATAAAACAAACAAGAAAAAAAGAAATAAATTATAACACATATGTTATATTTAGGTTATTAAAGTGAAATATAAAAATACAATAATAACTAAATATAAAAGTGCAAAAAGTACATTTTTTGAAAAATATATTATTTATGAAAGACATAAAATTTATTTGGGGAAGGAATTATTATATAAAATTTTATTTAATAAAAAAAATATTCAAAAAATATGTAAAAAATGATAATCATCCCATGCATGGCACCCGTCCAAAGTATAACAAAGATAACTAATTAAGAAACTGAACTATAAATATATATTTTTAAATGGTATAAAATAAAAATCAAAATATTATATTATATATATACGTGAATAATACAAGAAACAATTATCTTAATAAAAATAAATATAAGTAACAACTAAGAAATCATTTCTTAATCGGGTTAATGTAGATCAGTTTTTTAACAAATAAAATGAAATGTGTAAGTTTGATTTAAAACATTTTTAAATAGATAATTTTATTTTTATATTATAAAAAAAGAAAGACATTTAGATTATATTGAGGTATAAATATTACATGTGTTTTGGTTCTTTTAAAAAATTTAGAGTATATCAATCCTATGAAAAATAAAAATAAGGAAGAAATATAATAATAATAATAATAATAATAATAATAATTATTATTATTATTATTATTATTAGAGTACATCAATCCTATAAAACATAAAAATGAGGAAGAAATATAATAATAATAATAATAATAATAATAATAACAATTATTATTATTATTATTATTATTATTATTATGTAAATAATAACAATAATAATAATGAAACTATTACAATTTCAAAATGAATGCAAATCTAATAAAATACACTCTATACTATATTTATTTTATTTATTCTAATATTCCATTATAATACTTAATAATATGTATAACAAACAAAGTAGGTAACTAATTAATAAATTAAACAATGATTACACATTCTTAAATGATATAAAATAATATTAAAATAATTACATATATATAATACAAGTAACAATTATCTTAATAAAAAAATATCTAAGTAAAAATTAAAAAAATTATTTGTTAATTGGGTTAATTTTTAAAAAGATAATTTTAATTTTTATCATATAAAATAAGACATTTAGATCATACATATGTATAAATATTACAGGCGTTTTGTTGTATTTTGCAAAAGAAAAAAATTACGAATTTCCTTTTAAACATTTTAGAGTACATGAATTTTATAAAATTTAAAAAATAGGTAGAAATATATCAATAATCATAAACTATTACAATTTAAAATTGAAAAGTAAACTAACAATTAAATTTAAAATTATTATCACAAAAAATGTAAAGAAATTTTCTTCAAAATCATTACTAGAACCGAAAAATTATGAAATATTGTCACAAACACAACAAGATGCAAATTCCGACGGATTGTATTTTAAAAAATTAGAGTACATCATTCCTATAAAACATAAAACGAGTAAGAAATATAATAATAATAATAATAATAGTAATAATCATAATAATAATAATAATAATAATAATAATAATAAAATTATTACAATTTAAAATTGAAATACAAATCTAATAAAATATAATATATACTATATTTATTTCAATTAATAATATGTATAACAAATACAATAGGTAATTTAATAAAAAATTAAAGTATAATTACACATTTTTAATTGATATAAAATAATATTAAAAATATTTATATATATTACAAGTAAAAGTGCAATTATAATTTATATATGTGTTACTAATATTAAAATTAAGTTATTAAATCATAAAGTTAACTTAATAAACATAAAAAAATAAAAAAAGTTTAAATTTTCAAGAAAAAAATTATATATATAAATTTTATAAACTAGCCTGTGCATTACACGGGTATAAAACTAGTAAAATTAATAGTAAAATGTAAAATGTGTACCTGTCATGGTTTCAGGGTTCCGTGATGTATGTACCTGTACTTGGAGAAGTAATAACGGCAGGCAGAGGCGAATCCTCTAAAGGGTAAGAAGGTGATCCTTCTTTAAATTTTTAGTTTAGTTAAATATATGCATTTAAATTATATAAAAATTAAAAATGATCCCTTAATTTTTGAGAAAAAAAAAAGATTGCCGTCTACTTAAAGTTTTTTGATGTCAAAAGTCTTTTTATTGGGGCAATATTTATAAGTGAAAGTTATACATTTTTTGTTTTAAAAAATTATGGATTTCAAATGAAAGTAGAAGTTATGAATAGATGACAAAAATGATAGTGATATATATTAAACAAGCATTTCTAGTTAAACCAATTTAACACCATTAATTTTGATTTTGAGAGAATTATAATGCAGTTAATATGAAGTTGATTTCTTACTTATCATGCATTAATCCACAGAATTCTTTATCAACTTTTGATTAAAATTCTATTCTTCATAATTCGATCAAATACGTCTTCTAATCACTTGAAGATCAGTTTTTTAACTATATAGTTGACATAAGAACCAAAGTTTGATTTTCAAAATTTGAATGATATACTTACCTCGTTCAAAAGATGGTTGAAAAACACAAAGAGCCGGGTTTCGAGCTAAATGTAATTTGAGCCGGGTTTTGAGTTGAATCGAGTCGGCTTGTTTAGTTAAACAAGCCTCAACCTCTGTCCGAACCCGAATCGTTAATTTTCACGAGTCGAGTCGGCTCGTTTAGCTAAAACGAGTCGGTTTTAACAAGCCAGGCGAGCCGACTCATTCAATTTTACACTAAATTGAGATTAAAATGTTACCCGAATTCGGCTCGTTTAATTTCACGTATTGAGTTGAGCCAACTCGTTTAATTAAATGAGTCGAAACCTTTACCCGGACTCGGTACAGTCTTACACAAAAATATTGAATATTCTTGGGTTTATATGTTGATAAAATTGTCGATGATTCTAACGGCTACAACTGCAACAATGAATAGAGGATATTCAGCCGAAAATATTCTCAATAATCTAATATATAAGATCGTAATTTTGATTTTTTTCGAGGCGAGCTCGAACTTATTTCAAGTCGAACTCGAGCAAAACATGCCAAATGCTCGGCTCGAGCTTGTTAAAAAAAATTCCGACACCCTATATTCGAAGCTGGATCTGCCACTGACGGCAGGGGCTTTC
This sequence comes from Apium graveolens, assembly GCF_009905375.1. Lineage (NCBI taxonomy): Eukaryota > Viridiplantae > Streptophyta > Magnoliopsida > Apiales > Apiaceae > Apium > Apium graveolens. The sequence continues at coordinate 154,554,776 of NC_133654.1, read as the reverse complement.
TTGTCTTTTCAATACTTGCAAATCAGGCGCCATTAACACACCAACCTCCCGCCAATTCAGTTAGTATCTTAACCTAGGTGTCATCTTTTCTCTCACTCACATACTACTCATTGCAATGTCTTAAACTTGACATACTTAACTGATCCTGATCTTATTTAACAGGATGCCTTAGTTGTTGAGAGATTTTGCAAACGACCTTGAATATTTACCGAATAAATGTCCAGATTATAGTCGTAAGTTGGTCTTCCTTATTCATGCATACCTAGTGTCCAATTATGAATATTTTTGGTTGTGTTTAGATGTTAAAGTGTATGTTCTTGGTATATGTTTTTATTTTACTGTATTTTTTTCCAATTGATTCCATGTTTCTTGACCTAGAATTACAGTGATGTTCTATTTATGTGTTTGGTTATGTTAATATGCATGAAAAAGGTTTGTTTACATGCAAATCACTTTAAGGGCATTGATTATGCAGGTGCCCCTGATTATTTTACCAGTAAGCTACATATTAATGAGCACTTTCAAACAAATCCTAAAGCTTATGTGGATGGACAAGTAAGATATGTTGATAACTGTGATGTAGATCAGGTGAGCATAGTAGAAATTTGTAGCATGCTTAATGAGGCTGGAGAACTTAGTCTAGGTCAGATGTTCTACAAAAAGCCCTGTTCTGAAATGGATGTAGCTTTATTCCCTCTTGTATGTGATTCCGACGCAGTGGCAATGTGTGGCCATATTGATAGTAGTAGGATTATGTATGTGTATTGTGATAGTAAGCCCACAGAGAGCCAAGAGAGTGTTGACTATGTTCCCAATTTAAATTGGTTCAATTTTGATTTCTTGGATCCTAAAAGTGCAGAATTTGAAAAGGACGAACTAAAAAAATTATTAGAGTTTGATGGAATCAATGTGGAGCATACTGAACACCTAGTGGTTGTAGAGGCTGATGATGAGGCAGAAAATAATGTTAATGAAGAGAATGAACATAGTGAAATAGGGAGTTTCCATGATGATAGCTCAAATGTAGATAGCACTGATAAGGAAGTTTGTGCTCTAAAAGAGAGAAGAAGGTTAGCCAAGGAGAAAGTAACTGATGTTGGTGGGGAGAAATTTTGGAATTGTGCTGCTGACTAGACAAATTGGATAAATTAGGGAGATGGTAATGATCAAGTGATGTCTAACTTAAGTGACTGTGATGATAGTGATGTGTTAGGAATATATGTGCATTAGTTTGATGATATCTTTAACAAAACACTTAAGTAGAAGTTTAGTGTTTGCAGCCTCAACGGATAAGACCACTTTGGCTGTCCGTTGATGGTGCAGCTTTACTTAGAAATAAGTCTAGTATTGTAGCACATTTCAGTCTCTGTATTTAAGATATAATTCTTAGAAGTTGAGAGAAAATATAAGTCATGTTGACTACTAGAAGATATGCAAATAGGAAGGCCAATTGTAAATATTTCATGCCTTGTAATTTTGTATAAATGAAGTGGTATCAACGGATGTCTTAAAGACCTTCAACGGATGAGAAACAAAGCTTCAACGGATGTCTCTAAAGCTTCAACGGATAGAGCTTCAACTGCTAACACATCAACGGATAAAGCCATCAACGGATGAAGGCTTCAACGGATGTTCTGTTAAATAGCAGTTGATAAGTGGTAGTTGTAACAGCAGACAGAGGCACATGAGTTGACAGAGATAACTGAAATGTGGAAGCCTAATTTTAGGAACATCAGAAAAAGCAGCCGTTCTACTCTAGTACAAAGAGGCAATAGTCAACAAAGTACTTGAGTGATATGGAGAAGAAACAAGTGGAGAACTTATTTTATTATTGTATTTTTATCTTTGTCTTCACTTGTACACTTGGTGATATATAAACCAAGTAGCAGCTAGTAATAAGACAAGAATTTTTTCCAGTGCTGTTTAGAAAAATCTTGAGAGAAAAATCATCTAGTTTGTACTAGGACGCAGCTGTGATCAACATCTTGAATCACAGATTTTCTGAAATACCATCTCTGGTGGAACAACAAATCCACCAGAAAAGTTTTTAAGGTCTGTTGTGTTCTTTACATTAGTGCTTGAATATATATCTGTCTGTATTAGCTTAAAGCAATTCACACACTTGTTTATCTTGAACACAAAACCTTTAAAATTGCTCAAAACTTGAAAAAGTTTTGAGATTTACATTCAACCCCCCCCTTCTGTAAATCTCATTGTTAGTCCACTAGGAATAACAATTGGTATCAGAGCAAGCTCTTAACACACAAAGAGTTTAAAGATCTTGGAAACTAACAAAGATGAGTAAGAAGGATATTGGAGTAAAAATCCCAGTTCTTGACAAAGACAGTTATCACCATTGGAAGGTGAAAATGCACCTTCATCTACTCTCCCAAGATGAAGGTTATGTAAACTGCATTGAGAATGGTCCTCACATTCCCCACAAAGTAGCCACAGTTGCTACGGCCACAATTGCTGTTGGTCAATCCATTCCAAAACCTAGAGCAGAATGGACAATGGAAGACACAGAAGAAGTCCACAAGGATAAGAAGGCTATGAACATTTTGTTTAATGGTCTTGACAAGGATATGTTTGATAATGTGATAAATTGCACAACTGCCAAAGAGGTTTGGGACACAGTTCAGCTACTGTGTGAAGGTACAGAACAAGTAAAAGAAAACAAAATGCAGCTTCTCATTCAACAGTATGAGTATTTTCATTTTGAAGAAAATGAATCTTTAAATGACACATTCAATAGATTCCAAAAGCTGTTGAATGGACTGAAGCTGTATGGTAGAGTGTACCAGTGAAGGATTCAAATCTTAAATTTTTAAGATCCTTGCCAAAGGAATGGAAACCCATGACTGTCTCCTTGAGAAACTCTCTAGATTATAAGGACTTCACTCTTGAAAGATTATATGGAATCTTGAAGACTTATGAACTAGAGCTGGAACAGGATGAGGTATTAGAGAAGGGAAGAAAGAAAGGAGGTTCAGTTGCCTTGGTAGCTGAAAATGAGAAAGAATGCAGACAAGAAACTGTGAGATCTACATCAAACTCCAAAGATGGCACAAGCAAATCAGAATCAAGCAAGGGTAAGGAGCAAGTTGCTGAGAATGAAGACAACTCCAGCCAAGATGACTCTGATGGTATTGATGAGCATCTTGCATTTCTGTCCAGGAGATTTGCAAAGATGAAATTTAGGAAAAACACTAGAGACACTAAACCTCATAAGAACATGGTGGACACATCCAAGTTCAAGTGTTTCAATTGTGGTATAAGTGGACACTTTGCAAGTAAGTGCAGAAAGCCAACTTCTGAAAAGAAGAAATTTGACCAAGTAGATTACAAAAAGAAATATTTTGATCTGCTCAATCAAAAGGAGAGGGCTTTCATTACTCAAGAAAAAGACTGGGCAGCTGATGGAGAAGAAGAGGATGAAGATGTGGAATATGTCAACTTGGCTCTCATGGCTGATTCTGAGGAAAATGAAGTTAGTTCATCAAGCAACCAGGTAATCACTACTGATTTAACACAACTTACTAAAGAAGAGTGCAATGATGCTTTTAATGACATGTCTACTGAATTGTATCATTTGCGTGTATCTCTTAAATCTCTTGCTAAAGAAAATAGTAGGATTAAAGAGAACAATCTATTTTTAAGTAATAGAAATGCTGTGTTAGAAGATAACTTGATTGACCTAGAGAAAACTAAGCTACATTGTATATCTGTTGAAAATGAACTAGCTGAATCTGTTAAGAAAGTAGAAATACTTTCCAATCAATTAGAGAGAGAGCAAGAGGTGATTAAAGCCTGGAAGACATCTAGGGATGTTAGTGCTCAAATTTCCAAGGTCTAAGGAATTGAATCATTCTGTGAGACTGCCTGGGATAAAAACAAAAAGAAACTGGAATTAATTGATGGGCTGTCAACGGATGTGAAATCGGCGGATGATGAAAGTTATCCGTTGAAAGAAGAAAAGGAGCATCCGTTGAAGGTTCCTCAATTAAAACAGGCAGATGTTTCTAAAAGTGAAAATCTAAAGAAACTCAACAAAATATTTGGTTCAACTTCCAAGAACTTTGTCAAAGGAGAAGCAAGCACATCCAAAGATTTCAGTAAGGTGAATATAGGGTACATGACCTTAGAACAGTTAAAGAATAGGCTCAAAGTGATTGAGGATAAAAAGGAAACTAAAAAGAAATCTAATAGAAATGGGAAGGTAGAGGTTAACAAACATAACAATTACACACCTGATAAGTATGCTCCTAGAAAAAGCTGTGTGCATTGTAGTAGTGTTAATCATCTATCTGCTAATTGCAAATCTATTAAGAAAACTCCCATACCTGTACCCTCTTCCATGCCTAATATGTCTGCATCACCTCTGCATGCTATGCCTGTTATGTCTCAACAGAATCCTTATGCACATTTTGCAAACATGCCATATTTTAACAATCCTTATCTTGCTGCATTTAGTATGCCTCAAATGCCATACAATATGCCAATGTGGAATAACATGCTTGCACAATCCATGCCTTATCAAATTCCAAATGTGCTAAATGATTCTGTGACTAACCCTACACCTCAACCAACTACATCTAAGATCAAGGTTGACTCAAAGTTACCTAAGTCTAAAGATGCAGGAGGAATGAAGTCTAGGAGAAAGGCTAACAGGAATGGACCCAAGGAAACTTGGGTACCAAAATCAACTTGATTGATTTTATGGTGTGCAGGGAAAAAGAAGAAATCTATGGTACTTGGACAGTGGCTATTCAAGACACATGACAGGAGATTTCTCCCTACTCACTGAGTTTAAGGAGAGAGCTGGCCCTAGCATAACCTTTGGAGATGACAGCAAAGGGTTTACTATGGGATATGGCTTGATTTCAACAAGGAATGTCATCATTGACGAAGTTGCATTAGTTGATGGTCTCAAGCACAACTTACTGAGTATCAGTCAACTATGTGATAGAGGGAATACAATTTCCTTCAATTCAGAAGCCTGTGTTGTCACCAGCAAGAAAGACAACAAAGTGGTTCTAACTGGAGTTAGAAAAGGGAATGTGTACTTAGCTGACTTCAACTCTACAGATGCAGAATCTATTACTTGTCTCTTCAGCAAAGCAAGTTCAGTTGAGAGTTGGCTATGGCACAAGAAGCTATCCCATTTGAATTTCAAGACAATGAATGATCTAGTCAAAAAGGACTTAGTTAGAGGAATTCCTCTAGTTGAATTCTCAAGGGATGGTTTGTGTGATGCTTGTCAGAAAGGCAAACAAAGGAAAGCATCATTCAAAAAGAAGCTTGAAACAACAATTGATGAACCATTACAGCTGCTACATATGGATTTGTTTGGACCAGTCAATGTATTGTCAATTGCAAGAAAAAGATATTGCTTAGTGATTGTAGATGATTTCTCAAAGTTTTCATGGGTCTATTTTCTTGGATCAAAGGATGAAGCAAGTGAAATCATTATCAATCACATCAGGCAAGTCAATAATCATCCTGACTTGAAGGTTAGGAATATCAGGAGTGACAATGGAACTGAGTTCAAGAATTTGTCAATAAGGCTGTTCTGTGAAGAAAATGGAATCATGCATGAGTTCTCAGCTCCAAGAACACCTCAGCAAAATGGGGTAGTTGAAAGAAAGAACAGATCTTTGATTGAGGCTGCCAGAACAATGCTTGAAGAATCAAAGTTACCAACATATTTCTGGGCTGAAGCTGTTAATTGTGCCTGCTACACTCAGAATATTTCTTTGATCAATCAAGCTAAAGGCATGACTCCTTATCAGTTGTTCAAGAGAAGAAAACCAACTCTAAACTTTCTTCATGTCTTTGGATGTAAATGCTTTATACTGAGGAATCAATCTGACCATAAAGGGAAGTTTGATGCAAAGGCTGATGAAGGGATATTTGTTGGTTACTCAGCTGGAAAATCTTATAGGGTCTACAATCTAAGAACCAACATTGTTATGGAATCTGTGCATGTTGTGTTTGATGATAAAAAGATTGATGGACTAACATATGAGGGACACAATGAGAGACTCAAATTTGACAACATTGAGATATATTGTGATGATAGTGAAGAGGAGATTGATGGAGATGACACTTCAAAAGGGATTCAAAATATGCCCTTGGATAATGCACAAAATTCTGCACCCGTTGATAGAGGCAATGCAGTATCCGTTGAAAGACATAGTGCATCATCCGTTGAAGTACAAAATGAAGCATCCGTTGATCATAGTTCATCAACGGATAATCGATTTACATCATCAGTTGATAGAACTCCAAATTCCCTGCAAAGAACCAACAACTCAGGGGGAGTTTCAACTAATCAACACTCTGTCTCACATCATGACAATACTGAGGCCACCTCATCTAGAGCACATCTTCCATCTCAAAGGAAATGGACCAAGAATCATCCCTTTGAACTGATCATTGGTGATGCATCATCTAAAGTGCAAACAAGAAAAGCTACTCAAGATGAATGTCTGTATAGTAGTTTTCTATCTCAGGAGGAACCTAAGAAAGTGGAAGAAGCTTTATTGGATCCAGATTGGATATTAGCTATGCAGGAAGAGCTGAACCAATTTGAGAGAAACAAAGTTTGGAAGCTGGTACCCAAACCAAAGAACAAGAGTCTCATTGACACAAAATGGGTATTCAGAAACAAGATGGATGAAAATGGCATTGTCATAAGGAATAAAGCCAGATTGGTTGCTAAAGGCTATTCTCAACAAGAGGGAATAGATTTTGATGAAACATATGCTCCTGTTGCAAGACTTGAAGCCATCAGAATTTTTCTAGCCTATGCAGCCCATGCCAATTTCAAAGTCTATCAAATGGATGTCAAGAGTGCATTTCTAAATGGGAAATTGGAGGAAGAAGTCTATGTAAGTCAACCTCCAGGGTTTGAAGATCCAAATTTTCCAGACTATGTGTATTATCTGTTGAAAGCACTCTATGGACTGAAGCAAGCACCTAGAGCCTGGTATGAAACCCTATCAAAATTCCTTTTGGAGAATCACTTCACTAGAGGTACTGTTGATAAAACTCTCTTCTTTAGGAATGTTAATGGCTCTAGTATACTTGTTCAAATTTATGTAGATGACATAATATTTGGTTCTAAAGATAATAAACTTTGCAAAAAGTTTGCTAAGCTAATGCAAAGTAATTATGAAATGAGCCTGATGGGAGAACTAACCTATTTTCTTGGTTTACAAGTTAAACAAGTTAGTGATGGAATTTTCATTAGTCAAACTAAATATATTCATGATCTTTTAAAGAAGTTTGACTTAATGGAATGTTCATCTGCAAAAACTCCCATGGCCACTGTCACCAAACTTGAATTAAATAAGACTGAAAGGTCTGTGGACATTACAAGTTATAGAGGCATGGTTGGTTCACTTTTATATTTAACTGCTAGCAGACCAGATATAATGTTTGCTACATGTCTGTGTGCTAGATTTCAAGCTGATCCTAGGGAGTCTCACTTAATTGCTATCAAGAGGATTTTCAGATATCTCAAGGGTATACCAAATTTAGGTATTTGGTATCCTAGAGAATCTGGCTTTGATCTAATTGGTTATTCAGATGCAGACTATGCAGGTTGCAAAATAGACAGGAAAAGTACAACAGGCTCCTGCCAATTCCTGGGAAACAAGCTTGTATCATGGTTTAGCAAAAAGCAAAATTCAGTCTCTACTTCTACAGCTGAGGCTGAATACATTGCTGCTGGAAGTTGCTGCTCTCAAGTGTTATGGATGAGGAATCAACTCCTTGATTATGGACTTCATGTTGACAAAATTCCTATCTTTTGTGACAACACAAGTGCCATGGCCATAACAGAGAATCCTGTGCAGCACTTAAGGACCAAGCACATTGATATCAAGTACCACTTCATCAGGGAGCATGTCATGAATGGTACAGTGGAACTACATTTTGTTCCAAGTGAACAACAAATTGCAGACATATTTACCAATCCACTTGATGAATCAACATTCACAAGATTGGTAAGTGAGCTAGGTATGCTTAATTACTCATAAAATTTATGTCCTTATTGCAATTTGAATTGAAGCCTGAAATGTATTAGTTGCTAGAACAAATTTGACTTCTTAACAAAGATTATTCCATCAACGGATATTTCCTATCCGTTGAAAGTCAAAATTGTTCTGTCAACGGATGTTCATTATCCGTTGAAAGACATATACATTTCTGGAATTTTTATCCGTCAACGGATAAAACTGAAGTACCTTTCAACGGATGACAGTTTACTTTATCCGTTGAAATGTCACATCAGTCGATTCAGGTGTTTCACAGCCGTTGATTCTATTTTCTTAACCGTTGATACTCATACATACAGCTGTATGTATTTATTTTAAAGGTAGTTTTTAGAATACTTACAGTTTATTCTTAAACGGCTGAAATTCACTAACATATATTTATTGTTTAATCTTTTATTTATACTTTTTAATTTGAGAAAGTATATAAGCCCTTCTGATTTTTCATTTTTACTTTACGCTTTCTTGAAATTTCAAAGCTTTTACCATTTTCTCTCTGCAAATCCTTCAAGTTATTCTCTGCAACTTCTACTTACAACAATGGCACCTGTAGTAAAAATTATGTCTCAATCTGGGTTCATCTATGAGAAGAACAATTTCATAGCTTTGGTAGCAAAGAATGAAGCCCACTCAGATTATCACAAAATGATGGACTTCATCAAAAACTGTAAACTTAGCTATGCAATGCTGGAAGCCCCAACGATTTACTGTGAAGTAGTTGAGGAGATTTGGACAACTGCTGAGTTCAACTCCATAGATATGACCATCTCTTTCACTCTCAAAGGTAAAAATCACTATGTTAACTGTGATGATTTACTAGCATGTTTTAAATTGCCTGAGAACAATGCCATGACACCACACACTGATAATGATGTATCCAGCATGTTAGATTCCATAGGTTATTCTCTTAACTCTGCTAGTTTAGGGAGTATTAAAAGAAAAGGCCTTAGGAAAGAATGGAGTTTTCTTGGGGATGCCTTTATCAAGGTTTTCTCTGGGAAAATTAGTAATTTTGATGCCATAACTTCATCTCTTGTTAATATGCTCTATATGCTTGTTTCTGATAGGTATTTTAACTTTAACAATTATGTTATGCTAGAATTGGGTACTAGATTAGGTAACAAAGCTAATAGACCTAATAACATCTATTATGCTAGATTCTTTATGTTATTGGCTAACCATGTTGCTGAAGGTTTGGTCATAACCAATGAGAATAATAAACTCAAGTGCTGGGCACAAGAGAAAAGAGTTCTTGCAGATTTATTGAGAATGGATCTCAACAGCAGTGTACCATTGGTATATTTACCAATCATGGATGCACCTCAGGTAAATGAGGTAATTTTTTCTACAACTCCTACTTCTTCCAACCCCTCTATGTCTTTATCTTCTAGTGTGCCCATGGAATCTGTGACAATGCCCCAACAGATTCCTACCAAGGTCACCAAAACTAAAATTTCAAAATCAAAGACAAAGAAAACCACCTCTGTTGTTTCTCAAAAGACAACAGTTGTAACACCTACCCTTAACCCTGAGGGGAGTGAACAGGGTGTGAGTGGTGAGGGGAGGGGTGAACATCAAAGAAACCCCCAGGATAAGGAAGGAGAGATAAGTGCTTCCCAAGCTAGCCAAGCCACAGTTTCTCAAAAAGCTGTGGTGGTTGAAAAGGTCTCTAGCATATCCCTAGCTGCATCCTCCCAAAAGGATGTAACTATTGAAAATAGTTCCCAACCAGGAACACAGAACAAACGAGGGAGGGACACTGAAGCCAAACACTCGCCAACAAAAGCTTTTATTAGAAGAAAGAGGGCTAGAACCCAATCTTCTACACAGGGTGCACACACTGCACAGATACATCCATCTGTATCTATGCCTTCTCAAACTCAGTTTGATGTGGCTCCAACAAATATGGAGTCACAGCCCCATTCTCTCACAATTCACACACTTCATCACCATCTCTGGATGTGGATATGTTATTCCCATCAATTCCTGATTCTCCCTCTTTACAACTCAGGGAGGAGCCCCACTCAAATACAGGTGATCATCATCTTTTAGATGATTTGTTGGATCACCCGCAAATTCTTTCAGATGTAATTGAAGGATCTGTGACACCAAAACTCAAATCAATCCACACAGGTTCAACAGTTATATCACTTTCAATTTCTACTTCTTTTCCTTCTTCAACGGATATCACTCATCCGTTGACAAGTGGTTGTTCTTCAACGGATAAGCTTAATAGCAGTTATCCGTTGATACCATCAGTGTCACCTTCAACGGCTATTCCATATCCGTTGATAGTCTCTACACACTCAACTGAAACAATTCCAAGTGTAGAAGACATGATAACTGTACAATCACTTTTAGGACTGAGGGAAGGGAGTGACAATTTGAGTGAGAGGCTGGGTTGCTCCCAGGCAAAAGGAGAGATTGAGAGCTCAAATAAGCATGCTATTTCTTCCAGCATGGCAAAAGTAAGTGAGAGGAGTACCACCTTAGTAGGTGAAGGTGAGGGTGTGAGGAGTGTGAGCCAGGGGGAGCCCCTGATGCAAGAATATAGAGAAAAAGAGAGAAAGGCAGGTACAGCAGATATAAGGGTGGATCCAGCCATTGCTAGTGAGTCAATAATTGTGGATGATGCTGAAAAGGAAAGACAATTTCAGCAACATTACAAAGCTGTAATTGATAACATTTCCTTGGATGCTGACACTTTTACTCATCCTGTGTCAGCCTATCAGTTGTTGGCTGCTCAGGGCAATGAGGAGGCAGAAAAGACACTACATCTAGTACATACGACAGAATCTCTTCAAAGGGATAAAGCTGCTATTAACAAGATGCCTTCTACAGCTGGTGAGTCATCTGAGGAATTTGGAGTAAATTCTGATGATGATGACTCTGTTTCTTTTGATGGAAGCGTGAACTTAGGGGGAGATGAAGGCCCTAGTTCTATTCCAAATTTACCTGAATGGGCCTTGACAAAGGAGTCTACATCAGGGCAATTCAATGTCTCCTTAGTCAAACAAATCAGTAATATCCAACAGGCCATTCAGAAAACTTCACATGCTGGTACCAAGGCAATCCTTACAGCTCACCTGGACTCACTGCATCTCATGAAGTTGCAGCAAGTAAGACAGAATCTGAGTATGGATGAACTCAAGAAGGATATTGCTGACTTGAAATCCTACAATTCTGAAAAACTGGATTCAGTCATGCCCTATGGTACAATGAAGGACTTATTGTTGAGATTGAAAAAGGATTCAAATACTGAAAAGAGGCTGGCTAAGTTAGAAGACAGAGTCCAAGTTATTGAAAATTCTGTGGCCAGCATTCTTCACAACCAACAATCTCAAACAAGTCTACTTATGCAGCTGGAAAAGGCACAAGGCTTGACCCCTCTCCTTGATGATAACAAAAAGGGGGAGAGAAAAAGGGAAGGGGAAGGAGAGCCATCTACAAAAATCCAGATATCTAAAGTGCTAGTTCCTGCCATCACTACTTCTCCAATTATGCAAATCAAAGGAAAGCCTGATGGAATTGACCTAATCCAGCTAGCATCAGCTGAAATTCAAGTGAAAGAGCAAAGGAGGAGAATTGATGAAAGGGTGCAACAAGTGTTTGGCTCAACACAAGATAAATCAATATCTGTGAAACATAGCACAAAGGTTGAACCAATCATTATGGAGCACAAGCCAGAAAGGAGGAATAAGGTTGGAGAGACTTCTTTCAAGAATCTAAAACCTATGGTTCTCAAGCCCAACACTAGATCCAGCAAGGACTCCACAAAGAACCCCCTAGACTTTGCTCAGATGAAAGAAGTGGACTTTCCTCTTCCAAAGCCGGATGAAGACAAAGTTTTGGGTGCTAACATCATAAAGTACAAGGAGACCAAGGACATAGTTGAAAGAATGAAAATGGCCATTATCTTTAGAGAGGGAAAGAGTATCTGTGTGATGCAAGGACATCCCAAATTTCCAAAGGCCAAGAGGGAAGAAACCAAAAGGTTGAAGAAAGAAGCTGAAAAACTCAAGGCTGACAAAAGAGCACAAGCAAAGCTTGAACAACAACTAAAGTCAAGTCAAGTTGAAGGAGAGAAAGGAATTGAAGTCAGGGGTGAAGACAAGATTGCAAACCTAGATGAGGTTTTTGGGAGTATATTTGGTGAGAGTATGGAGGAAAGAGAGGAATGGCAGAAGGGAAACAGAAGAAAGGCCAAGGCACATAGAAGGAGTGAAGATAACACTGAAGAAACTAAATCAATATCTAAACCACTACCTTCCATACCTGAACCTTGTGTTGCTGATCCCACTATAAACATCCATGGTGAACTAATCATCCCAAAAGAGGAACCTATTGATTGGGACACCATCAAATTGCCTACCTTTTTAACCACTCTTCCACTACCAAAGAAACAGAAAAGAAAATCCAAATCTACACCTCCCCTAACCTCTAAGAAATTCACTCAAAAATAAAAACCTAAGCCTAAGCCACCCATTTCTAAAGATGATTATGTTCACATCTGTGACATAAAAGAAATTTCAGACATTGAACTCTATCTGGATGAGCTGGAGGATGTAAGGGGAATAGCTGCCTACAGACAGCTACCAGAGAGATTGGTGTTCAGATACAAAGGAGCTGGAGAAAGAACATGGCCTCTCTACAGGATTCTGAATGAAGGCTACTCTACCTTGATCAGAGTCTTTTCAGCCATACAAAAGGATTCTGGCTTTACCAGGACTGCCAAGACTGAAATTCTCAACAAGATTGCCAACATAAGGAAAACTTGGAGGGAGCCCAATGCTTTGCCCAGAACTTTACTTATTCAAGAAAGGGGAATTACAATCCACAAATCACCTCATTGGTTGATGGAATTTAGAGATGATAAAGGAGTCAGAAGATTTTTCAGACTTGAAGACCAACTCAAGATTGCCAGCAATGAAACTCTCAAGGAAATGCAATCTAAGTTGGATATCAGTGATGAAGATGAAGCTGAATTCTACAGACAACTCCAACTCCAAATTGAGGAAAATGACAAAGGGCTAGGAAGGAAAACAAGGGAACAAAGAAGAAAAAGATGATTTGCTCAGACTAAAGGAGCACCCTTGGAAATTCTGTAAATCTTCAATTACCTCCTAGTACATACACTTTTGCAGCACTTTTAAATTTCTACTTAGTTTCAATTCATATATTTGTTAAGTGTTTTGTTATCATCAAGTTAACCCTGAATTTATGTCTACAATTCTTATAGACATAAATAGGGGGAGATTGTTAGGAATATATATGCATTAGTTTGATGATATGTTTAACAAAACACTTAAGTAGAAGTTTAGTGTTTGCAGCCTCAACGGATAAGACCACTTTGGCTATCCGTTGATGGTGCAGCTTTACTTAGAAATAAGTCTAGTGTTGTAGCACATTTCAGTCTCTGTATTTAAGATATAATTCTTAGAAGTTGAGAGAAAATATAAGTCATGTTGACTACTAGAAGATATGCAAATAGGAAGGCCAATTGTAAATATTTCATGCCTTGTAATTTTGTATAAATGAAGTGGTATCAACGGATGTCTTAAAGACCTTCAACGGATGAGAAACAAAGCTTCAACGGATGTCTCTAAAGCTTCAACGGATAGAGTTTCAACTGCTAACACATCAACGGATAAAGCCATCAACGGATGAAGGCTTCAACGGATGTTCTGTTAAATAGCAGTTGATAAGTGGTAGTTGTAACAGCAGACAGAGGCACATGGGTTAACAGAGATAACTGAAATGTGGAAGCCTAATTTCAGGAACATCAGAAAAAGCAGCCGTTCTACTCTAGTACAAAGAGGCAATAGTCAACAAAGTACTTGAGTGATATGGAGAAGAAACAAGTGGAGAACTTATTTTATTATTGTATTTTTATCTTTGTCTTCACTTGTACACTTGGTGATATATAAACCAAGTAGCAGCTAGTAATAAGACAAGAATTTTTTCCAGTGCTGTTTAGAAAAATCTTGAGAGAAAAATTATCTAGTTTGTACTAGGACGCAGATGTGATCAACATCTTGAATCACAGATTTTCTGAAATACCATTTCTGGTGGAACAACAAATCCACCAGAAAAGTTTTTAAGGTCTGTTGTATTCTTTACATTAGTGCTTGAATATATATCTGTCTGTATTAGCTTAAAGAAATTCACACACTTGTTTATCTTGAACACAAAACCTTTAAAACTGCTCAAAACTTGAAAAAGTTTTGAGATTTACATTCAACCCCCCCTTCTGTAAATCTCATTGTTAGTCCACTAGGATTAACATGATGTTGAAAGGTGGGTTGCTAATAGCACTGATGATGAGGATGAAGAACTAATTTACCCTGCATTCAATGATCAGACAAATATGGTTGATCCAAAATTTGATGTTGGCCTTGTGTTTAGTAGTGCGGCTTCATTTACAAATACAGTGAGAACTCAGACCATTATACATAGAAGGCCTGTGAATCAACTTAGAAATTTTGGTACGAGGGTAAAGTTTTTAGGTGGAGGAAATAGATGCAAGTGGTGCATATATGCATCCCCAATACCAAGATCATCTTCTTATCAAGTGAAGACATACCAAAGGAATCATACATGTTTTGAAACTTTTAAACAAGCTAACATAACTGCAAGGTGGATTGCACAATATTATGAAAATGATATTAGGATGAATCCCAACTTGCCTAAACCTGCTCTGCAAAAAAATGTAGTTAATGATTGGAGGTGTGATGTTAATGTACATGTTGTTGGTAGAGCAAAAAAAATGGCACTAGGTCATATCAAGGGTGAACATAAATTACATTATGGCCTATTGTGGGACTACATTAATCAGTTGCAAAATGTGATGCCTGAAAGTATAGTTGAGATGGTGCTTGAAGATGCTGCACCTATAAAGGGAAGAAGAAGGTTCAAAAGTATATATTTGTCTTGGACGTATGTAAATCAGGGTGTAGGCCTATCATTGGTCTTGATGGTTGTCACCTAAAGGGTACACATGGTGGCCAATTGTTAGCTGTGGTAGGGAAAAATTCTAATGATGGCATGTATCCAATTTCTAGGGTAGTAGTAGAAGCTGAAAACACTAATTCATGGAACTTGTTCTTAACATTACTAGCTAATGATGTTGATATCCAAAATAGTGGTGCTTGGACATTTATATCAGATAGATAGAAGTTAATATCAACATTTACATTGATAATCCATTATAGAGTTCAAAATGTTATTATCTCATATTCAAACTTCCATGCAGGGTTTAATCAATGCACTCAGGAATGTGGTTCCAAATGCAGAACATGGGTTCTGTGTAATGCATTTGTATAATAACATGAAAAAGGTGCATAAAGGAAGGGGATTAATGTCTCATTTTGGTTGGCAGCCAAGGCCACAACTGAATACTCTTCCAACAAATACATGGATGCACTGAAGAAGGTAATAACATATTACTTGTTTCTTGAAATGCTTTCACTATATTGGAACTTATGCAATTCATGTTTAATGATTTAATAATAGTTGTCAAAAAAAGCGTATGATTGGTTAGTGGAGAAACCAAGATCACAGTGGACTAGATCAGCATTTCCTAATACTTGCTTGTCAGACATGTTTGTAAATAATCACTGTGAGGTGTTCAACAAT
The DNA here is from genome assembly GCF_009905375.1 of Apium graveolens. Taxonomy (NCBI): domain Eukaryota; kingdom Viridiplantae; phylum Streptophyta; class Magnoliopsida; order Apiales; family Apiaceae; genus Apium; species Apium graveolens. The sequence continues at coordinate 154,539,081 of NC_133654.1, read as the reverse complement.
AGCATTACAAATTTTAGAGATTTACCTATCATTGGACTACTACAAGGAATACATAAGGCTGTCATGAGAAGAAATCAGGTTAGGAGGGACAAAACGTTGCACACCTATCAACTAAATCCTGTATGTCCTAATGCAATCAGGAAAGTTATCAAGTAAACACCAATTTATATTTTTTACAAGTCTTATTTTTTATTGCATTTTATTGAAATTTTATTGCACATTTCAGGGTTGTTAAGTACAGTGGTGGTGTAATGGTACAATGGTCGTGTGCTAGTAAATATTTACACATTATGACTGATGGTGGTCAAAAGATTATAGTAGACTTGGATAATAAGACGTGTACTTGCAGAAAGTATGACCTAACTGGTTTACCTTGTTATCATGCTTGTACTTGTATAAAGTGGAAAAACCTTCCTATGGTGAGTTATATTCATAAGATATATGAGAAGGACACGTTTTTAAAAACATATGCATTCACTATAGAACCAATCAATAGTGAGCAGTATTGAGAGAAGATGCCATTTCCTGGCCCCCTACATCCTTGGTTAAAAATTCAACCACGTATGCCAAAGAAAAAAAGAAACAAAAAAATGATGTGGTTCCAAGGGACATGGCACCAGAACAAACTAAGCTAAAAAGACAACACACAACTTTAGTTTGTAGTTATTGTGGAGAGGCCAAATATAATGCTAGGACTGAAAGGCATATGGCATAGCCTATTTGTATATTCGAGGATTTAACTCAACTCAAATAAGAATGTAATAAGTAAATAGTGGATCTATCGTCAGAGAGATCTCATATAGTAACATCTGTCAAAGGGTTAAGAAACATTATTCATCTACAGACTTGAAGACTTAATTCACTGGAAGAAGCTCAAGAAATTGATCAAGCCTCAGTGATATAAATCAGGATTGTGGATTTAATCAAGTGACAGAGATCTCGTCAGGGTATCAATTAATTACAAGGATTTAGTCTGAAGAAAATCAAGAGTATCAAGGTCAAGACTTGAAGAAACGTCACGGAAGTTAGTCACTCATGAACCAGACAGTACATCGAGTGTCAACATTGAAGTGGTGGAATTGATTCATACTTGACAGTAATTTTCAGAAGATTTTCAGAAGAATGGTTGCTGCTCAAGATTAATATTAATTTTCTATTAATTAATTAAGTCATATAATTTAATTAAGAAAATAAATTATATCTGCAAAGATTAATTTATTGATTAATTGAATTAATTGATTAATTAATTCAGAATTAATTTTAAGGATTTTCAGAATTATTATTAGATTAAAATCTATTAATAATTCAGTAAGACAATTTTAATTTGAACTACTATGACAATCGGTATGACAATTGATAGTCATACCGAAAGTCTTGCTAGTTCATTCTGATTGTCTTGCTAGCTATTGGGATTGTCTTGCTAGTTCAAAAGGATAGTCTCACCGAAAGTCCTACCAGTTCAAATGGATTGTCATACCAGTTCATTTGATTGTCTTGCCGAAAGTCTTGCTGAGTAAACTAGATGGTTTTGTTTACTTAAATAAACAGAAACACAGCAGAAGACATCATGCAATAATTCAACAAAAACACAAGTCAAGAACTCAGCAGAAAACAAAGGCTCAACATTTTATTTTTCATCTGCTTTATTCAAGATCAAAATTCTAGATTGAAAAGTTAAATATAATCCACTAGAATTATTTATCTTGTTCTTGTGTATCAATCTAGCGGATTAAAATCCCTAGAACTTAATCTCAAATCGCATTTAGCATTTGATCTTTTAATTGCAAAAATAGAAAAAGTTCATGTCGAATTTATTCTAGATTTGTAATAATTGATTTGAGATTAATCCCTTGTAACCGATACCGTAGTTGTAACACCTTTCAAGTTTAATAAAAGTTTTATTTAACTTGAATTTTGTTTCACATTTTTATTCCGCATTTTATTCGATTAAACGGTATTGTTTGCATTCAACCCCCCTTCTACAAACAAATTGGGACCTAACAATTGGTATCAGAGCCTTCTGATTAACGAACCAATCAAGATCCTAGACTTTTGTGATTTTTCAACTCTTTGAATTTTTATTCATTCAAAAAATTCATAATGACTTCACAAAAAGTTGGAACCGTTAAAATTCCACTTTTCGATAAAGAAAATTATGTTATGTGGAAGAAGAAGATGCTACTGTTTTTACAAGTGGCTAATCCCAAATATTTGCAAGTGTTAAAGAAGGGTCCAAAATTCCTATGGTTATTGAACCAGAGGTAATAGAAAATGATGTGGTGATCACCAAAGCGAGAACTTATGTGAAAGATCCTGAGGATTTCTCTCCTGCTGAAATAGAAGAAGCCTCCCTGGATGCTAGCCTTCAACTAATTTTAGTAGATTCCCTTAATCCCTTGATGAATAGACAT